>NC_141879.1:721779132-722101632 GCF_056163025.1 Triticum urartu
ATTAGTTGTAATGCTTGCAAGGCTTATGTGATGTGTATTACCGAGAGGGCCCAGAGATACCTCTTCGACAATCGGAGTGACAAATCCTAATCTCGAAATACGCCAACCCAACATCTACCTTTGGAGACACCTGTAATGCTCCTTTATAATCACCCAGTTACGTTGTGACGTTTGGTAGCACCCAAAGTGTTCCTCCGGCAAACGGGAGTTGCATAATCTCATAGTCATAGGAACATGTATAAGTCATGAAGAAAGCAATAGCAACATACTAAACGATCGGGTGCTAAGCTAATGGAATGGGTCATGTCAATCAGATCATTCAACTAATGATGTGACCTCGTTAATCAAATAACAACTTATTGTTCATGGTTAGGAAACATAACCATCTTTGATTAACGAGCTAGTCAAGTAGAGGCATACTAGTGACACTCTGTTTGTCTATGTATTCACACATGTATTATGTTTCCGGTTAATACAATTCTAGCATGAATAATAAACATTTATCATGAAATAAGGAAATAAATAATAACTTTATTATTGCCTCTAGGGCATATTTCCTTCAGTCTCCCACTTGCACTAGAGTCAATAATCTAGATCACATCACCATGTGATTAACATCGATAATTCACATCATCATGTGATTAACACCCATAGTTCACATCGCCATGTTACCAACACCCAAAGGGTTTACTAGATTCAGTAATCTAGTTCACATCGCTATGTGATTAACACCCAAGGAGTACTAAGGTGTCATCATGTTTTGCTTGTGAGAGAATCTTAGTCAACGGGTCTGCCACATTCAGATCCGCATGTATTTTGCAAATTTCTATGTCGACAATGCTCTGCATGGAGCTACTCTAGCTAATTGCTCCCACTTTCAATATGTATCTAGACCGAGACTTAGAGTCATCTAGATTAGTGTCAAAACTTGTATCGGCGTAACCCTTTACGACGAACCCTTTTTTTTACTTCCATAATCGAGAAACATATCCTTATTCCACTAAGGATAATTTTGACCGCTGTCCAGTGATCTACTCCTAGATCACTATCGTACTCCCTTGCCAAACTCAGTGGTAGGGCATACAATAGATCTGGTATATAGCATGGCATACTTTATAGAACCTATGACTGAGGCATAGGGAATGACTTTCATTCTCTTTCTATCTTCTGCCGTGGTCGGGCTTTGAGTCTTACTCAACTTCACACCTTGTAATACAGGCAAGAACTCTTTCTTTGACTGCTCCATTTTGAACTACTTCAAAATCTTGTCAAGGTATGTACTCATTGAAAAAACTTATCAAGCATCTTGATCTATCTCTATAGATCTTGAAGCTCAATATGTAAGCAGCTTCACCGAAGTCTTTCTTTGAAAAACTCCTTTCAAACACTCCTTTATGCTTTGCAGAATAATTCTACATTATTTCCGATCAACAATATGTCATTCACATATACTTATCAGAAATGTTGTAGTGCTCCCACTCACTTTCTTGTAAATACAGGCTTCACCGCAAGTCTGTATAAAACTATATGCTTTGATCAACTTATCAAAGTGTATATTCCAACTCCGAGATTCTTGCACCAGTCCATAGATGGATCGCTGGAGCTTGCATATTTAGTTAACACCTTTAGGATCGACAAAACCTTCTAGTTGCATCGTATACAACTCTTCTTTAGTAAATCCATTAAGGAATGCAGTTTTGTTTATCCATTTGCCAGATTTCACAAAACGCGGCAATTGCTAACATGATTCGGACAGACTTAAGCATAGATACGAGTGAGAAACTCTCATCGTAGTCAACACCTTAAACTTGTCAAAAACCTTTTGCAACAATTCTAGCTTTGTAGATAGTAACACTACTATCAGCGTCCGTCTTCCTCTTGAAGATCCATTTATTTTCTATGGCTTGCCGATCATCGGGCAAGTCAACTAAAGTCCATACTTTGTTCTCATACATGGATCATTTCTCAGATTTCATGGCTTCAAGCCACTTTGCGAAATCTGGGCTCACCATCGCTTCTTCATAGTTCGTAGGTTCATCATGATCTAGTAGCATGACTTCCAGAACAGGATTACCGTACCACTCTGGCGCGGATTTTACTCTGGTTGATCTACGAGGTTCAGTAGTATCTTGATCTGAAGTTTCATGATCATTATCATTAGCTTCCTCACTAACTGGTGTAGGTGTCACTGAAACAGTTTTCTGTGATGTACTACTTTCCAGTAAGGGAGCAGGTACAGTCACCTCGTCAAGTTCTACTTTCCTCCCACTCACTTCTTTCGAGAGAAACTCCTTCTCCAGAAAGTTTCCGAATTTAGCAACAAAAGTCTTGCCTTCGGATCTGTGATAGAAGGTGTATCCAATAGTTTCTTTTGGATATCCTATGAAGACATATTTCTCCGATTTGGGTTTGAGCTTATCAGGTTGAAACTTTTTCACATAAGCATTGCAACCTCAAACTTTAAGAAACGACAGCTTAGGTTTCTTGCCAAACCATAGTTCATACGGTGTCGTCTCAACGGATTTAGATGGTGCCCTATTTAACGTGAATGCAGCTGTCTCTAATGCATAAACCCAAAAAGATAGTGGTAGATCGGTAAGAGACATCATAGATCGCACCATATCTAATAAAGTACGGTTATGACGTTCGGACACACCATCACATTGTGGTGTTCCAGGTGGCATGAGTAGTGAAACTATTTCACATTGTTTTTAACTGAAGGCCAAACTCGTAACTAAAATACTCTTCTCTACGATCAGATCGTAGAAACTTTATTTTCTTGTTACGATGATTTTTCACTTCACTCTGAAATTCTTTGAACTTTTCAAATGTTTCAGACTTATGTTTCATCAAGTAGATATACTCATATCTGCTCAAATCATCTATGAAGATCAGAAAATAATGATACCTGTCGCGAGCCTCAATATTCATCGGACCACATACACCAGTATGTATGATTTCCAACAAATCTGTTGCTCGCTCCATTGTTCTGAAGAACAGAGTCTTAGTCATCTTGCCCATGAGGCATGGTTCGCAAGCATCAACTGATTCATAATCAAGTGATTCCAAAATCCCATCATCATGGAGTTTCTTCATGCGCTTTACACCAATATGACCTAAACGGCAGTGCTACAAATAAGTTGCACTATCATTATTAACTTTGCATCTTTTGGTTTCAATATTATGATTACGTGTATCACTACGATCGAGATCCAACGAACTATTTTCATTGGGTGTGTAACCATACAAGGTTTTATTCATGTAAACAGAACAACAATTTATTCTCTTACTTAAATGAATAACCGTATTACAATAAACATGATCAAATCATATTCATGCTCAACGCAAACACCAAATAACACTTATTTAGGTTCAACATTAATCCCGAAATTATAGGGAGTGTGCGATGATGATCATATCAATCTTGGAACCACTTCCAACACACATCGTCACTTCACCCTTAACTAGTCTCTGTTTATTCTGCAACTCCTGTTTCGAGTTACTACTCTTAGCAACTGAACTAGTATCAAATACTGAGGGGTTGCTATAAACACTAGTAAAGTACACATCAATAACATGTATATCAAATATACTTATGTTCACTTTGCCATCCTTCTTATCCGCCAAATACTTGGGGCAGTTCCGCTTCCAGTGACCAGTCCCTTTGCAGTAGAAGCACTTAGTCTCAGGCTTAGGACCAGACTTGGGGTTCTTCACTTGAGCAGCAACTAGCTTGCCGTTCTTCTTGAAGTTCCCCTTCTTCCCTTTGCCCTTTTCTTGAAACTAGTGGTCTTGTCAACCATCAACACTTGATGTTTTTTCTTGATTTCTACCTTTGTTGATTTCAGCATCACGAAGAGCTTGGGAGTTGTTTCCGTTATCCCTTGCATATTATAGTTCATCACGAAGTTCTACTAACTTGGTGATGGTGACTAGAGAATTCTGTCAATCACTATCTTATCTGGAAGATTAACTCCCACTTGATTCAAGTGATTGTAGTACCCAGACAATCTGAGCACATGCTCACTAGTTGAGGATTCTCCTCCATCTTTTAGCTATAGAACTTGTTGGAGATTTCATATCTCTCAACTCGGGTATTTGCTTGAAATATTAACTTCAACTCCTGGAACATCTCATATGGTCCATGACGTTCAAAACGTCTTTGAAGTCCCGATTCTAAGCCGTTAAGCATGGTGCACTTAAACTATCAAGTAGTCATCATATTGAGCTAGCCAAACGTTCATAACGTCTGTATCTTCTCCTGCAATAGGTCCGTCACCTAGCGGTGCATCAAGGACATAATTCTTCTGTGCAGCAATGAGGATAAACCTCAGATCACGGATCCAATCCGCATCATTGCTACTAACATCTTTCAACACAATTTTCTCTAGGAACATATCAAAATAAACATATGAAAGCAACAACGCAAGCTATTGATCTACAACATAATTTGCAAAATACTACCAGGACTAAGTTCATGATAAATTTAAGTTCAATTAATCATATTACTTAAGAACTCCCACTTAGATAGACATCCCTCTAATCCTCTAAGTGATTACGTGATCCAAATCAACTAAACCATGACCGATCATCACGTGAGATGGAGTAGTTTTCAATGGTGAACATCGTTTATGTTGATCATATCTACTATGTGATTCACGCTCGACCTTTCGGTCTCTGTGTTCCGAGGCCATATCTGCATATGCTAGGCTCGTCAAGTTTAACCTGAGTATTCTGCGTGTGCAAAACTGGCTTGCACCCGTTGTAGATGGACGTAGAGCTTATCACACCCGATCATCACGTGGTGTCTGGGCACGACGAACTTTGGCAACGGTGCATACTCAGGGAGAACACTTCTTGATAATTTAGTGAGAGATCATCTTATAATGCTACCGTCAATCAAAGCAAGATAAGATGCATAAAAAGATAAACATCACATGCAATCAATAAAAGTGATATGATATGGCCATCATCATCTTGTGCTTGTGATCTCCATCTCCGAAGCACCGTCATGATCACCATCGTCACCGGCGCGACACCTTGATCTCCATCGTAGCATCGTTATCGTCTCGCCAATCTTATGCTTCCACGACTATCACTACCGTTTAGTAATAAAGTAAAGCATTACATCGCGATTGCATTGCATACAATAAAGCGACAACCATATGGCTCCTGCCAGTTGCCGATAACTCGGTTACAAAACATGATCATCTCATACAATAAAATTCAGCATCATGCCTTGACCATATCACATCACAACATGCCCTGCAAAAACAAGTTAGACGTCCTCTACATTGTTGTTGCATGTTTTACGTGGCTGCTACGGGCTTAAGTAAGAACCAATCTCACCTACGCATCAAAACCACAACGATAGTTTGTCAAATAGACTCCGTTTTAACCTTCGCAAGGACCGGGCGTAGCCACACTCGGTTCAACTAAAGTTGGAGAGACAGTCGCCCGCAAGCCATCTATGTGCAAAGCACGTCGAGGGAACCGGTCTCGCGTAAGCGTACGCGTAAGGTTGGTCCGGGTCGTCTCGTCCAACAATACCGCCGAACCAAAGTATGACATGCTGGTAGGAAGTATGACTTGTATCGTCCACAACTCACTTGTGTTCTACTCGTGCATATAACATCAACATAAATAACCTAGGCTCGGATGCCACTGTTGGGTTTCGTAGTAATTTCAAAAAATTTCCTACGCACACGCAAGATCATGTGATGCATAGCAACGAGGGGGAGAGTGTTGTCTACGTACCCAACGCAGACCGACTGCGGAAGCGATGACACGACGTAGAGGAAGTAGTCGTACGTCTTCACGATCCAACCGATCAAGCACCGAAACTACGGCACCTCCGAGTTCGAGCACACGTTCAGCTCGATGACGATCCCCGGACTCCGATCCAGCAAAGTGTCGGGGAAGAGTTCCGTCAGCACGACGGCGTGGTGACGATCTTGATGTACTACAGCAGCAGGGCTTCGCCTAAACTCCGCTACAGTATTATCGAGGTATATGGGGGCACCGCACACGGCTAAGGAATAGATCACCTGGATCAACTTGTGTGTTCTAGGGTGCCTCTACCTCAATATATAAAGGAGCCAAGGGGGGAGGGGGGCGCCGGCCAGGGAGAGAGCGCAGGAGGAGTCCTACTCCTTCCGGGAGTAGGACTCCCCCCCCCCCCCCCCAATCCTATTCCAACTAGGATTCCCAAGGGGGAAAGGGGGAGAAGGGTGACCGGCCACCTCTCCTAGTCCTAATAGGACTAGGGGAGGGGGGAGGTGCGCAGCCCCCTTGGGCTCCCTTTCTCCTTTCCACTAAGGCCCATGAAGGCCCATATGGCTCCCGGGGGGTTCCGGTAACCTCCCGGTAACCCGGTAAAATCGCGATTTCACCCGGAACACTTCCGATGTCCAAACATAGGCTTCCAATATATCAATCTTTACGTCTCGGCCATTTCGAGACTCCTCGTCATGTCCGTGATCACATCCGGGACTCCGAACAACCTTCGGTACATCAAAATGCATAAACTCATAATGTAACTGTCATCGTAACCTTAAGCGTGCGGACCCTACGGGTTCGAGAACAATGTAGACATGACCGAGACATGTCTCCGGTCAATAACCAATAGCGGGAACTGGATGCTCATATTGGCTCCTACATATTCTACGAAGATCTTTATCGGTCAGACCGCATAACAACATACGTTGTTCCCTTTGTCATCGGTATGTTACTTGCCCGAGATTCGATCGTCGGTATCCAATACCTAGTTCAATCTCGTTACCGGCAAGTCTCTTTACTCGTTCCGTAATATATCATCTCACAACTAACATATTAGTTGTAATGCTTGCAAGGCTTATGTGATGTGTATTACCGAGAGGGCCCAGAGATACCTCTCCGACAATCGGAGTGACAAATCCTAATCTCGAAATACGCCAACCCAACATCTACCTTTGGAGACACCTGTAATGCTCCTTTATAATCACCCAGTTACGTTGTGACATTTGGTAGCACCCAAAGTGTTCCTCCGGCAAACGGGAGTTGCATAATCTCATAGTCATAGGAACATGTATAAGTCATGAAGAAAGCAATAGCAACATACTAAACAATCGGGTGCTAAGCTAATGGAATGGGTCATGTCAATCTGATCATTCAACTAATGATGTGACCTCGTTAATCAAATAACAACTTATTGTTCATGGTTAGGAAACATAACCATCTTTGATTAACGAGCTAGTCAAGTAGAGGCATACTAGTGACACTCTGTTTGTCTATGTATTCACACATGTATTATGTTTCCGGTTAATACAATTCTAGCATGAATAATAAACATTTATCATGAAATAAGGAAATAAATAATAACTTTATTATTGCCTCTAGGGCATATTTCCTTCACATCAGATTTCCTACGAAGAGGAAATGTCCACACAAAGTGAGAGTAATCATCCAGTATAACAAGATAGTAAAGATAGCCAGAATTACTTGGTACTCGAGAGGTCCATACATCGCTATGAATTAACTCAAACGGAAAAGAAGCAACTGTGGAGGAGGAACTAAAAGGAAGGCGGACATGTTTGCCTCCGGCATGCTTCACATGAGTGAGCGGCCGTTTTATTACATGAAAAAGAAAATCCTCGCATTATTTAACAAAGCGAAGAAGTGCTAGGATGCCCAAGAAGGGCATGCCAAAGGTCGATGCCAACAGAAAGAGCTCAAGGACCACCCGAAGATGACGACGACTGAACTGGATAGAAATCGTCGGGACTGTCACAGTGGTGAAGAATCATCCTGGTGCGAGCGTCCTTAACAGAAAAGCTAACTTCGTCAAATTCCACAGTTATAGAATTATCACGAGAAAGATTACGAACAGAAACGAGATTCTGAATTAGATGGGGAGAAACAATGACATTATTAAGAGAGAGAGAGGTCGAGAGTTAGAGGGAAAACTAGCAGAGCAGACATGCGATATAGGGAGACCAACACCGTTGCCGATGATGATGTGGGAGGGAGTAGAAGTAGGATAGATAGAGGATAGGTTACCCGGGTAAGCAGACATATGAGCGGTGGCGTCGGAGTCCATGAACCAATCGCCGCCACCACCGGAGTAGGGTGGCGGCTGCTGTAGTGCCACTAAGAGCGTCGGGTCCCACGCGTCAGGAGAGGGCTGTGGGGTGCTGTACGCGCCATAGCCAGGGGCGCTGTACTGGGCGCCGTAGGCAGACACAGTGGGCCCGCCGTAGGCACTGAGAACGTCCGGCTGGGGCGCGGCCAGAAGGGCCTGGTGAGAGGCGGGGCGAGCACCAAGGATCCCCGGGGTGGGGGTCGCGGCATGGGCATGCTGTACGCATGCACAGCCCCCGTCCAGGGGTTGTAGCCGCCGACCCATGGGGGCGGGGGCTGCTGCTGTCCGCGGGGCTGGCCACAACAGCCACCGCCTTGTCGCTGACCGCCTCCTCCTTGGCGCTAACCGCGGCGATGGTTCCCACCGTTCCTACCGGTGCGCGCCGGTTGAGGCGGCTGCGGTGCCGGGGGGGAGGGGCAGTGGGTGAGGCGCGGCAGGCGGAGGACGAGGCGCCGATGGTGGTGTAGGGGCGCTATTGGAGAGGCCGGCGGCGAGGGTAGTGTGGACAACATGGGTGCGGAGATGCTTCATCCACTGCTCCTCAAGACGAAGATAGGCCATCGCCCGCTCGTAGGAGGGGTTGGCCATGAGGGTGAGGTTGGAGGCGGCGTTGCCGAAGTCCTCGTTGAGACCGGCGGTGAGCGTCGAGAGAAGAAGCTCATCTCCCACCTTGAACCCGACGTAGTTGAGCTCGTCAGAGAGGGTCTTGAGCCGGAGACAGTAGGCGTCGATGGTGGAGTCGTTCTGGTGACACCCAAAAAATTCCTGCTGCAAGAAAACAATCTGTTGGAGCTTATTGTCGGTGAAGAGGCCATTGATCTTGGTCCACACCGTGTAGGCATCGCCCCCATCGCGAAAGACGGTGTGGAAGATGTCGGGGGAGACGGTGAGGAAGAACCACCGGATGAGGGTGGCGTTGATGGCCAGCCAGTTGGCGTCGTGGTTGCCGGCGAAGAAGTTGGCGAGACCGTCCACGTGATCACGGAGATTGTACTCACGAAAGAGAAGATTAAAGTAGGTTTTCCAGGCATAGTAGTTGGCGGAGGTGTGGGAGAGGATGATGGGAACATGCTCGGAGAGGGAGATGTTGCGGATGTCGGCAGCGAGGGGCTCATCGGGTTCGGTGCCATAGGAGGAATCGAAGGGGTTGCTAGGACCGGAGGAGGTAGAGCGGGCCGACATGGCAGCAAGGTGGAGCGGTGGCGGCGCGGGTTATGCGGCGGGAGCGGGGCGAGTGGTGCAGCGCGGGTGGAGCAGCAGGGCAAGGGGAGCGGCACAGGTGTGGTGTTGCGGGAGGGAGAGGAGAGAGGGCTCGGGAGGGTTAGGGTTTTGGGTGGCGGCACGCGAGGTTCAGGGTTTCGGGAGGTGCAGCGGCAGGAGGGCGGCTCGGTTGGGAGGAAGGAGGCGCGGCGGTACGGGTGCGGTGGCAGGGGTGCGGCGGCGTGAGGTAGGGCTAGCGGCGGTGGCCGGGAGAGGCAACGGCGGCGCGGCTAGAGAGGATCGAGGGTTTAGGATGATACCATGTAGAGGAATAGGATGCAAACCACAATGTATTGATTGGATGCATATGCACAAGTATATATAATACATAGGGCAAGTCATATCCTCAACTATATACAAGGAGGAAGACTTGAAGTACAAGAATACATGTGCTAAATACATATCTCAACACATACAAGATATATGTATGTCAAAAAAAAATAGCCCAGTTTTACTTAGTGCGTAGAGAGGAGCACCTGAAGTAGCATGCACGGCCTGGATTTGTCTATTTGGGCGACTTGAAACAATATATGATTAAATACATGATAACTTACGACGCAGCCATTTTGTACCGTGGGATATAAACTTGTAGACCTCAATTTTAGAGGTGGGTTTCTTGTTGGCTTCGTCAGGCAGCATCATGTGTCGATCCTTTGTGCTGAATTCCATCATGCAAAAGTTACCTTCCACTTGCTCTCTGATTGCATACTCCGCATTCTTCACCTCGGAAGCCGCAGCAGACTTGCAGTCAATCGTGGCACGGATTCGCGTGAGAGAAGAGAGGTGCTGGATGCCGAAGCTGAAATTTCCATACAGGGACAGTGTTTTCCGTGCGCTGAATTCGAGAGAAAGCCTTCCAAGCTTCTTCATGGCTCGTGATGTCAACTCCGGCTCCGTCCCACCATGTTGGCATATGAGCGAGAACACCTTCAGAGAGCTAAAGCCACCATCCGCGCCGGCGATGCACCTGCCCGTTGTGCTCATTTTGGGCCATGGGGTGATGTTACCTGAAGAAACTAACTTAGAGAAGGACTAGGTGAGGCAAGCCTCACAGGACACCGACACCTTCATCGTCCAACTGGAACATTTCAATATCCATGTGGGTAACGCTGAGAAGGGATTCATCTTGTGCGCGGCTACTCGGGGGATCGGAGCGAAGAGCGTCAACTCAAATCTTCGGAGCTGCTCTGGTGAAGGGAACTTGAGCTCCAAACCGAGCAAATCAAAGTGCAGCTGGCAGTCAAGAGAGAGGGAAGTGAGCCTGGTGGACCTTGCAACCTTCTCAAGGAATAACTTGACACTTTGATGATGAGATAGTTGTGATCCATGCAATCTTACGCCGAGGACCCTCAGCTGCTCTGATCTATCCATGAGATCTATCACTGAATGGAGTTTACTCTTACTGTCTACACCGATGGTTGACACTTCTTCAAATCCCTGCATTTTCAGGGATTTTTTCCGGCACTTTGACATGACCGTCGATCAGGAGATGTGCCAACATTTTCTGTTTAGCTATGGATGCAGGCAAAATGCTCAGTTTTGTCGTCCGCCTCAAATCCAGGGTCTCCAACTGCCCTAGTTCTCCAATTTCCTCTGGCAACTTATCGATGGCGGTCCCGGCAACTCCTAGGTGTCTCAGCAGAACCAACCCTTGAATGCCTTTTAGATGACGGCTTCTCAGACTATCAGAATCTTCCAGATCAAGAACTCGTATAAGTTTGAAGGATGGAAGAAGAGACGTCCCTTCTATTTTACCAGAAACTGTGAGGGCCGGACGAGTACTAGCAACCCCTTCAATACCCCCCAAGACGGTGATGGATCGCACTTTCCACAGGTGCACTGCGGCCGAGGCCAAGGTGACATCTTGGTCTTGGTCGTCGTAGCGGTCCAACGACAGTCGTCTGACAGTATGCATGCTACCTGGAAACAGCCCGGAACTGAGATCGGCACCGAATGTAACGAACTTGCCTTGGCTCGACTTGATGAAATGGAGGATCAGACCATGAACGGTGCAACCCACTGCCTGGTCATCATTGTAGTTGAACACCGGTTGAATCAGCCTCCTCGTGATAAGCTCGTTGAAGTATCTCTCCCCTGTTTCCCACAAACTGATTGATTCCTCTCTTGTTTGTTGACCTCTTCCTTCCGTATCTTTTCTAGGGATAAACCCTTCAGCTATCCATACCCGTATCAGACGATCTTTCTTAATGGCATAATCTTCTCGAAAAACACTAAGGTACAGCAAGCAAGACTTCAAAGGCAGAGACAAAGCAGCATAACTCATCTGCAGTAGCTTCATCACCCCTTCCGATGTGAAGTATTGCTCTGCTGATGAAACAATGGGCATCCTGAGCTCTGCCAGTTCTCTGTGGCATTTCGTTGTTAATAAGCCGGTTGCAATAGTTATCGCCAATGGCATGTCAGCACACATTCTGAATACATTTCTGGTAAAATCATCATAATGAGACGACCATTCGGTTTGTCGGTCTCTATCTGGATCTAAGTATAAAGATTTCTTCTTGCTGAGATCCTCCATCCGATAGATATCTGTGGGAGGAACAGAACAACGTTTGGCAACATCGTTGATGCAAGTCGTTATTAATACCAAACTTCCACGATTCTTATTGCACAAAGCACTGTTGATAATTTTCCAAGCGTGTTTACTCCATAGGCCATCCACTATGATGAAATACCTGACATGTTTAATTCAATATGATATATATACATGCCATAAAAGTATATCATTTGATTTGTGCTCGACAGAAATCTGCAATGATATACTTCCTCTGATAATTTTTATCTACGTCTAAAATGCACTACACTTTGATAAAAAGAAAGTACAGTCAGATAAAGAGTAGAGTCGATTCTACGAAAGTACGGTGCACCATATATATGTGCAGTAAACTTCACAAAAAGTGCAGTTTACGCCATCAAATCATGCACTAGATCTATTGCACAAGACTCTTGACAAAAGATAAGGTAATTAAACTGCAAGTACGTACCTCTTCGTGCCGAGGTACTCCCAAAGCTCAGTTAAGAGTTTGGTCCGATCCTGGCCGACAGTTCCCCTTCCTCGCCTTACCTTTTTCTTCTTGGGCATCGGCGTCGGCAGCAGCGGGAAGGACTTTACTTGGTGAAGTATGTCCACTAGAGTCTTCCTCATGGACGGTCTCCGACCAAGGGTGACGAAAGCTCGGCACTCGAACTCCCCTTGAAGCTTTGCATAAATCTCCTTGGCAAGAGTAGTCTTACCACCTGCCATTCCGACGATGGAAACCACCCTGAGCTTCTCACGCTCGCTCATCACATACTTGAGAATAATCTCATCTTAGGCAGGGGACACGCACGATGGTAGGTTTCTCCTCAACAAATAGCCGTGAATCGGTTGTGATTTTGCAGCTGGGCATAGCACCAGGATCATGGAGGCCAGTGGATACTTCGGTAGTAGTAACAAGTTTGTACCTTTCACAGAGCTCAAGCATATGATCGGAACGGGCCTTGAATTTTTTTACTTCCTGTTCACCTCCCGTGTTCACCGTCGCCGCCGGATTCTTATACCCCGTGTTCGCTGCCGCCGCCGCCGCCGGATTCTGATCGGTCCAGTCCTCGATGTCAAAGATTAGCTCGGGGACAATCCCCACCCATGTTGCGACTTGCGAATTCGTCTCCCGCTGCCTGGCAAGCTTGTCGAAGAAATCCTGCTGAAGGGTCACCAGATCTTGCCCTAGCTCTCGGATTATAATGGGAGGATTCTTCAGTTTGGTGAGCTTGTCGACAAGGGAGTTCATCGACCCTGCTGTATAGCTCACCATAGGTTGGCCCTCCATGATCTGCCTATCTCTCTCACGCCCAATCCAGGAGGTTGGCGATCAGATATTTGTGTGCGCTGCTTGCTTGATGGATGCGAAAGGTCATTAGGGCTTCACCGCCCCCCCTAATTTATCCTACTTTAAGATGATGTGGACATTTTTTCATTTGAGAAAAGACACCAAAGGACATCTTATATCTCAGAATTATTAAAAACAGAAGGGGTAAGAGCAACTTCAATGGGGCGACCCATTTCGTCCGCCCGCGTCCATTTGGGTCGGCGTGGACAAAAGTGGCGGCCCAACGCGCCGACCCAAACTCAAATCGTGTCCGCCCGGCGTCCGCGCCGACCCATTTCCGGCCCAAAATTGCGCCTGGAATGCGTCGGCGCGGACGCGCCGCGCGTCTCCTCGCCGTTCGCCGCGTCCCCACCTGGCGGCTGTCCAACCGCTACGGTCAACATAATTTATGACGACCGCCCACCTTGGGCCCACGCGTCAGCGACGACGGTCGTCCTTTTTTAAGCCGGGCGTGCGGCGGGGCCGTCCTCATCCACTACCACTCGCCCCCCCCCCCCCGTCCCCATCTGGCCACCCCTGCCCCCACGCCGGCGACAACCCTAGCCACCGCCAGCATGGGTTTCTTCTCTGGCGTCGGCAGCAGGCGCAAGGGCAAAGCCCCCGCCCGCCATTCCCCCGCCCTCCCCGCGCCGGAGCGCGCTCCCCGGCAGAGGCAGCGCATCAGCGTGCCGGTGCACCAGGCCGAGTGGCACTGGCACCACCACGTGCCTCTGCCGTACCCGGACGTGACGCTGCCGCACGACTGGCATTTGGATCCGGAGAGGATCCCAGTGCCGGCGGCGCCGGGACGGCCAGGGCCCATGCGGAGGAGGTGCGGCGCCGGCGGGCGTTGCTGAGTGAGGAGCAGCGTGCCGACCCGCGCTTCGCCGTCGACTCGCTCAACTGGGCTCGATGGTTCGCCATCGAGCACGAGGAGGCGAGGCGACGCGGCGTCCGCGGCGTTGACCACAGCCTGCCGCCGCCCACGCTCGTCGTCCGCGACGAGGACCAGGAGGCCGAGGCCGCCTACCAGGCGGCCATCAAGGAGAGCGAGGAGGAGGAGCGGTGGAGGGAGGCGGACGAGGCGGCTTTTGAGGCTGCCATGGCGGAGGCCATGGCCCTCTCCGCGGCGGGCGACTGTGTCGTGCCGCTGGTGGCCCCGCCGTCCCCGCCCAAAGCCGAGCCGGAGGAGCCTGCCTACATCGAGCGCTACTCCTGGACCGGAGTAGTCCGCGAGTGGGTCAGCGCTCTGCTGATCTGGCTCGGGGCGACGGAGAAGCAGGAGGCGGCCTACCTCGACCACTGGCGCCGCGTTCGGCTTGCCGAGAATCGCCGGGAGGGCCAGCGCCTACAGATGCTCGAGCACGAGGCCGAAGAGGAGGCGCGCCAGGCCCAGGCAGCGGCGGCGTAGGCAACGGCGGCAAAGCCCGACATCACCGCCGTCTGGAACACGGCGTTCCCCTGGGCCGACCCTGCGCCGATGTTGATCGACCTCACCGGTCCCGACGCAGACGCCGCCGCCGACAAGGACGCCTAGGGCAGCGCATCGTCTAGTTTTTAGTATTTTAATTAATGTAATGTGGACTTTTCCCGGCCTTCATGGCCGGCTTTTATGTTTAATTAAATGTATGTATTTATTTTCAAAATGCTTGCAATACTTTTTTTGGCGCGCCGATGAAATGAGTCGGGCCAGCGTTGGGCGCTTACGCCGATCCAAACACAGCGCCAGACGTTTGTGTCCGCCCAGCCGATCCAAATAGACAAAAGTCGGACAAAAGCAACGTTCATTTAGGTCGGCCGGTTGAAGTTGCTCTAAAGGTTGCTATCGGCTGGCCGATCTTGCGCGGCACCGGTTGCGTGCTCCTCCTCCGATTACAACTGATTGAAGAGACCACGATTGGGATCACATCGTTGCACACGCCACGTACTCGATCCCTCCGGGACCACACACCGCTTTGTCTCAGTTAGTCTTGTCCCGACGTGAATGACTTCAGCCGCACGTTTTCTTCCTCATCCCATCTCTCCTTAGTTGCCATCTCCTACAAGGCCACGGTTGGGGCTATTTCTTCCGAAACTTAAATACTCTCAACACAACACCACATAAATGAAACAAAACACATGCAGTTATACGAAAGAGCAGTGGTGAGTGGTGGAGTCAGGGGGAAAAGCACCCCCCCCCCCCCCCCCCCAACATCCAATATTTGCTGTTAATTATCTAATGAATAGTGCACAATTAGTGAGTATTTGCTGCTAAAAACTTACGTTCCAATGATTTGGCCCTCTCCAACCAGTTCTAACAGCCTTCGGCCCCCCGATAATTTTTTTCTGGCTCCGCCACTGCGAAAGAGAATCTATGACGGAAAAGAAACAAGACAGAACAGAAAGATAACTACTATAACTAATATAGAAAGCTCACAGCAAAAAACACGAACTAGAGAAAGAAAACATGATTGAATAACAGATAGAGATGCACGAAATATATGAGCACATAGATCAGAAATAGATATCTTATGACATATAATACTACCCAAAATAAACTAGTGAAAGTAATGCAGTAGGATAGGAAGGACCAGTGGTGCTCGATGGCGACAAATTCAATCTTCAGCAAAAGAGCTATGTCTGGCTGGAGGGACTTGTCATTGAAGATAGGGGGAAAACTCTCTTTGCTATATTCTCCTCAACATGAAGTTCCTCAAACTTCAGTTGAGTTTACTCATGGTAGATTCTTCTCGCCAGTCTCCAAACCTTCAACAGACTTTGCTTAACGGACCATAATGACTCTTGGTTGTTGAACACTTTGTCTTCGGTGACCAGAGCTACTGTTAGTGAGTCAGACATATGCTTAACCGTCTAGAGAGTTAGCAGCTTTCAAGGGTAATAGGCTCACAACTCTCGACTTTGATCTCTGTGATGCTCAACCATTATCTAAATTTCAGCTTTAGGGTTTTCTCGGTGAATTCTCTCAAAGAGGGATGCTCAGTCAATCTTATCGAGATATCAAACGAAGCAGCCAACCATACCAATAGACGGAGGTGGCTATTTATAGCCGGAGCAATCCCTCTTTAAGAGATTTCAGGCTGCACTAGCGTATAGCTTTAGGCCCGTCAGATGAAACAGAACCCGCCACAGCACAATTTGTCATCCCTACTCTATCGTAGGAGTACAATACAACAACCCAACTTTTTGTCAATACATCTCTCTTACATTTTCGTACAATACTCCCTCCGTTCATGAATAAATGTACATCTAGCTTTTATTCCAAGTCAAAATTTTAAAATTTTGACCAAATTTATAAAAAAGAGTAGTAGCATATATGACAACAAATTGGTATATTATAAAAGTACATTTCAAAACGAATCTAGGGATACTAATTTGGTGTCATAAGTGCTGCTACCTTTTTCTATAAAGTTGGTCAAAGTTTTAAAACTTCGACTTAGTACAAAAGCTAGATATACATTTATTCGCGGACGGAGGAAGTACATCTCTCTCATCCTAGTTTTTCTCCACCAAAAAAGGAAGCTGGCCCACCGACAGCCGCACTCATAACACAGCCAGGTCTCGCATCTCGTTCTACGCCCATGATTCAAGCGGCGCGACCATACGGTCGTGACCCGTATAGTTGTCTCATCACCAGAGCTGGTCCTGAGATTTTGGAGGATCGGGGCAAGAAAAAAATTTAGCCCCCCCCTCCCTATATAACCAATAACAATTTAATGCAACCAATTTTGATATTTACGTTCAATACTTTTTATGTATTATCCTAAAAAATTCTTCCAAAATCCCGCTGGCCATCGGGGACCTAGTGGTAAGGCCATGATTCGCATGGCAAGAGATCACTCATTCTTCTATAGGTGACAAACATATGCACAAACAAAAACTTCAAAGCGTTAAACATCCTTCTATCTTGAGAAACGTTTGAATAACCCGGCTATGGAACGACTGAGCAAAGAAAAAGAACATAAATAGATACATAAGATCAAGTCTCTTAAAATGTTTCTTGGTACAAAGTCACTTATGATAGGTCAGTGTAAGTTTTATCCAACAATGTTTATAGATGCATAATATTGTAAAATCATTTAGCAGTGGAAGATATGCATCATACTCCCTCCGTTCCTAAATATTTGTCTTTCTAGACATTTCAAATGACTACTACATACGGATGTATGTAGACATATTTTAGAGTGTAGATTCACTCATTTTGCTCCGTATGTAGTCACTTGTTGAAATGGCTAGAAAGACAAGTATTTAGGAACGGAGGGAGTATATGTGAAGGCAAATAAGTTAATGAGCTATCAGCAAAAAAACATTTTACTTAATCAGCTACATAAATAATAGGGAATAGTATGAATGATATACTTCAGACCAATTGCATTGGCGTACGTGAGTAGGCGGTCAGCAACGATGCGATGTGGACGTCAGGCGGGAGGCACTCGGCGATAATACTCTGAGTGTCTGGACAGTGGATAACGGACGCACTTGGTGCGACAACTTTGGCATTGATTTCCACGGAAACCAAGGTGATGATAACGGACCCACTCCTTTTCGCGCCAAAAATGATTTCTCCGACGCCCCACGGTGCCCCACAGTGCACCGGGTTCAGCCTTGGTCCGCCGGCGCTAATTTCGGGCCTAACCGGTGAAAAATGGGCTCCTGGAGCGATTAGACCGTTTTTTCAGCACCGACGCTATAAAAGAGCCTTGGGGGACCTGTTGGGGGGTGGCTGGAGATACTCTGAGTCCTGCATGGCCGCGTGCAGCTACTTGAGCTGCCGGCGGCCTGCGACTTGTGATCTGGAGGTTGGGTCGGGGGAACAGAGAATAGGGTACTGGTTGACTGGATTATAGATGCAATCTCACGTCTCAAGAGCTACACCATGATTGCGTGTGTACATCAATGTGGGGCTAATCAACTTGAGCTAATTTCGTTTCGGGAGAAGAAAGTAGTAGATTGCTGATTGCCTAGTCCCTTTTTTTTTCGCGTACTTGCCTAGGCTGCTACCTCTCTCCTTTATTAGGGCTAATTTCATTTCGGGAGATGATATGGGCCTATGGGCCACCTGTGTACCGCATGTCTGGGAGGGGCCCCTGGATTTTGGCACATACGTATCTATCATTTTTAAGAAGTTGTTCCCCATTTCTTTCTATTTTCTCATCATGCACACTATCCACATCAGCAATATGCAACATTATTATTCAGTTTACATAATCATCCAATCACTTTCCCTCACCCGCAGCCACGTAATTATTCAGTTTCCCGCTTATTCCCCTCCAGTCACGACGGTGGGAAAAAACTGCATTTTCCCTCACCCGCATGCACTCCTTTTCCCTCCGGCCATCCCGCATCCCGCACGGCACGGCACAGCCGCCGGCCCTCCTGCCCACCTCCAGCCCAGCGCCGGCGCCGGTGGTCACCGCTCCATGGCTCCATGTCCGCCCCGCGCCTCCGCGGCCTCCTCCTCCGCCGCATCCCGCACGACTGCCGGCTCTCCCGCAGGATCGGATCCCGCCCACCTCCACCTCAGCGCCGGTGCTCACCGCGCCATGGCCGCCCCGCGCCTCCACCACCTGCTTCTCCGCTGGACCGAATCCTGCCGCCGGCCAGCGCCAGTGCTCACCGCGCCAGTGCTCACCGCGCCATGGCCGCCCCCCTCGCTTGCTCGCGCCACCCGTCCACCACCGTGCGCTGCCCGCTGTTGGCCATCTGTTTCGGCCGACCGGCGGCCGCCGGTACGACGTCTTCTTGGCGCTGGGACGCGGACTGGGCGCTGTTCCGTTGCCGCTGCCCCAGGTCGTCGAGGAACAATACTGTTAGGCTGGGCGAACCCCCTTCCTCTGCTCCAAGCCTCCAGGTGCAGTTGGGATGCAGGCCATCCGCCCTTTGTCCACTGGTGTCGTTGCTCTGCTCCGCCCTATGGCCACCGTCGATGTTCCTCTGCTCCACTGCCGTCATCATTTGCCAGGAACCCGGTTTCCACGTCTTCCCCAGGTCAACACAGCCGCATTTAGTTCACTGCTTCTGACTAAGCTTCTCGATGTGGAGGTGATGTAATCCCGTTGTTCTTCAGTGGTTTTTAGCTTGCTGACACCAAATGGCCCACACTTTTATCTTATGAATTAAACTGTTCAACTAAAAAGCAAATAAACCCTTCGGCTGCAGGCCATTGACGATTGACTGTTCACTTCCTCTCCCCACGATCTCCACAAGTAACTGACTTATTGATCTCCACAAGTAACTGACTTATTCCCATTTAAATTGGGTGCTCCACAATCCATTTCATTCCCATCGTCCTCCATAGTAGTCATACAGCTACCCCTGGTGAGCAAATCTCTCCCCCGTCCGCATGCACATTCCCTGTGACATTTTTGCTGATTCATCACAGCTTTGGACTTCCTCAGGTACTGGACAAAATTGGACACCCGGCTTCCCATCTTGGTTGTTCTTCCCCTGCTGCATACCCAGACACCTTGGATTGACGGCTCCTCTAGGTAAATATTGTTGCCATCTATTGCTTACTCTAAAGTTTTGTGTACTTCATTCATATCTGAATTTAACTGCTATTTCTGAATTTTTGTATGCTTCGCTATATTGAATACTTAGCTCTGCTTTTCTTTATTTGTTTTGATTTTTTGTTTGTCTGTCCAAATTAAATTCAATATGGTACAAGAATCCATATGCCTTGCATTCAACCCCTGCATTTACAGAGTTTTTAGGAGGGTATTCTTTAGTCTCTTCACGCCATCGCCTTGCATTTGTCCAAATCTGAATTTACTTTTGCCAATTGAACTTGTATTCTTCAGTTTTAGTTTTTTTATATGGTATGAGAAGACATACACCTTGCATTTCACCCCCTTATATAGTTTGCTTTAGTATCTTCGCACCGTTCATCTGTTTCTATCACCTTGCGTTTGGTAGACTTGCCGACATGGATAGGGCAGAAAACTCTTCGCATAATTCAGTTGGACGAAAACGTCATCCATCATTACCTAATCCTCCTCCTCGAGTAAACCCATATGTTGCTGCACAGAACAGACGTGTGCGTCTGGAACTCATGGTTCAAAAAGGAAAAAGAGGTTTGTTAGGCACATTATATTCCTCCGAATTGTTATCTTCCATACAACATGTCTTGCGATTTATTTCACCATCTACTTCTTCATATCTATGAAGCAACAACCTCTAGAGGAAAACAAACATCAGAACAACTTGCAAATGAAGAATCATCCACATCGACATCACACACAGAAAATCCGGTCTTTGCCCATAACCGTAAGATTCTACCCACATTCCAGTTCACGCCTAAGAGTTTTGGGATGACTACATTTACAAAAATAATCTTCCCGGCTTATCTTTCAGGAACTATATTTCAACCCTTAAACCTTGGAGGTCCCCATCATTCTTGCAAACACTGTGGTGCTCTGTTTTGTTATGAAGAGCGTCTACGCAGAGAAAGACACACTCCAGATCCAACATATAATTTGTGTTGCAAGGGAGGAAAAGTTTACCTGCAGCCATATGATCCTCCTCCTCAACCCCTCTTGGATTTACTCACATCCCAGGACAGAACGCTCTCCAGTCACTTCTTTAAACATATTAGGCAGTACAATACGATGTTTGCAATGACTTCAATGGGAGCTAAAATTAATGAAACCATAAATGATGGACGAGGCCCATATGTTTTCAAGGTTAGTGGGCAGATTTGCCACCGCATTGATTCTTTGAGACCAACTGGGGAGCGGCCAAAATATGCACAGTTATACATGTTTGATACTGAGCGTGAGGTTTCAAACCGAATAAATGTTGCTTCGTCTTCACGCTCTGCTTCATCTTCATGCTCTGCTTTGTCTTCAAGCTCTTCATTCCAAGCTAACGAAGGCACTGTTCAATCGCTAATACAAATGTTGAACACACATAACCTCATTGTCAAGCTGTTTAGGACAGCAAGTCAAAGATTAGTTGGGAGTGATTCTGACCATTTAACAATAAGGATTGCTACCTCTTGAGCAATGCGTTGGATTTCCTTGAAGATGAAAGGATGATGCAGCAAAGTAGCGTAAGTATTTACCTCAGTTTTTGAGAACCAAGGTATCAATCCAGTAGGAGGCTACGCGCGAGTCCCTCGTACCTACACAAAACAAATAACTCCTCGCAACCAACGCGATAAGGGGTTTTCAATCCCTTCACGGTCACTTACGACAGTGAGATCTGATAGATATGATAAGATAATATTTTTGGTATTCGTATGATAAAGATGCAAAGTAAAATAAAAGCAAAGTAAAAAGCAAAGGAAATAACTAAGTATTGGAAGATTAATATGATGAAGATAGACCCGGGGGTCATAGGTTTCACTAGTGGCTTCTCTCAAGAGCATAAGTATTTTACGGTGGGTGAACAAATTACTGTTGAGCAATTGACAGAATTGAGCATAGTTATGAGAATATCTAGGTATGATCATGTGTATAGGCATCACGTCCGAGACAAGTAGACCGACTCCTGCATGCATGTAGAGTATTAAGTTCATGAAAACAGAGTAACGCCTTAAGCAAGATGACATGATGTAGAGGGATAAATTCATGCAATATGATAAAAAAACCCCATCTTGTTATCCTCGATAGCAACAATACAATACGTGCCTTGCTGCCCCTATTGTCACTGGGAAAGGACACCACAAGATTGAACCCAAAGCTAAGCACTTCTCCCATTGCAAGAAAGATCAATCTAGTAGGCCAAACCAAACTGATAATTCAAAGAGACTTGCAAAGATAACCAATCATACATAAAAGAATTCAGAGAAGATTCAAATATTGTTCATAGATAATCTTGATCATAAACCCACAATTCATCGGTCTCAACAAACACACCGCAAAAAGAAGATTACATCGAATAGATCTCCAAAAGAGAGGGGGAGAACATTGTATTGAGATCCAAAAAGAGAAAAGAAGCCATCTAGCTAATAACTATGGACCCGAAGGTCTGAGGTAAACTACTCACACTTCATCGGAGAGGCTATGGTGTTGATGTAGAAGCCCTCCGTGATCGATGCCCCCTCCGGCGGAGCTCCGGAACAGGCCCCAAGATGGGACCTCGTGGATACAGAAAGTTACGGCGGTGGAATTAGGGTTTTGGCTCCGTATCTGATCGTTTGGGGGTACGTGGATATATATATAGGAGGAATGAGTACGTCGGTGGAGCAACAGGGGGCCCACGAGGGTGGAGGGCGCGCCTGGTGGGGGTGGGCGCGCCCCCTACCTCGTGGCTTCCCTGTTGGTTGCTTGACGTAGGGTCCAAGTCTCCTGGATCTTGTTTGTTCCAAAAATCACGTTCCCGAAGGTTTCATTTCGTTTGGTCTCCGTTTGATATTCCTTTTCTTCGAAACCTTAAAATAGGCAAAAACAACAATTCTGGGCTGGGCCTCCGGTTAATAGGTTAGTCCCAAAAATAATATAAAAGTGGATAATAAAGCCCAATAATGTCTAAAACGGTAGATAATATAGCATGGAGCAATCAAAAATTATAGATACGTTGGAGACGTATCAAGCATCCCCAAGCTTAATTCCTGCTCGTCCTTGAGTAGGTAAATGATAAAAAAGATAATTTTTGATGTGAAGTGCTACTTGGCATAATTTTAATGTAATTCTTCTTAATTGTGGCATGAATATTCAGATCCGAAAGGTTCAAGATAAAAGTTTAATATTGACATAAAAATAATAATACTTCAAGCATACTAACAAAGCAATCATGTCTTCTCAAAATAACATGGCCAAAGAAAGTTATCCCTACAAAATCATATAGTCTGGCTATGCTCTATCTTCACCACACAAAGTATTTAAATCATGCGCAACCCTGATGACAAGCCAAGCAATTGTTTCATACTTTTGACATTCTCAAACTTTTTCAATCTTCACACAATACATGAGCGTGAGCCATGGATATAGCAATATATGTGGAATAGAATGGTGGTTGTGGAGAAGACAAAAAAGGGAGAAGATAGCCTCACATCAACTAGGCATATCAACGGGCTATGGAGATGCCCATCAATAGATATCAATGCGAGTGAGTAGGGATTGCCATGCAACGGATGCACTAGAGCTACAAGTATATGAAAGCTCAACAAAAGAAACTAAGTGGATGTGCATCCAACTTGCTTTCTCATGAAGACCTAGGGCATTTTGAGGAAGCTCATCATTGGAATATACAAGCCAAGTTCTATAATGAAAAATTCCCACTAGTATACGAAAGTGACGAAATGAGAGACTCTCTATCATGAATATCATGGTGCTACTTTGAAGCACAAGTGTGGTAAAGGATAATAACATTGTCCCTTCTCTCTTTTTCTCTCATTTTTTATATATATTTTTTATTTGGGCCTTTTCTCTTCTTTTTTTATGGCCTCTTTTCTTTCCCCTTTTTTTTCGTCCGGAGTCGCATCCCGACTTGTGGGGGAATCATAGTCTCCATCATCCTTTCCTCAATGGGACAATGCTCTAATAATGATGATCATCACACTTTTATTTTCTTACAACTCAACAATTACAACTCGATGCTTAGAACAAAATATGACTCTATATGAATGCCTCCGGCGGTGTACCGGGATATGCAATGAATCAAGAGTGACATGTATGAAACAATTATGAATGGTGGCTTTGCCACAAATACGATGTCAACTACATGATCATGCTAAGCAATATGACAATGATGGAGTGTGTCATAATAAACGGAATGGTGGAAAGTTGCATGGCAATATATCTCAGAATGGCTATGGAAATGCCATAATAGGTAGGTATGGTGGCTTTTTTGAGGAAGGTATATGGTGGTTGTATGATACCGGCGAAAGGTGAGCGGTATTAGAGAGGCTAGCAATGGTGGAAGGAAGAAAAGTGCGTATAATCCATGGACTCAATATTAGTCATAAAGAACTCATATACTTATTGCAAAAATCTACAAGTTATCAAAGCAAAGTATTACACGCATGCTCCTGGGGGGATAGATTGGTAGGAAAAGACCATCGCTCGTCCCTGACCGCCACTCATAAGGAAGACAATCCAAAAATAAATCATGCTCCGACTTCATCACATAACGGTTCACCATACATGCATGCTACGGGAATCACAAACTGTAACACAAGTATTTCTCAAATTCACAACTACTCAACTAGCACAACTTTAATATCACCATCTTCATATCTCAAAACAATTATCAAGCATCAAACTTCTCATAGCATTCAACACACTCATAAGAAAGTTTTTACTATTCTTGAATACCAAGCGTATTAGGATTATTTAAGCAAATTACCATGCTATTTAAGACTCTCAAAATAATCTAAGTGAAGCATGAGAGATCAATAGTTTCTATAAACAATTCCACCACCATGCTCTAAAAAATATAAGTGAAGTACTAGAGCAAAACTACATAACTCAAATGATATAAGCGAAGCACATAGAGTATTCTAACAAATTCCAAATCATGTATGGCTCTCTCAAAAGGTGTTTATAGCAAGGATGACTGTGGTAAACTAAAAAGCAAAGACTCAAATCCATAAGTGGCTCTCATAATAGATTCATAAGGTAATTTAATTTTCTTTATAGGAAAGTGTTCCATGCCTTTCCTTAACGCAAATTGGAATCTAATATTTCCTTCCTTCATATCAATAATTGCACCAATCGTTCTAAGGAAAGGTCTACCAAGAATAATAGGACATGAAGGATTGCATTCTATGTCAAGAACAATAAAATATGCGGGCACATAATTCCTATTTGCGACAATAAGAACACCATTGATTCTTCCCATTGGTTTCTTAATAGTGGAATCCGCAAGGTGCAAGTTTAATTTCTTCAATCCCACTTTCATCAAATTTAGCATCAAGATCTAAAAACTCCGAATTTTTGGAACGCCTTCTAGGTAAAGGTGGATCATATTCAGTCCCATCATTATCAAGATTCATATTGCAAAACAAAGATTTAATAGGGGACACATCAATAACTTTTAGATCTTCATCTTTATTTTCATAAAAATCCGGTTTAGCGGCCATCCTATTAACTAAGGTAGCCTGCTTATCCGAAATTTCAGCAGTCAATTTCTCAAGACGAGCAATTTGGGATCTTAAACCATCAAATTCTTTAGACATATCATCGAGGTCTTTATTCATAAGACTCATAAAACTTTTCTGTTCCTTAAGCTCGTTTCTAAAGAAATTATTATGCTCAAATTGCAAAATCATAAAACTCCTGACATTGCTTTCGATCTCTTCTAACCTTTTAAGGTGAAGATCACCAAATCTAGGAAGAGCCATTGTGACAAACAAGCAAACCAACACACAAGCAAACAAAAAGCAACCGGGCAAAAAGAGGCAAATAGAGAAAGAGAGGGAGGATAGAGAGAGAGGGCGAATAAAAGGGCAAGGGTGAAGTGGGGGAGAGGAAAACGAGAGGCAAATGGCAAATAATGTAATGCGGGAGATAAGGGTTGTGATGGGTACTTGGTATGTTGAATTTTGCGTAGACTCCCCGGCAACGGCGCTAGAAATCTTCTTGCTACCTCTTGAGCACTGCGTTGGATTTCCTTGAAGAGGAAAGGATGATGCAGCAAAGTAGCGTAAGTATTTCCCTTAGTTTTTGAGAACCAAGGTATCAATCTAGTAGGAGGCTATGCGCGAGTCCCTCGTACCTGCACAAAACAAATAACTCCTCGCAACCAACCCGATAAGGGGTTGTCAATCCCTTCACGGTCACTTACGAGAGTGAGATCTGATAGATATGATAAGATACTATTTTTGGTATTTTTATGATAAATATGCAAAGTAAAATAAAAGCAAAGTAAAAAAGCAAAGGAAATAACTAAGTATTGGAAGACTAATATGATGAAGATAGACCCGGGGGCCATAGGTTTCACTAGTGGCTTCTCTCAAGAGCATAAGTATTTTACGGTGGGTGAACGAATTACTGTTGAGTAATTGACAGAATTGAGCATAGTTATGAGAATATCTAGGTATGATCATGTGTATAGGCATCACATCCGAGACAATTACACCGACTCCTGCCTGCATCTACTACTATTACTCCACTCATCGACCGCTATCCAGCATGCATCTAGAGTATTAAGTTCATGAAAACAGAGTAACGCCTTAAGCAAGATGACATGATGTAGAGGGATAAATTCATGCAATGTGATAAAAACCCCATCTTGTTATCCTCGATGGCAACAATACAATACATGCCTTGCTGCCCCTACTGTCACTGGGAAAGGACACCGCAAGATTAAACCCAAAGCTAAGTAGTTCTCCCATTGTAAGAAAAATCAATCTAGTAGGCCAAACCAAACTGATAATTCAAAGAGACTTGCAAAGATAACCAATCATACATAAAAGAATTCAGAGAAGATTCAAATATTGTTCATAGATAATCTTGATCATAAACCCACAATTCATCGGTCTCAACAAACACACCGCAAAAAGAAGATTACATCGAATAGATCTCCACAAGAGAGGGGAAGAACATTGTATTGAGATCCAAAAAGAGAGAAGAAGCCATCTAGCTAATAACTATGGACCCGAAGGTCTGAGGTAAACTACTCACACTTCATCGCAGAGGTTATGGTGTTGATGTAGAAGCCCTCCGTGATGGATGCCCCCTCCGGCAGAGCTCCGGAACAGGGATCTCATGGATATAGAAGGTTGCGGCGGTGGAATTAGGTTTTTGGCTCCTTATCTGATCGTTTGGGGGTACGTAGGTATATATAGGAGGAAGGAGTACGTTGGTGGAACAACAGGGGGGCCATGAGGGTGGAGGGCGCGCTTGGGGGCGGGGGGGGGGGGGGGCGTAGGCGCGCCCCCTACCTCGTGGCTTCCCTGTTGGTTGCTTGACGTAGGGTCCAAGTCTCCTGGATCTTGTTTGTTCCAAAAATCACGTTCCCGAAGGTTTCATTCCGTTTGGACTCCGTTTGAAATTCCTTTTCTTCGAAACCCTAAAATAGGCAAAAACATCAATTCTAAACTGGGCCTCCGGTTAATAGGTTAGTCCCAAAAATAATATAAATGTGGATAATAAAGCCCAATAATGTCTAAAACAGTAGATAATATAGCATGGAGCAATCAAAAATTATAGATATGTTGGAGATGTATCAAGGATGTATGGCAAACCTGATGCTCATGGAGACATCTATAGTGCTCCAGTCGCGTCTAAGGTTGTTGGATTAGTGGTTGGTGATATTGGGTCATCTAATGTAGGACTTGATATTATAATACAAGACCATTCATCACAGTTACAGCGAATTAGTGAGAAACATCCCAAGTTTATGTCCATGCAGTATCCTCTATTATTTCCATACGGAGAAGATGGCTACCATGATGAGCTTATGTACCGGCAAAGATCAAGCACTTCAGCCAATCAACGCCAAAAAGTCACAATGCTATAGTACTACACATATAGGTTGCATGATAGGCCAAATGACTTCAATACTCCATTACAATGCAAAAGATTAACACAGGTTTACTTTGTGGATGGCTATTGTTGTGTTGAAACATTCCGTATTGGATTCTATCGCAAGCCTAGATTTCAGAGTAAATACAGATCATCATCATTTAGTTCTTTGGCAAATTTTGTATCAAGAGGTATTACATCCGGTTCTTCTATTGGGCAGAGGATTACATTACCATCCTCCTTTACTGGAGGCCCTCGCTATTTATACCAAAACTATCAAGACTCCATCACTATTTGTAGAAAATATGGTTGCCCAGATCTATTTGTGACGTTCACATCAAATGTCGCCTGACCTGAAGTTATGGAGGCTTTATCCTCCATTCCAGGACAAGAGCCATCTGACCGTCCAGATATTATCAACCGGGGTGTTCAAAATGAAGCTTGATATGTTGATGGATGATATTAAAAATAAAAAATTCTTCGGTCCCATAAATGCGAGTAATAACACTTTCCCCAAACTTATTTCCTTTGCACAACATAAATTTTGTGTCATTTATTAAAAATATAGTACTTTCCTATAGTTATCTACACAGTTGAATTTCAGAAACGTGGCCTCCCACATGCTCATATAATTATATGGTTAGCCAAATAAGCCCCCTTAGATGCACAGAATATAAATTCAATTATTTCTGCTCAATTGCCAGATCCTGTGAAAGACCCAATTGGATATGAAGCTATATCTTCTTTCATGGTGCATGGCCCTTGTGGCCCTCTCAACCACTTTTCCCCATGCATGTCAGAAGGAAAGTGCACAAAATTTTACCTGAAGGATTTTTGTGAGCAAACCACTATCTGGGAGAACGGTTTTACTGAATATGCCTGACCAAACAACGGAATAACTGCTAGAAAAAATAAAGTTGACATTGACAATAGATACATTGTTCCTGATAATGTTGATCCGGTGGTTAAGTATCAAGCTCACATAAATGTAGAAAAGGTTAATCATGATGGTATGCACAAATATCTTTTCAAGTATGTTACAAAAGGATTTGATTGTGTTAGAATTGGCCTCTACTCCAAGTCTACGTCATCAGATTCATCGACTAAGACAATTAATGAAATTGACAACTATTTAGAGGGTCGTTGTGTCACAACAAATGATGCTGCTTGGCGTTTGTTCGAGTATGATATTCACCATACAGAACCTTCTGTAGAAAGGCTCCCTGTTCATCTTCCTCTTGAGAATAATGTTATTTTCTCTGAAGATGATAATCCGGAACAAGTAATTGAAGACCCGAAAAATATGGCAACTAAAATGACTGCATGGTTAGAGGCTAATGTGCAACACACCGAGGCTTGACGATACAACTACATAGAATTTCCTGAATATTGGACATGGCACCAACAAGAGAAATATTGGGGTTTTTGTCGAGGTGCTCATAATAAAATTGCCCGAATTGCACATGTCAACCCTTCACAAGGGGAATTATTCTACTTGCGGATGTTGCTCCACGTTCGTAAAGGCCCAACATCCTTCACTGATATCCGAACTATATCAAGACAAGTGTATCCTACATTTCGTGCTGCATGTGAAGCTTTAGGTCTCCTAGGTGATGACCGAGAAGATGCAGCTCAGTGGGCATTACCATTTCAATTACGTTAGCTTTTTGTTACCCTGTTGCTTTTTTGTGATGTAACAAATCCTATCAAACTCTTTGAAGAACATGCATCACCAATGTCTGAAGATATAGAACATCGGTTGAATCTTGGTCCTTCGAAGACAAGCAATTCATCACTACATTCGTAGGTGACATCCTGTCTTCTCATTGAGCTTGATAAATTGCTAAGGGATTCTGGATATTGCTTATCCCATTTTTAATTTTCCACTACCAGATGATATGGGAAATGCTTCTTCACAAAACCGTATTTTGCTCGATGAGCTTAGCTATGATATTCTAGAAATGACATCCACTTTGAATGATAATATTCCAAAGCTAAACAACAACCAGAAGGATGTATTTCATGCTATCTATAATTCTGCAATAAATAATGAAGGATGAACGCTCTTTGTTTATGGATACGGAGGGACTGGAAAAACTTTTCTATGGACTACTTTACTGTATTCGTTACGAAGCCCAGGGAAAATTGCATTGGCAGTTGCATCATCGGGAATTGCTTCTCTATTGCTCCCAGGAGGTCGAACACCACATTCCCGTTTTAAAATCCCTTTAGAAATTTATCAGAATTCAATGTGTAGTATAAAGAAAGATACACACCTGGCAGAACTTATTCAAAATACATCTCTTATTGTTTGGGATGAAGCATCGGTAAATCATAAATATTGTTTTGAAGCACTAGACCGCACTCTCAGGGATATAATGTCAGATACTAGACCTAATGCTGAAAACATGCAGTTTGGAGGCATCACTATAGTTCTTGGTGGGGATTTTTGTCAAACACTTCTGGTAATAAAACATGCAACAAGACAACAAATTTTAAAATATTGCATTCTTAACTCTTATTTGTGGAACCAGTGCACACTTCTTCAATTGAATGAAAATATGAGGCTGTCCTCAGCATCTCTGTCCATCTCAAAGAGAGAAGCATTACGGAATTTTGCTGGGTGGCTATTACGAGTTGGAAATGGCACTAAGCCTTTTATTCCTATTCCAAATGACCCCAACAGCATATTTATAGAGATACCCCAGCATCTCCTTTTGTCCGCAGAGTCTAGAAATATAAATGGATTGATTTCATTTGTCTATGACTCAGACTGTGAATCTGCTAACAATACATCATATTTGTGTGATCGTGCAATTCTTGCACCCACCAATGATGTTGTTTCTAAAATAAATACCAGAATGATTTCTCAGCTACCAACAAGTGAAATGTCATATTATAGTACAGATTCAATTGACGACAACTGCCCTAATCATTCTTCTGTAGAGGCATTATATCCGATTGAGTTTCTAAACAAGCTTGAGATACCTGGTCTTCCAGACCATGTGCTGCATTTGAAAATTGTTGTTCCTATCATGCTACTTCGTAATCTGATCCATCAAGAGGGCTTTTAATGGCACTAGACTCATTGTTACACAACTAATAGGTCGTGTAATAGAAGGACAAACCATAACAGGAAAAGCTATAGGTTCAAGAGTATATATTCCTAGAATTGTCACTACGTCAGCTCAGTCTAAGTGGCCTTTCAAACTGAGGCGTCGCCAGTTTCTGTTCGCCTTTCATATGCTATGACAATAAACAAAAGTCAAGGCCAAACACTGAACCGAGTTGGTCTCTACTTGCCATCTCCTATTTTCTCCCACGGTCAATTATATGTAGCATTTTCAAGAGTTACATCACCAGAGGGCTTGCGAGTTCTGATTGAAAAACAGTCCAGTTTCTTAAGAACAGTGCACACATAATGTAGTATATGCTGAGGTATTCAGTCAAATAAATAGGCATAGAACCTAGAACTGATATGTATTTTATGATATGCCTCAATTTCCGAGATATGTTCTAAACACTTTTAGCATACCATAATTTTTTTCCTAACAGTCTTATTATTAATTCATAGATATCTGAGATATGGAGTCAAGTACAACACTTAAAAGCATCACTTCAGGACAACAAAACTGTAGGGTCTTTGCATGCTTGATAAGGCTTTGGGATGCTAAAATAATTAATCCTAGATATGGAGATGGCTTGCTAAGCATTGATGGCATTCTCTTAGATGAAGATGTAAGTGTAATTGTGTGCTCCAAATTGCACACTCACATCTGTACTCAAAATGATATTAAATTTACATATCACATTTAATTATTTCATTTGTTTGCAGGGCAACATGGCACAGATGAGTGTGCCAAAAAAAAATTAAAAAACAGTTTCATGGATTGCTATCAGAAGGATCTATCTACATTATTTTAGATACTGTAGCTATTGATAACAGAAGCAAATCATATGTCTACCACCATCAGAACTACATGCTGCAATTCAAACATGACACAAAGGTCCATGCATTGCACTCAAGAGGAGCAAATATACCTACTATTTCCTTCAACTTTTGTCCATTTGATCAGCTGCCAAGAAAAGCAATTGATTCAAAACCACTCCTAGGTAATGTGTGGTTCCTTATTTTCTCTCCTAATAGTTATAATGCTTATTAACTTTCTATACATAATTTGTCTGTTCAGATATTATTGGAGTAATAAGTGATGTTGGTTCATACGATTATGCTAGCCCACATCTCAGAACAAACTTCGGAAGATAAAAATTCAAAACCTAGAGTATGTCTTTCTTGCAACGATGCCACTTAATTTCTTCCTTAAAGACCCTTTTTCTGCAATTCTATAAGTATACCTTGCTTTTCCAGTGAACAAACACAAGAAGTAGTTCTATGGGGAAAACATGGAGAATCATTTGATGAAGAAATAGTACTTAAAAAATCTCTAGTAGGAATTGTGATAGCTATTTTTGCTGGTATAACTGCAACTTCACAGAAGTTTACAGGTGAATTATCAAACGACCTTGCTTCAAGGAAAATGAAAGGATTATTTAAATATACTATTAACCACATGATCTTATAGGTACATTACAAGGATCTTCAAGTTCTGCAATGCATGTGTATCTTGACCTCAATATACCTGAAGTTCAACAGTATCGAAGCAGGTTCTCCACCTCCCTCATTGCCATTTGCCTAATGTTTTTGTTCGCCGCTGCAACATACTAATAGCTTATATATAAAAAATTGAAGATACCAATGGAAATTTCCAACCCTACAAAAGAATCTCCCTAAAGTCACACATCTATCTCCACTTGAAGCAGCAGGAAAGCTGTATACCATTGAACAAATATCTACCTTGGCAACCACATCTTTTCAGGTCAATACTTTCCGAGATAGTTCATTTCTAAAACCTCTCTATCCAAAAAAATATATAATTGATGCCCCAACCTTTTCTGACACAAGGGAGGAGCAACATTCAGTACTATTGCAAAAGTGGCATCCATTATACCATTAGTCAAATGGTACTACAAAGCATGCAAGCGTTGTGGAAAAGGTTACAACAACATGTCAGATACCCCAACATGTGCCTTCCAATTTCCTGTTCCATGCCCAATGTACCATACATCTTCCTAAATCTAATCATTATAAATTTCTTTTCTCTTATTCATGTCACTAAAAATTCGACAGTCCTTCAGGTATAAGCTTCCCCTTACACTAACAGATAGCTCAGGAAGTTTGGATGCAGTTGCCTTTAATAAAATAGCTGAAGACTTGGTTGAGCATCATGCTGAGCAAGTTTCTATGAACATGAAAATAGATGCTGCGGATCAGGTGCTTTCCCTGGATAAAGCCATTGGTAAAGAAGGTTATTCTATATAGGAATGAATATTGATTCAGCTGCCAAGTACCCTATAAAATATGTCCTGAAAAAAAAGTTTCCCCGTGGACAATACCAAATCGGTTCCTCTATTAACTGCTTCAAAGGTAACAAATTTTTGATACTCATTAGCTTCATATATCATCCTATTAACTTGACATGTGAAGCTTTTTCAGTCAGCACAAGATAACCTTGCACCAACTTCATCTGTCATAAATGATGAGAGGTTCCTGGCCATTTTATCAATTTAAATTCTGAAAATATATTGACAAAACATTAAATCCATATTTTTTGATGAGCATTATCTATATTATTTTCAGTCCAAGTGCATAGCAGCTAGAGGCCCCCTTCAATAATACACCTCCAAGTGATAACCGGACACCTATCACTACAAAGGAAAGTGAATCCAGGGAAATTTGGCCACATAGGATTTCATGTGTGTAATGCTTCACAAACCTCCAAGCGAAGTTAAGATTAAACATTTCAACTATTAGGATTTTTCTTTGGTAAATCTAATAATTTCTCAATTTTGTATGTTCATCTGTATAATGCTTCACTAACCTCCATGCTTATTCAATTCCTCTGATAAACATACTTTCTTATTTATAATGTACATTCAAATCAGTTCCGAAGTAGAAAGAAGGATTGATTTTCAGAAGGATGATGCCAACAACTCTAACAGGTATCACAACACTCACAAGGATGATGCCAACAACTATGTTTAGTTTCCTGTCTAATGCTTCATAACACTCACAACCACTACAAAGAATTTATTTATGTTTAGTTTACTGCCAATGCAATCCTAACAATCCTGTGCCTATAATATTACTTTCTTATTTAGTTTCCTGCTCAATGTAATCAAATTTCTGAATGCAGCTCAAAAAGCACAGATAGTCCTCTTTCGAAAAGGCAAAAGCAAAGCGAGAGTATGTATTACTTCCCATTACCTATAGTTGAATATCTTGCCAGTGGATTTTTCTGTTCATATATTTAAAATTCTAAATATTTTCTCTACCAACCAATGCAGACAATAAAAATGCAGCAAACAACTATGAAAAGACAGACTAAAATGAAAGTACATACAAAGGTATTGTATATTATGTACCTCGGTTTTTTATTCAAACATTCAGAACTTCTAATATATATTGCATTTATAAAAATACTATGTATCACAATTCATGTAGGCAACTTCCACAATGCTCATACAGGCAGCTTCCACAATGCTCATACAGCCAACTTCCATAGTGCTCCAAATGATCAATAATCAAGAATGTTCAACTTCCGCAGTGCTTTGGCACTACCAGCCGACAACAATAATTTTTTTGTTGCTCAACTTCTATTGTTACCAAGAATGTTTTCATAACCAGTACCTTTATATTTTAACCGAGATGTCTACTCGTGCGTACTTTTGGTTCCAGCTTCATAGTTTTCTGGCAATATTTGCAATTTTGTGCTTATCAACAATGGATAAACTCCTATAAATGTGCCATAATATTTTTTTGTAAACTGTACAATCGTGCATGCATGTAAAATATTTATTCCTACATTAACACCTCAAATGGTTGTTCTTACAATCACAGTGTAAGTCACAATTGCCAGTTTCTAAAAATTCATTGCTCGGTTATTTCTGTATTAAAGGTTACTAAAAAATCCTGTTAGACACTATAAATTCATTAATTGCTGAGTTAATAGTGTATAAAGCATTTCTAAAACATCTTTTGGTTAAAAACTCGTACGGTTGTGGTCCACCTATATAATACCCCCCTCCCCCCATACAACCTATATCTACAAGCAAATATTTTCTCACACTGAAAACTTCACTATTGTCAAATACATGGACAAGCAGCAACAAGGCAAAAGGTATGTCTATTACATGCAAAGTTATTTCGCCGGTTTCATGTCTGATATTTCACAATTTGCCCGCATACTTTTCTACAGGATGCAACCTTACACAACAAAGAATGTTCTACCCTCTTCATCAACTCATGCATCAAGAAAAACTCACAAGTACATGGAGGCTATTGCAGACATGAAAAATGCCACCACTAAATCCGCAACATGGATCACTTTGAAAGAGGATGCACGTGAAGAAAACATCACAAAGCTACTCCAGGAACATCCATTCAGGTCCACCAAGTACATCTTCGAGTACATAAAGAACGGATTTAAACATGTCCAAATTCTCCTCGACGAAGAAGACAACCGCGTGGACGAATCCAACAAACTATAAACCAACATTATGCTACTTATTTACAGGATTTTGTAACAATAAATCTCTTATATCTGTATTTTCATGCTCATATTGTTAATCGAAATATCCATATTGCATTCAACCAAGTATCATCTAAACATATTGCCACCAATTCCCGTAGCAACGCGCGGGGAATTGTCTAGTTTAAAGACTAATCTCTCCCAGCGCCATGATGTAGAAGCAGAGCACGGGGCGGGCTCGTCGGAACAAGAGACTGGTGCAATGGTTTTCTATTATGGATCAAGAAACTTTCCTAACTGTATTAGGGAAATTTCAAAAATCAAACATCACGCCGATATTGTGCACGTTCAAAGGGACAAGTATTGAGCTCAACAAAATTAAGAAAAAAATACAAACTAACCATGGTGGATAAAATTTATCTTAGTGAATTTTTCACTGTACCCATTACAAAATGAGATAATTGCCACTATACCACTAGTGGAAACCACGAGTGCCAAAATACCACTATGAAAAACCAAAGTGTCAAAATAGCACTCCTCTCTCAGTTTTTCAGTCCACAATAGCACTCCTATTAGATGTCAAACAAATTTTGTGAGTCAAACCGTTAGCACCTTGTCAATTTTTTTGGTATTCCCAAAATGCCCCCGATAAACCTAAAGAGAGGAGTGATATCCTCATACACATCTCTCTCCTGTATCCTCCTCCCAGGCCACTCTCATGGCAGCCCGCCGGCACTCGCTCCGCCGCCCTTCCGCCCTCCCCTGGCATCACCGCCCGACACAATGTCCCGTAGCCTCGCCGCCCTCCCCAAGCTCCCGACGCCGACCTCCCAGGACCCAGACGAGGGCCGACACCGTCCTCCCAGGTCCTCCACGGCAGCTGATGGGGTGGCCTCCCCAGGCTCCTGAGGCTGCCCTCCCAGGCCCTTGACGGCAACTTCTGACTCGACTCTCCCAAAGCTCTCGACGCCATCCTCCTAGGGCCCTCGACCTTGTATGATTTGCCCCCTGTTACCTTAGTATTTTTCATTTCAAGTGCAACAAATCCTTGGAATTTTTCATTGCAAGTGGATGGGCATATTTGGTCTTTTATCAGGTATAAACTTTTTTGTGGAAAAGAAACAATGGAATACAACTTTCTTAAAATAATTTAACATTTCAATTCTGTAGTAGTCTCTACCTGCTAGTATGTACTGTCTCTAGCTGCTAGTATCTACTGTGAATGGTGCTAGTATCTACTGTCAATGGTGAATGCTCCTAGATGATGAGCCTCTGTTTGCGTGTTTCAGATTCGATGGGCGATTTTAAAGTAGAAATAGATGTTCAGTCTTACTTGAAAATTGTAGATGGCAGAAGAGTGTACACAAGGGGAAAAACATGGAATTTTATGGTCAGTCGAGGATTATCTGTGGTGCGGATAAAGGAGGTTGTGGAGGAGAGGTACAAATGCTCTGCTAATCAGAGAATGACCATTTAGTTGGATCCGTAGATAACACTGTCCCATTGATCTCTGAAACAGAGGTAGCTCAATTGTTTGATACATGTTCTAACACAAAAATAGTAAGGTTCGGTGTGACCATTGAGATAAAATAGCAACACAATGAACCTGCTCCTGTCATCACCGAGGAGATGGATGATCATCCGGTTCACGCTCCATTCTTTGCTTGGCCAAAGCAAGCCTATGAAGGGGAGTACGAGGATGATGAGCCCGTGGGATGCAATGAGGAGAACACCTATTTGCATGAGGAGAATGTTGAATCAAAGGAGAATGCCGAACCATAGAAAATTGTCGCGCCAAAGGCTGTAAGAGTTCCATTGGGAACACTGGATGTTGACAACTCTTATGATCCATAACATGTGCGAGGGAATGATGAGGCTTTACTTGCGAACAATATGGCTCCTACTTATATCCACGATAAAAATAATCCTTGAATTGAAGTAGGAGCCACATTTCCTAACTCTAAAGCATTTAGAGTTGCATTGAGACAATTAGCAACTAGAGAAGATTGGTCCTTTGGCACGTAGTATAGTGACCCCCGGAGATTTAGGGCTAATTGCACTGATGAGGATTGTCCATGGAGGATACATGCCTCCAAGTTACCGAATACTAAAACTTTCATGGTATGGTTAGTGCCGTTGTTTGCTTCTTGCTTTGGCTCATGTTATTGTTGATTTCTTTCTTTTTATTGTTGTTTATTTGGCACTTATGTTTCTTAATGTTATTGCAGATAAATAAACTTCCTTTTTGCCATACTTGTGTGAGTACCAATTGCAGTAAAGGAAAGGCAAATAGAGATTGGCTTGCTGATAAAGGGAATGTTGCACTTGAGGAGAATCTCATGGTGAGTGCAAAACAACTTAAAGAAACTTTGCAAAAGGAGTATGATATTAAGCTTCAGTACACCGATGTTTGGAAAGGAAGAGCTCGTGCAAAGGATCAATTGGAAGGTACATATAGGGAGAATTTTCACCAGTTGTGGAACTTTAGAGCCGAATTGTTGGCAGCCAATCCTGGAAGTATATTTGAGATAGACATAAAAACAACTACCAACAAAAAGGGTGACATTGTGCATGTTTTCAATAGCTTGTTGATTGTCTTCACGTCATACCTTGCTGGGTTTTTGGAAGGGTGTAGACCATATTTGGGGGTTGATGCAACTTTTCTTAGTGGGAAATACACCGGAAAATTGGCAGCCGCTATTGGTGTGGATGGGCATAGTTGGATGTTTCTAGTAGCATTTGGAATATTTGGGAAAGAAAATACAGAAATTTGGGTATGGTTCATGGAGCAATTGAAATTGGCCATTGGAGAGCCACATGGTCTTGTGATCCATACAGATGCATGTCAGGGGTGGGAGAACACCGTTTCTAAGGTCTACCCAAATTGTGAACATAGAGAATGCATGATGCATCTAATGCTTAACTTCAAGAAAGAGTTCAAAGGTGGCATACTAGATAATATGTGGCCTGGAGCTTAGACATATGAAGTAGAGAAGCATGATTCCAAGATGGCGGAAATACAAGAACAAAACGCTAAAGCAATAGCCTATTTGAACATGCATCACAACCGTGTGTGGAGAAGAAGCAAATTTTCAGCAATGACAAAAGTTGAGTATGTCTGCAATAATTTGGCAGAGGTTTTCAATAATTGGACTAAGGATATGAAGCAGCTTGCACATGTTGAGCTTTTGGACAACCTTAGGGAAATGATAATGAAATTGTTAGAGAAAAAGAGAGCCGTTGCCGAAGCACTTCTAGGTTAGATACTACCTAGTGTGATAAAGGAGTTGAATTTGAAAAGCAAGGGGCTGCATTATTTGGAAGCAAGAGCATCTCCAAATATAGCTGAGATTTTAGGAAATGGATGGAGGCACACCGTTAACTTGGAGAAAAGCGAGTGCTCTTGTAGGAGATGGCAGATTTGTGGTAAGCCATGCACACATGCTCTTCGGTTCATATTCTCCAAAAAACCAAGCTAAAGGATTATATTGATGAGTGTTTCTCAGTGGCCGGGTTCAAAGCAGCATATGAGGGAATTCTCATGCCAATTAGGGGCAGGTCCCAATGGCCCAAGGTAAATCCTGAATTTGATATGATCCCTCCCAAGCTTACCAAGAGTGTTGGATGTCCAAGAACTAGGAGGATAAAGAATTACACCGAAGGTGGAACCGGCAGAAAACATAAATGCAAAAGGTGTGGAACATTAGGTCATCTTCGGAAGACATGGAAGGAGCCAGAGATTGAAAGTGACACGAACCGAGATGCTACTCCTCCACGATAATTATTTCATGAGTCTAAATTTCTTTCACTTGCTGCCAAATGTCTTGCATATTAATTGCTAACAATGTTGTATTGAGTTGTAGGAAAAAATCAAAGGTTGAAGCAAGCATTGCAGCTACTTCTTCTCCTAAGACACCAACTAAGCAAGGTACTCAACTTGGTACTCCTACAAGTCCAATGACAAGGCAAAGGGAAACAACTATTGCAATTGTTTCAACACCTCCTAGTGCATCGACAAAGAGCAAAACTGCTGCTCACAGCCCTCTTCGGTGAGTTTAGTTCATTTGATTGTGAGAACCATGATCTTTTGCTTATGGTATGAGTTTTGTTGAACTGGAATGCAGATTATACCAACCACTGATTTTGTTCTTTCATTAATTTTCTCTAAAAACATTCGGATTCTAAATTGCCTTCATCCTGATCCTTACTCTGTTTTCTCTAAAAATAGCAATGCCATGTGAATGAGGATATCAGCAAGCTTTTGGATGTTGAGCACTCTAGATCGGGTTGCATACTTTGTTCTTTTATGTTATGTGACTGTTGGTTATGCTGCTGTTGCTCACAAACTTTCTTTTTCGCTATCATGTGGCTAATACTAGAAAGAAAGCATCCAACACTAGGACATCTACATTCAGGAAATGTCATAATACTAACTAATACCATTTTCAAATTGCAGTTATATGGATTTTTGGTCGTCGATCAGGGAGAGCAGAGAGCTGCATTTCCTTAATCAGTTGCAGTTCTAATTGTCTTTATTATAACTTGTAGCAGATTAATTACATGCTATGTAACCGGACCAAGTACTCATATCCTATGGTACGATAACTGTTTGCAACCATGCTTGCATGCTTAGTAGCAGAATGGTGTACGTGGTCAGGAGGTGCTCTTTTGCTAATTGCTATACTGTGTTGTGAGAACCATTTTGTGTCCATGTCCATTCCGTGTTGAAGAAGTAAGGGCATGCAAACCTTTTTGGATGATGTTAGTCTCAGTTATGAGCTAGTAATATTTTGGCTAGAGAAAACTGAAGTGAGTGCTATTTTGGCAAGTTGGCTTTTACTAGTGGTATTTTGGCATGTTTGGTTTTCACTAATGGTACTTTGCCTATTGTCTCTTATAGAATGACACCTAACCAAATATCCACGCAGAATTACATAAGAGGATTAATTCATTGGCTTATTAGTTGGTAAACCAAAGGACAAAAAATACAACACTTCCATTTTTGGTATCCAATACGCGAGAGAGCATATATTTGCTATTGGCTCTTATCGTGCAGTACTCCAGGAGATGATACACATATGCGATGATTTTCCCATATTAACAATGAGCACCGAACGGAAATTGTTGGTTTGCTGCATGGATCTCGAGACAGAGGCAGATGGTGTGGATATGACCTGTACCCGTTTGAGTTGGTATAAAATCCACACTCATTTGTAAAACTTAAAATAATAATGTTTATATTAAATTTTATATTTATTTATAATATACTTTATCAAAGACCAAATTTAATGAATATATTTTTTATTAACCACATACCAATATTTTTAATATTAATTATAGTGTTTTGTATAGACTTCTATCATCTTTTCCAAGAGCACACCATGCTAAATTTAAAATTACATGTTTTTAAGAGAAGTTATTTTCCTTTTTGTTGATGCCACTTACAATTTCGTTTCGGGAGAAATGTCACTTACAATATTTGTGTGTGTGTGTGTGTTATAATCTAAAAAATCCTAACATAGATCTGTATGAACAAGTGAGAAGTTTATAGTGCATTATTATGAAAGATCAAAGTGCTAGTTTCTAGTGCATTATTAGGTCCAATCCAATAGAAAAATCTGGAGTATATAAGTTTTTTATGCGGAACTTATCATTTAAAGGTTGACATGCTCGTTTTGGCATGGTCAAATCTGTCGTATGTTTTCCAGTTGTCTTGGTAACCTGTTGAACTTGGTAGTGAAATAGCGTCAATTTTACTAATACACTATATAAAAGGGTTACTACTTGTTGCCTAAACAAACAGTTACTACTTGTTCTTAAAAAACCGATCATAGTCCATGGAAATGGACATAGGAAATAATCCACTAGGACCTAATTTGTGGGATGTTCATCCAAGAGATTGGTAACCTAACCAAACTAGTGGATGCACCTAGCATATTGGTTTGTTTATACGGCCCGTGTGTGGTGTGCTCCCTGGTTCCACATATTTGACCTTATTATTTCTCGAATATATCGATTACACATTCGTGTGTAATAACCAATAGTTTTGTTATTACAAGTATGTGAGTTGAGACCTCCGTCCCTCGGCCCCCTGGAGGTCACGATGCTAGCCTTACCTATGGGCTAGCCCTGAGAAGTAGCAAACTGTGTTTAGAAGAAGCTATTATGAGTACTCTTCCCTCAAGCCAAATTCCGTGTAATGAGGTCTTTGCTGAACGATTGGACATACTTGAAGGCACGCTAAAACATGAGTTCACAAGGAAAACATAGAAAGGCCATGCCCTTGTTGAATATATCATGCTAGGGAACACACGCGAGTGGGCAACGAAAATGCTACTTCACGCCTATATGAAAATATGCCCATTTTAATTGATCAATACATTCAACATTTATACACATTGGTATGAGTACTGAAAGACAAAGATAGTACAAAAATAATTATATCACTTGTATATGAAAGATCTTGATCCTTAACAAACTATAGAAATACCTTGCACCTTTTCTCCCTTTTTGAGAAAGAAAACACATTGCAGATTATCGAGGACAGAAAATGAATAGTTTGTTTGCTAATCACAAAACAAATAACTCCACCAGATGGCATGACCGCCCGGTAGCTTTATGTCTTTACAATAATATATGGCCCTTTTTCCAGAAAAAAGGGAACCGTCAAGTTTTTGGAATTGATAAAGATGACAATTACTGACTTATGCTTCAACTCTCAAATCTCTTACCCTCTTCTTAGCCTTAGATTCAAGTGTTGCTCTTTACTGAGCTTGTCAATTCAAAATAGCATTGATAAGTAACCAAAATCCCATAGCTGGTAAACCAGGACTAATCTTTTAACCTTTTATCTTCCATACCCCTTCTCTAATTCAACAGCTAGCCCGGGCGCCTTTCCTGCCTGGTCTTCAGCAGCTAAGAGCATCTACAGCCGGACTTGACAAATCAAACCCCTCAAACGCCCGTAGAGAGTGACCTATCACGCCTTACATTTGCTGCTCTGCATCCGAACCTATCATATTTCATCCCCTGGATCCATACACACCATGCAAAATAAACCTACGTAGTATGACATGATAGCTATGATTCGTCGTCGGAGATGTCCACGACGTTGGTGCTAGGCACTGGGTGGACGGGTGCATAGGAAGGATCCATCTCCTCCTCCTCCTCCTCATCCATGTACGCGAGCATCTTGTCGACTTCTGTGGCATGCTCCGCCTCCATCTCTTGCTGAGGACGGCGTCTGGCCTCCACATTCGACTCCGAGCGGAGGGAATTGACGATGGCCTGTTGCTCTGCCTGCAGATCCGCATCCCCAGCGTCCCCCACATCCTCCTCCGGCTCCTCCTCCTCAACCTCAACCTCCTTCTCCGAATGCACTGCATTCGTATGTAGCCCCGCAATGTTCCGGGCTTCATGCCTTGCCCAGATCTGCTCAAGGAGCTGCAGCCGGCGCTCCGGCGTTAGATATGGGTAGCTCCTTAGCTGGAGGCATGGGGGCATGGCGACTAGTGGTGGCGGACGGCGAGTGGGAAGTGACGACGGCAGCAGACGGAAGGAGGAAATGTGGACGGGTAGGGTTTCGGTGTCGGCGATCGGCTTAAATAGCCGAGCTAGGCACTACGCAGCCCATCGAAGCGGCGCCACGCGGCGCCATCGGTCAAACAGAGGAGATGAGCTTCGGACCACCGGATTTTGAAGTGTTTTCCTGTGGGGCCCAGGGTTAATTCGACGTGGCGGACGTGCCCGAGCACGCCAGGACGCCCCCATATCTGCCCCATATTTAGGCTGGATATGAGGGGTGCCGGTCAGCCCGAGCGTTTGAGGTCCATTTAAGGAGCCCGTCTGAGTGGAATTTTTGTGACTGGTCAGTGACCAGGCCGTCCACCTGGGAATTTGAGGTGACTAGCTATAGATGCTCTTAAGACCCATTTTTTACCTTTTATATGGCTCGGAATGAAGGCAAACACATATAAGGTCACTTAGAGCATTTCCAACAGCCGCACTGAAAAATTAGAGCTTTTTGCGCGCGCTACCTCTCCGGTCGCTCCAGCGGACACGCAAAAACCGCATGCACGACATATCCAGTTCAGCGCGCCGGCCAAAACGCCATCGTGTGCCGCTTATTTGCTACGCCCGCTCCCGCGCGCTGGACTATCGAGCGCTCGCATGCAACTCCACCTACCCCATCCAGCCGCTGTCGCCGCCGCTGCCGCCCGCGCCACCCCATTTCTTCCAGCGACCGTTCCGGCGCTTGATACGTCTCCAACGTATCCATAATTTTTTATTGTTCCATGCTATTATATTATCCATATAGGATGTTTTTTATGCATTTATATGCTATTTTATATGATTTTTGGGACTAACCTATTAACCTAGAGCCCAGTGTCAGTTTCTGTTTTTCCTTGTTTTTGAGTTTTACAGAAAAGGAAAACCAAACGGAGTCCAATTGAACTGAAATTTCACGGAGATTATTTTTGGACCAGAAGAAGCCCACGGAGTATCGGAGATGGGCCAAAAGAGTCCTCGTGGCCGCCTCGGGGACCCCACTGAATTGTTCCCGACTCCAACACCTCTTATATATACCCAAACTTCCAGAACATAACCTAGATCGGGATTTCCGCCGCCACAAGCCTCTGTAGCCATCGAAAACCAATCTAGACCTGTTCCGGCATCCTGCCAGAGGAGGGAATCCCTCTCCGATGGCCATCTTCATCATTCCGGCGCTCTCCATGACGAGGAGGGAGTAGTTCTCCCTCGGGGCTGAGGGTATGTACCAGTAGCTATGTGTTTAATCTCTCTCTCTCTCTCGTGTTCTTGATTCGGCATGATCTTGATGTATCGCGAGCTTTGCTATTATAGTTGGATCTTATGATGTTTCTCCCCCTTTGTCTCCTTGTGATGAATTGAGTTTTCCCTTTGAAGTTATCTTATCGGATTGAGTCTTTAAGGATTTGAGAACACTTGATGTATGTCTTGGATGTGCTTATCTATGGTGACAATGGGATATTCACGTGATCCACTTGATGTATGTTTTGGTGATCAACTTGCGAGTTCTGTGACTTCGCAAACTTATGCATAGGGGTTGGCACACGTTTTCGTCTTGACTCTCCGGTAGAAACTTTGGGGCACTCTTTGAAGTTCTTTGTGTTGGTTGAATAGATGAATCTGAGATTGTGTGATGCATATCGTATAATCATACCCATGGATACTTGAGGTGACATTGGAGTATCTAGGTGACATTATGGTTTTGGTTGATATGTGTCTTAAGGTGTTATTCTAGTACGAACTCTAGGATAGATAGAACGGAAAGAATAGCTTCGTGTTATTTTACTACGGACTCTTGAATAGATTGATCAGAAAGAATAACTTTGAGGTGGTTTCGTACCCTACCATAATCTCTTCGTTTGTTCTCCGCTATTAGTGACTTTGGAGTGACTCTTTGTTGCATGTTGAGGGATAGTTATATGATCCAATTATGTTATCATTGTTGATAGAACTTGCACTAGTGAAAGTATGAAACCTGGGCCTTGTTTCCTAGCATTGCAATACCGTTTGTGCTCACTTTTATCATTATTTACCTTGCTTTTTATATTTTAAGATTACAAAAACCTATATCTACCATCCATATTGCACTTGTATCACTATCTCTTCGCCGAACTAGTGCACCTATACAATTTACCATTGTATTGAGTGTGTTGGGGACACAAGAGACTCTTTGTTATTTGGTGGCAGGGTTGTTTGAGAAAGACCATCTTCATCGTACGCCTCCCACGGATTGATAAACATTAGGTCATCCACTTGTGGGAAATTTGCTAGTGTCCTACAAACCTCTGCACTTGGAGGCCCAACAACGTCTACAAGAAGAAGGTTGTGTAGTGGACATCAAGCTCTTTTCTGGCGCCGTTGCCGAGGAGGTTAGCGCTTGAAGGTATATCTTTAGATCTTGCAATTGAATCTTTTAGTTTCTTGTTTTATCACTAGTTTAGTTTATAAAAGAAAATTACAAAAAATGGAATTGAGGATAATTGTGCCAAAATGCTAGAAGAAGAATGCATTAAAATGGTTGGCACTAAATCTTTGAATGATGAGCATGATTGCAATGTTGTTAGTATGAACTCTTTGAATATCCATCTTATATTTACTAATTGGAGGCACCTTTCATGATCTCTCATTAATCCACATCATCAAAATTAATTAAACCGTTAGATTATAAAATTTACGGTTAGGATAAAAAAACTTGCGTAACGTTCAGTCATATAAAAAGTGCATGTGACACGTGACACGTCTAACATGTGACATGTCTAACATTAGGGAAACAAAATATGGAAAGTCTCACATAAGAAAAACAATAAGGAAATCCTCACGCGAATAAACACACAGAAGGAAAGCCTCCACGCGTGTTCATAAATTAAGAAGGAAAGCCTCTGTCATGATTGAAGAAGGACAGGCCCCGTTAAAATCCCTAATGATATAATGTCAAAATAAATGATAAAAGGGAAAAAGAAGCCATGATCCGGCTGATTGCCCATGAAATAAAAATATCGATGGAGACTCCACGTTAGTTTCCAGAAAAATACATAAACTAAATCATTATAGAATTTAAATCTACGGTTCAGATCAACAAGTGAACGTGATTAGAGTCATAAGCATATACAATGTGCAGATCAAACATAGACGTGCTGTCAAAAAAGGAAAGAAAACATTAGATTGTAAAATTTGTGACCGAGAGAGAAGGAAAGCTTCCATAAAAAGTGCACGTGCCACGTGCAACATTAATCTAAAAAATCAAGGAAATCCTCACGTAAGCAACCAGACAAGGAAAGTCTCTACCCAATCCCACGAATTAAGAAGCCCTGTCCCCGTTAAAATCTCGAGAGAAGGAAAGCTTCCATAATAAGTGCATGTGCCACCTCCAACATTAATATAAAAAATCAAAGAAATCCTCACGTAAGCAACCAGACAAGGAAAGTCTCTACCCGATCCCACGAATTAAGAAGCCCTATCCCCGTTAAAATCTCCAACAATAAAACGTCTAAAAAATTCCAACGATAAAAAGGAAAAAGAATCAACGATGAGGTTATTTAACTTAAAATCCACGATCAGGCTGTTCGCTGAAATACGTAAAAAAAAGAAACTGATTGCTGAAATAAAAATGCCAACGAGTTTAAAAAAAGTAAAACGGAGTCTCCGCGTTAATTATCAGAAAAAACATAAATTAAATCTTTATATATTAAATACACGGTTCAGATCAATAAGTGAACGTGATTAGAGTTGTAACAATATATGGTGTGTATATCAAGCAAAAAAATTCATAGACATCCTGTCAAATCAAAAGCTAAGAAAAATAAATTATAGACAGACCGATCTGCACCTCATAAACTTAGATCGTCCTCCTGCCCGACGGACCTCCTCTTCCTCCTCAGTCTTGGCCCCTGTGGTCGCAGCGCTTGCCGTTGGATGCAAGAACCTCCTGATGTACCATTATTGCAGCAATGTCTCTGTCCAATATGCAAAATCTTATGTCTCTGCCATAATCGCAATAGCCAGCGTCATGCCATGGTCTTTGTCTCGCCTAGAACGCTCCCATCGGTTCACTTCTACATATTGTCATTGGACGTTTATGGTAGCCACTTTTTCAGTTTCGATGAGACTTATCCTACAACCATCCACACCAAAGCTTGCAAGGGACTGGAAAATTTGCCTAGATCCAAACAACCCTCAGGTTTGTTCTTACGACCACACCTAATGTCATTAGTTATATGATGCACATGAATGTGATTAGTGATGGGTGCGAATATGGATGCCACAATGATTGACATGCTCCCTATGATACCCATGAATACTGAGTAGATTGAGTAGATGATACATCAACTAAGCATGTTGTTTTCAGATTCTGCGTACATGAGATGCTAATCAAATCGCTGTTTTGATATAACTGCGTTCTGAACTGTGGAATCATAGCATGCAAAGATGAATAACAAGAATATGATACAACCTTGCTAGGCGTACCGACTATAATAGTTTCCTTATGAGCGCTAGACCTCATCTCAAACATGGTCGTTCTATCTTTTGCCGCCATTGAATATATGAATTATTTGACACCGATGTTACTAATTGTTTGGACACGCCGACATACTGTGTGTTAAGTATGAAACTGTAGAGCCTTAGTATGTCACTGTTCTATCCTTCCTCATTAGAATAATTTGATAACCTTTTCATGCATACTTTTTTAGTTAACACAACATCGCTAATTATAAATTGGCAACTAAAATTATAATGAGTTGTAAACCTGCATCGTGTGACGAGTTTGTAAAATTGATAGACATAATTGTTAAACAAAGATAAAAGGCATTACATATGGACCAATAGTGCAAATTAGGGTTAAAGAGAAAATATTTATCCAATTGGTTAACATCGTGTGTTATCATGAATCTCTAAAGAGGTGGCCCGGTTTCAAAATACCGAGATGCCATATTACATTTTCCAATTTAAACCTTTGATTTTATATAATAGATGTATCGCCTATTGTTACTAATTTTAATATTTAATGCTTAACTAAAGTTACTAGCCCGTGCAGATGCACGGGGTTGATGACTAGTAGTACTAATGATGATTGCACTAGTCATGATGAAAATGTCTCTTATAAGCATGTCAATTTTTGTGGAGTGCATATGGTTTGCAAGTACACACCAAATAGGGAAGATAGATTTTGCAAGAAGCACAAGTATTTAGAAACTAAATGGTTGCAAGAAAGGCTAGATGTTTGTGCTGAAAATTTAAATTTTCTTAGCCATCCTTGTGAACTTTGCAATGAGTGTGGTCATTTAAATATCCAGTGCAAATTGTTTCATGATCGAATCGTGTCCAAAAATTGTGATGACTTGATTTCCCTTGCACATCATAATGAACTTAGTTTGCTTCTGGGTTATGAAGAAATGAAACGTATAACTAAGGATATTCCAGAATTTTCCCTTGATAAAGTTCTTGATTTTGATATAGAGGAAATTTATATGTATAGTGTGGTGAATTGCATTGAGAATCCTTATATTGCCAATTACATAAAGTCAAGAAAACAATTAGAAGATGAAGAGAATACTAATGGAAGGGAAGAGATTTCCCAATATCCTCCTATTTTTTCTTATGATGAATCAGGTAACGAGGAGGAGCCTTCTATCCAACCAATCTCATTAATAAGGAGCTCCAAAAAGAGGGTTAAACCCACACATGATGCGAAGAAGAAAAAGAAAAGACGTAGAAGCAAAGGTAAAAAGGTATCCCTCCCAAATGATGTTGCTCCTATTACTCATTGTGATGATGATAATTGCTATACTATTGGTGCTATCCATACTATTAATGATGAGAATGACATGTTTGAGAATTTATTTGCTGCAATCAATGTTTGTCCCAAGCTTGGGGATGCTATGTTTCATGAATATGATATATTTAACCTCCCAAGTTTTGTTATGCAAATTTATTATGATGATAGCATGCCTCCTATTTATGATGGTTATATTGATGAAAGTGGGTTTGGAAGAGTGTCAACTTTAGGAAGTAATGATCCCACTATTTTGGAGGGTGTTGAATCTTATTGTGACAATTATGAAAGTGGATTTGGAGAGGTCATGACTTTATTTAGTAATGATTCCACTATTTTGGAAGAGGTTTCAATTGATTATGATGAGAACAAAGCTGCTACTTATGATGATTATTGTGATGACACTTATGCTATAAAAAGTAGTGATGATTATATTTATAAAACTTGTCATGATTATGATTACCCTTTTTCTTAACAATACTCTTTTAATGTGGAAACCATTTATATTATTCGGATTTCTTATGATACTCCCACTATTCCGAATGAGAAGAATTTTGCTTATGTGGAGAATAGTAAATTGTCTATGCTTGTAGATCATGAAAAGAATGCTTCATGTGATAGTTATATTGTTGAATTCATTCATGATGCTACTGAAAATTATTATGAGGGAGGAATATATGCTTGTAGGAGTTGCAATAATATCAAGTTTCCTCTCTATGTGTTGAAATTCTTGAAGTTACCCTTGTTTTACCTTCCTATGCAAGTTGATTCTTGTTCCCACAAGTTTTTTGCTCACAAAATCCCTATGCATATGAAGTGGGTTAGGCTTAAATGTGCTAGTCATATTATTAATGATTCTATCTTTATGTTTCAATTCTTATATTTTATGTGAGCATCATTGAAATCATCATGCCTAGCTAGGGGCGTTAAACGATAGCGGTTATTGGGAGGCAACCCAATTTTATTTTGTTCTTTGCCTTTTGTTCCTGTTTAGTAATAAATAATTCATCTAGCCTCTATTATGATTGTGTTTTTTATGTTTTAATTAGTGTTTGTGCTAAGTAAAGCCTTTAGGATCTTCTTGGGTGATTATTGTTTGATCTTGCTGATAAAAACAGAAAGTATGCGCTCACGAAAATAATTTTCATTTTTTACCAGAGAGCGATAAAATACCAATTACAACTGTAGTATATCAATATACAAATTGTCCTGGTCTTCCTAATTTCTTAGGATTTTTGGAGTTACATAAGTATTCGAAATATCCAGATTACTACAGACTGTTCTGTTTTTGACAGATTCTGTTTTCATTGTGTTGTTTGCTTATTTTGATGAATCTATGAGTAGTATCAGAGGGTATGAACCATAGGGAAGTTGGAATACAGTATATATTACACCAACATAAATATAGAATGAGTTCACAACAGTACCTAAGTGGTGATCTATTTTCTTATACTAACGGAGCTTACGAGTTTTCTATTAAGTTTTGAGTTGTGAAGTTTTCAAGTTTTGGGTAAAGATTCGATGGACTATGGAATAAGGAGTGGCAAGAGCCTAAACTTGGGGATTCCCAAGGCACCCCAAGGTAATATTCAAGGACAACCAAGATCCTAAGCTTGGGGATGCCCCGGATGGCATCCCCTATTTCATCTTCATTCATCGGTAACTTTACTTGGAGCTATATTTTTATTCACCACATGATATGTGTTTTGCTTGGAGCGTCATTTTATTCTATTTTGTTTCGCTTGCTTTTTGAATAATATACCAAGATCTGAAATTCTTAAATGTTAGAGAGTCTTCACATAGTTGCATAATTATTCGACTACTCATTGATCTTCACTTATATCTTTCGGAGTAGTTTGTTATTTGCTCTAGTGCTTCACTTATATCCTTTTAGAGCATGGCGGTGGTTTTATTTTGAAGAAATAGATGAACTCTCATGCTTCACTTATATTATTTTGAGAGTCCTAAACAGCATGGTAATTTGCTTTGGTTATGAAACTAGTCCTAATATGATGGGCATCCAAGATGGGTATAATAAAAACTTTCATATAGAGTGCATTGAATACTATGAGAAGTTTGATACTTGATGATTGTTTTGAGATATGAAGATGGTGATATTAGAGTCATGCTAGTTAAGTAATTGTGAAATTGAGAAATACTTGTGTTGAGGTTTGCAAGTCCCGTAGCATGCACGTATGGTAAACGTTGTGTGACAAATTTGAAGCATGAGGTGTTTCTTTGATTGTCCTCCTTATGAGTGGCGGTCGGGGAAGAGAGATGGTCTTTTCCTACCAATCTACCCCCCTAGGAGCATGCGCATACTGCTTGGTTTTTGATGACTTGTAGATTTTTGCAATAAGTATGTGAGTTCTTTATGACTAATGTTGAGTCCATGGATTATACGCACTCTCACCTTCCCGCCATTGCTAGCCGCTTCGGTCCCGTGCATTGCCCTTTCTCACCTTGAGAGTTGGTGCAAACTTCGCCAGTGCATCCAACCCCCGTGATATGATACGCTCTATCACACATAAACCTCCTTATATCTTCCTCAAAACAGCCACCATACCTACCTATTATGGCATTTCCATAGCCATACCGAGATATATTGCCATGCAACTTTCCATCGTTACATTTATTATGACACGCTTCATCATTGTCATATTGCCTTGCATGATCATGTAGTTGACATCATATTTGTGGCAAAGCCACCATGCATAGTTTCATACATGTCACTCCTGATTCATTGCCCATCCCGGTACACCGCCGGAGGCATTCATATAGAGTCATACTTTGTTCTAGTACCGAGTTGTAATCTTTGAGTTGTAAACAAATAGAAGTGTGATGATCATCATTAATAGATCATTGTCCCAAAATAAAAAAAATAAAAAAAGAGAAAGGCCAAATAAAAAAAGGAAAGGCCAAATAAAAAAAGTAAAAGGGACAATGCTGCTATCCTTTTTCCACACTTGTGCTTCAAAGTAGCACCATGATCTTCATGATAGAGAGTCTCTTATATTGTCACTTTCATATACTAGTGGGAATTTTTCATTATAGAACTTGGCTTGTATATTCCAACAATGGGCTTCCTCAAATGCCCTAGGCCTTCATGAGCAAGCAAGTTGGATGCACACCCACTTAGTTTCTTTTGTTGAGCTTTCATACATTTATAGCTCTAGTGCATCCGTTGCATGGCAATCCCTACTCCTTGCATTGACATCAATTGATGGTCATCTCCATAGCCCATTGATTAGTCGCATCAATGTGAGACTTTCTCCTTTTTTTTGTCTTCTCCACACAACCTCCATCATCATATTCTATTCCACCCATAGTGCTATGTCCATGGCTCACGCTCATCTATTGCGTGAAAGTTGAAAAAAGTTTGAGATTACTAAAGTATGAAACAATTGCTTGGCTTGTCATCGGGGTTGTGCATGATTAGAGCATTTTTTGTGACGAAAATGAAGCATAGCCAAACTATATGATTTTGTAGGAATAAGCTTTCTTTGGCTATGTTATTTTGAGAAGACATAATTGCTTGGTTAGTATGCTTGAAGTATTATTATTTTTATGTCAATATTAAACTTTTGTCCTGAATCTTTCGATCTGAATATTCATGACACAATAAAGAAAATTACATTGATAATTACGTTAGGTAGCATTCCACATCAAAAATTCTGTTTTTATCATTTACCTACTCGAGGACGAGCAGGAATTAAGCTTCGGGATGCTTGATACGTCTCCAACGTATCCATAATTTTTTTATTGTTCCATGCTATTATATTATCCATCTAGGATGTTTTATATGCATTTATATGCTATTTTATATGATTTTTGGGAGTAACCTATTAACCTAGAGCCCAGTGTCAGTTTCTGTTGTTTCCTTGTTTTTGAGTTTTACAGAAAAGGAAAACCAAACGGAGTCTGATACGTCTCCAACGTATCTATAATTTTTGATTGCTCCATGCTATATTATCTACTGTTTTGGACATTATTGGGCTTTATTATCCACTTTTATATTATTTTTGGGACTAACCTATTAACCGGAGGCCCATCCCAGAATTGCTGTTTTTTGCCTGTTTTAGGGTTTCGAAGAAAAGGAATATCAAACGGAGTCCAAACGGAATGAAACCTTCGGGAACGCGATTTTCTCATCAGATAAGACCCAGGAGACTTGGATCCTCTGTCAAGAAAGCAACGAGGCGGTCACGAGGGTGGAGCCCCCCCTGCCTAGGGCGCCCCCTGCCTCGTGGGCCCCTCGAAGCTCCCCCAACGTACTTCTTCCTCCCATATATATCCACGTATCCCCAAACAATCAGAAAGGATCCAAAAACCTAATTCCACCACCGCAACTTTCTGTATCCACGAGATCCCATCTTGGGGCCTGTTCCGGAGCTCCGCCGGAGGGGGCATCGATCACGGAGGGCTTCTACATCATCATCCAAGCCCCTCCGATGAAGTGTGAGGTAGTTTACTTCAGACCTACGGGTCCATAGTTAGTAGCTAGATGGCTTCTTCTCTGTTTTTGGATCTCAATACAATGTTCTCCCCCTCTCTCATGGGGATCTATTCGATGTAATCTTCTTTTTGCGGTGTGTTTGTTGAGATCGATGAATTGTGGGTTTATGATCCAGTCTATCTATGAATAATATTTGAATCTTCTCTGAATTCTTTTATGTATGATTGGTTATCTTTGCAAGTCTCTTTGAATTATTAGTTTGGTTTGGCCTACTAGATTGGTTTTTCTTGCCATGGGAGAAGTGCTTAGCTTTGTGTTCGATCTTGCGGTGTCCTTTCCCAGTGACAGAAGGGGCAGCTAGGCACGTATTGTATTGTTGCCATCGAGGATAACAAGATGGGGTTTTTATCATATTACATGAAACTATCCCTCTACATCATGTCATCTTGCTTAAGGTGTTACTCTGTTTTTAACTTAATACTCTAGATGCATGCTGGATAGCGGTCGATGAGTGGAGTAATAGTAGTAGATGCAGGCAGGAGTCGGTCTACTTGTCTCAGACGTGATGCCTATATACATGATCATACCTAGATATTCTCATAACTATGCTCAATTCTGTCAATTGCTCAACAGTAATTTGTTCACCCACCATAGAATACTTATGCTCTTGAGAGAAGCCACTAGTGAAACTTATGCCCCCCGGGTCTCTTTCTCATCATATCAATCTCCATCACTTTATTATTGCTTTGCCTTTTACTTTGCCTTTTACTTTTCACTTTGCATCTCTATACCAAAAATACCAAAAATATTATTTATCATCTCTATCAGATCTCACTTTCGTAAGTGACCATGAAGGGATTGACAACCCCTAAGCGCGTTGGTTGCGTTGAGCTATTGTTTTTGTGTAGGTACGAGGGACTCATGTGTAGCCTCCTACTGGATTGATACCTTGGTTCTCAAAAACTAAGGGAAATACTTACGCTACTTTGGTGCATCATCCTATCCTCTTCGGGGAAATCCAACGCAGTGCTCAAGAGGTAGCAAGAAGAATTTCTGGCGCCATTGCCGGGGAGTCTGCGCAAAAGTCAACATACCAAGTACCATCACAATCCCTACCCCCCGCATTACATTATTTGCCATTTGCCTCTTGTTTTCCTCTCCCCCACTTCACCCTTGCCGTTTTATTCGCCCTCTCTCTCTCTATCCTCCCTCTCTTTCTCTATTTGCCTCTTTTTGCCCGTTTGCCTTTTGTTTGCTCGCTTGTCGTCATGGCTAGTCTCATATCTTCTCCTTGTCTCCCGAGAATGAAGTTCTAAATTTTAAACAAAGGGAGGGAGAAAATCTAAAAGATGCTTGGTATAGAATTTGCAATGCTCAAAATAGATCTACTAGGAAGCAATCTACTTCAGTTCTTCTCCGCAATTTTTATGTAGGTGCTAGTCCTTGGTATAGATATATCCTTGATACCATTACCGGAGGGATTTCTTGGGTAGCCATACTTTTGATTCTTATAATGCTATGTTAGATTTATTTGGCTCACCACCTCTTTTGGTTAATGGAACTATGTTAACTTTGGAGCATGTTATGCAAAGACTTGAAATTATTGAAAATAAAGTTGCTACCATTGAATTAATTAAAAATCTAGATAAAAAGATCCACAATCAAATTACCCAATATGGATCTAAGGTAGGAATAACTTTGAAAAATATTAAGGAAAAGGAACCCATAGTTAATGAGAAAATAAATCTAGATTCCACTAGAATCGATAAACTTGAGGGTATGATTACGAACCTGGGAACCGCTTTTTCTTCCGTAAAGAATACTCCAAGTCCTCCTACTAAAATTGCCAATCTTATGTATGTTCCTAAAAATAAGGGTGAATCATCTAGTAAGGAAACTGTGGATCTTAAATCTATAAGTATTCATCCCAATCTTTTTGCTATCATTAAGGAACCAATTGCTACAAATGAATTTTTCGATCTTGTGCCTAAGAGTTTGATAATCACTAGAAAGAAATAAATTCCTAAGGGAGATAGATGCCTCATTGAAGAATTGCCTACCAAAGATGGCAATACCTAGATCTATTCTTGCTTGTTATGCCTAGCTAGGGGCGTTAAACGATAGCGCTTGTAGGGAGGCAACCCAATTTTATTTGTATTCCTTGATTTTTGCTCCTGTTTAGTAATAAATAAATTATTTAGCCTCTGTTTTGGTTGTGTTTTTTGTGTTTAATTAGTGTTTGTGCCAAGTAGAACCGTTGGGAAGACTTGGGGAAAGTCTTGTTGAACTTGCTGTAAAAAACAGAAACTTTAGCGCTCACAAGAACTGCTGTCATTTTTATTTGGAGAGTAATATTTAGTTAATTATTTTTGAAGATGATTAATAGATAAATTCCTCACGTCCATCAATTTATTTTAGTATTTTTGGGGTTCCAGATCTTGCGCTAGCTACAGATTACTACAGACTGTTCTGTTTTTGACAGATTCTGTTTTTCGTGTGTTGTTTGCTTATTTTGATGAATCTTTGGCTAGTAAAATAGTTTATGAACCATAGAGAAGTTGGAATACAGTAGGTATAACACCCATATAAATAAATAATGAGTTCATTACAGTACCTTGAAGTGGTCTTTTGTTTTCTTTCGCTAACGGAGCTCACGAGATTTTCTACTTTAAGTTTTGTGTTGTGAAGTTTTCAAGTTTTGGGTAAAGATTTGATGGATTATGGAACAAGGAGTGGCAAGAGCCTAAGATTGGGGATGCCCATGGCACCCCCAAGATAATCTGAGGACACCTAAAAGCCAAAGCTTGGGGATGCCCCGGAAGGCATCCCCTCTTTCGTCTACTTCTATCGGTAACTTTACTTGGAGCTACATTTTTATTTACCACATGATATGTGTTTTGCTTGGAGCGTCTTTTATGACTTGCATCTTTGCTTGTTAGTTTACCACAATCATCCTAGCTATACACACATTTTGAGAGAGCCATACATGACTTGGAATTTTTTAGAATACTCTATGTGCTTCACTTATATCTTTTGAGCTCTATAGTTTTACTCTAGTGCTTCACTTATATCTTTTGAGTTTTATAGTTTTGCTCTAGTGGTTCACTTATATCTTTTAGAGCACGGTGGTGGATTTGTTTTATAGAAGCTATTAATCTCTGATGCTTCACTTAGATTATTTTGAGAGTCTTAATAGCATGGTAATTTACTTAAAATCCTAATATGCTTGGTATGCAAGATTAATAATAAAACTTTCTTATGAGTGTGTTGAATATTGCTACGTCTTGAGCTTGCGTTGGTTTTCCCCGAAGAGGAAGGGATGATGCAGCAGAGTGGCGTACGTATTTCTCTCAGTTTTTGAGAACCAAGGTATCAATCCAGTACGAGCCCACGCTCAAGTCCCTCGTACCTGCACAAAGCGATAGCTACTCGCAACCAACGCGATTAGGGGTTGTCAATCCCTTCGCGGTCACTTACGAGAGTGAGATATGATAGATATAATATTTTTGGTATTTTTGGTATAAAGATGCAAAGTAAAAAGTAAAAGCAAAGTAAAAAAGCAAAGCAAGATTAAAGTGATGGAGATTGATATGATGAGAATAGAGCCGGGGGCCATAGGTTTCACTAGTGGCTTCTCTCAAGAGCAAAAGTATTCTACGGCGAGTGAACAAATTACTATTGAGCAATTGACAGAATTGAGCATAGTTATGAAAATATCTAGGCATGATCATGTATATAGGCATCACGTCCGTGACAAGTAGATTGAAACGATTCTGCATCTACTACTATTACTCCACTCATCGACCGCTATCCAGCATGCATCTAGAGTATTAAGTTAAAAACAGAGTAACGCCTTAAGCAAGATGACATGATGTAGAGAGATAAATTCATGCAATATGAAATAAACCCCATCTTGTTATCCTCGATGGCAACGATACAATGCGTGCATTGCTGCCCCTTCTGTCACTGGGTAAGGACACCGCAAGATCGAACCCAAAGCTAAGCACTTCTCCCATGGCAAGAACTACCAATCTAGTTGGCCAAACCAAACGGATAATTCAAAGAGACTTGCAAAGATAACCAATCATACATAAAAGAATTCAGAGAAGATTCAAATATTATTCATGGATAGACTTGATCATAAACCCACAATTCATCGGTCTGAACAAACACACTGCAAAAAGAAGATTACATCGAATAGATCTCCACAAGAGAGGGGGAGAACTTTGTATTGAGATTCAAAGAGAGAGAAGAAGCCATCTAGCTACTAACTATGGACCTGAAGGTCTGAGGTAAACTACTCACACTTCATCGGAGGGGCTATGATGATGTAGAAGCCCTCCGTGATGACGGCCCTCTTCCGGTGGAGCTCCGGAACAGGCCCCAAGATGGGATCTCGTGGATACAGAAAGTTGCGGCGGTGGAATTAGGTTTTTGGATCCTTTTCTGATCGTTTGGGGGTACGTGTGTATATATAGGAGGAAGAAGTACGCCGGAGGAGCAACGAGGGGCCCACGAGGCAGGGGGCGCGCCCCCCACCCTCGTGACCGCCTGTTTTGTTTCTTGCAGCACGGTCCAAGTCTCCTGGATCACGTTCGGTGAGAAAATCACGTTCCCGAAGATTTTATTCCGTTTGGACTCCGTTTGATATTCCGTTCATCCGAAACACTGAAATAGGCAAAAAACAGCAATTCTGGGCTGGGCCTCCGGTTAATAGGTTAGTCCCAAAAATAATATAAAAGTGGAAAATAAAGCCCAATATAGTCCAAAACAGTAGATAATATAGCATGGAGCAATCAAAAATTATAGATACGTTGGAGACGTATCAAATACTAAGAGAAGTTTGATGCTAGATGATTGTTTTGAGACATGGAGGTAATAATATCAAAGTCATGCTAGTTGAGTAGTTGTGAAATTGAAAAATACTTGTGTTGAGGTTTGCAAGTCCCGTAGCATGCACGTATGGTAAACGTTATGCAACAAATTTGAAACATGAGGTGTTATTTGATTGTCTTCCTTATGAGTGGCGGTCGGGGACGAGCAATGGTCTTTTCCTACCAATCTATCCCCCTAGGAGCATGCGCGTAGTACCGAGGTTTTTTGATGACTTGTAGATTTTTGCAATAAGTATGTGAGTTCTTTGTGACTAATGTTGAGTCCATGGATTATACGCACTCTCACAGTTCCATCCTTGCTAGCCTCTTCGGTACCGTGCATTGTCCTTTCTCACATTGAGAGTTGGCGCAAACTTTGCCGGTGCATCCAAACCCCGTGATATGATACACTCTTTCACACATAAACCTCCTTATATCTTCCTCAAATGAGCCACCATACCTACCTATTATGGCATTTCCATAGCCATTCCGAGATATATTTGTTGGGGAACGTAGTAATTTCAAAAAATTTCCTACGCGCACGCAAGATCATGGTGATGCATATCAACGAGAGGGGAGAGTGTTGTCCACGTACCCTCGTAGACCGTAAGCGGAAGCGTTAGCACAACACGGTTGATGTAGTCGTACGTCTTCATGATCCGACCGATCAAGTACCGAACGTACGGCACCTCCGAGTTTAGCACACGTTCAGCCCGATGACGTCCCTCGAACTCTGATCCAGCCGAGTGTTGAGGGAGAGTTTCGTCAGCATGACGGCGTTGTGACGATGTTGATGTTCTATCGACGCAGGGCTTCGCCTAAGCACCGCTACAGTATTATCGAGGTGGACTATGGTGAAGGGGGGCACCGCACACGGCTAAGAGACGATCAACTTGATCAACTTGTGTGTCTAGAGGTGCCCCCTGCCCCTGTATATAAAGGAGCAAGGGGGGAGGCGGCCGGCCTAGGAGAAGGGCGCGCCAAGGGGGGGTCCTACTCCTACCGGGAGTAGGACTCCTCCTTTCCTTGTTGGAGTAGGAGAGAAGGAAAGAGGAGGAGAGGGAGAAGGAAAAGGGGGCTGCACCCCTTGTCCAATTCGGACCAGAGGGGGGGTGCAGGCCTCCTTCCTTTTGGCCTCTCTCCTCTATTCCCGTATGGCCCAATAAGGCCCATATACTCCCCAGCGAATTCCCGTAACTCTCCGGTACTCCGAAAAATACCCGAATCACTCGGAACCTTTCCAAAGTCCGAATATAGTCGTCCAATATATCGATCTTTACGTCTCGACCATTTCGAGACTCTTCGTCATGTCCCCGATCTCATCCGGGACTCCGAACTCCTTCGGTACATCAAAACACATAAACTCATAATATAACCGTCATTGAACTTTAAGCGTGCGGACCCTACGGGTTCGAGAACTATGTAGACATGACCGAGACACGTCTCCGGTCAATAAACAATAGCGGAACCTGGATGCTCATATTGGCTCCCACATATTCTACGAAGATCTTTATCGGTCAAACCGCATAACAACATACGTTGTTCCCTTTGTCATCGGTATGTTACTTGCCCGAGATTCGATCGTCGGTATCTCAATACCTAGTTCAATCTCGTTACCGGCAAGTCTCTTTACTCGTTCCGTAATACCTCATCCCGCAGCTAATTCATTAGTTGCAATGCTTGCAAGGCTTAAGTGATGTGTATTACCGAGTGGGCCCAGAGATACCTCTCCGACAATCGGAGTGACAAATCCTAATCTCGAAATACGCCATTCCATAGATGGATCATGTGATTAACTCCTTCTTTGACTGTTCCATTTTGAACTACTTCAAAATCTTGTCAAGGTATGTACTCATTGAAAAAACTTATCAAGCATCTTGATCTATCTCTATAGATCTTGATGATCAATATGTAAGCAGTTTCACCGAGGTCTTTCTTTGAAAAACTCCTTTCAAACCCTCCTTTATGCTTTGTAGAATAGTTCGACATTATTTCCGATCAACAATATGTCATTCACATATACTTATCAGAAATGTTGTAGTGCTCCCACTCACTTTCTTGTAAATACAGGCTTCACCGCAAGTCTGTATAAAACTATATGTTTTGATCAACTTATCAAAGTGTATATTCCAACTCCGAGATGCTTGCACCATTCCATAGATGGATCACTGGAGCTTGCATATTTTGTTAGCACCTTTAGGATTGACCAAACCTTCTGGTTGCATCATATACAACTCTTCTTTAATAAATCCATTAAGGAATGCAGTTTTGTTTATCCATTTGCCAGATTTCATAAAATGCGGCAATTGCTAACATGATTCGGACAGACTTAAGCATAGATACGAGTGAGAAACTCTCATCGTAGTCAACACCTTGAACTTGTTGAAAACCTTTTTGCGACAATTCTAGCTTTGTAGATAGTAACACTACTATCAGCGTCCGTCTTCCTCTTGAAGATCCATTTAATCTCAATGGCTCGCCGATCAATGGGCAAGTCAATCAAAGTCCATACTTTGTTCTCATACATGGATCTCATCTCAGATTTCATGGCCTCAAGCCATTTCATGGAATCTGGGCTCATCATCGCTTCCTCATAGTTCGTAGGTTCGTCATGGTCAAGTAACATGACCTCTAGAACAGGATTACCGTACCACACTGGTGTGGATCTCACTCTGGTTTACCTACGAGGTTCGGTAGTAACTTGATCTGAAGTTACATGATCATCATCATTAGCTTCCTCACTAATTGGTGTAGGAGTCATAGGAACAGATTTCTGTGATGAACTACTTTCCAATAAGGGAGCAGGTACAGTTACCTCATCAAGTTCTACTTTCCTCCCACTCACTTCTTTCGAGAGAAACTCCTTCTCCAGAAAGGATCCATTCTCAGCAACAAATGTCTTGCCTTCGGATCTGTGATAGAAGGTGTACCCAACAGTTACTTTTGGGTATCTTACGAAGACGCACTTCTTCGACTTGGGTTTGAGCTTATCAAGATGAAACTTTTTCACATAAGCATCGCAACTCCAAACTTTAAGAAACGACAACTTTGGTTTCTTGCCAAACCATAGTTCATACTGTGTCGTCTCAACGGATTTAGATGGTGCCCTATTTAACGTGAATGCAGCTGTCTCTAATGCATAACCCCAAAACGATAGTGGTAAATCGGTAAGAGACATCATAGATCGCACCATATCTAATAAAGTACGGTTACGACGTTCGGATACACCATTACACTGTGGTGTTCCAGGTGGCGTGAGTAGTGAAACTATTTCACATTGTTTTAACTGAAGGCCAAACTCGTAACTCAAATATTCTCCTCCACGATCAGATCATAGAAACTTTATTTTCTTGTTACGATGATTTTCCACTTCACTCTGAAATTATATGAACTTTTCAAATATTTCAGACTTTTGTTTCATCAAGTAGATATACTCATATCTGCTCAAATCATCTGTGAAGATCAGAAAATAATTATACCTATCGTGAGCTTCAATATTCATCGGACCACATACATCAGTATGTATGATTTCCAACAAATCTGTTGCTCGCTCCATTGTTCCAGAGAACGGAGTCTTAGTCATCTTGCCCATGAGGCATGGTTCGCAAGAATCAACTGATTCATAATCAAGTGATTCCAAAAGCCTATCAGCATGGATTTTCTTCATGCACTTTACACCAATATGACCTAAACGGCAGTGCCACAAATAAGTTGCACTATCATCATTAACTTTGCATCTTTTTGGCTTGAATATTATGAATATGTGTATCACTACGATCGAGATCCAACAAACCATTTTTGTTGGTGTGTATGAACATCGAAGTTTCTATTCATGTAAACAGAACAACAATTGTTCTCTAACTTAAATGAATAACCGTATTGCAATAAACATGATCAAATCATATTTATGCTCAACGTAAACACCAAATAACACTTATTTAGGTTCAACACTAATCCCGAAAGTATAGGGAGTGTGTGATGATGATCATATCAATCTTGGAACCAATTCCAACACACATCGTCACTTCACCCTTAACTAGTCTCTGTTCATTCTGTAACTCCTGTTTCGAGTTGCTAATTTTAGCAACCGAACAAGTATCAAATATTCAGGGGCTACTACAAACACTAGTAAGGCACACATCAATAACATGTATATCAAATATACCCTTTGTTCACTTTGCCATCTTTCTTATCCACCAAATATTCAGGGAATTTCCGCTTCCAGTGATCATTTCCTTTGCAGTAGAAGCACTCAGTTTCAGGCTTTGGTCCAGCTTTGGGCTTCTCCACGGGAGTGAAAACTTGCTTGTCATTCTACTTGAAGTTCCCTTTCTTTCCCTTTGCCCTTTTCTTGAAACTAGTGTTCTTGTCAATCATCAACACTTGATGCTCTTTCTTGATTTCTACCTTCGTCGATTTCAACATCACGAAGAGCTCGGGAATTGTTTTCGTCATCCCTTGCATACTATAGTTCATCATGAAGTTCTAGTAACTTAATGATGGTGACTAGAGGACTCTGTCAATCACCATCTTATCTGTAAGATTAACTCCCACTTGATTAAAGCGATTGTAGTACCCAGACAATCTGAGCATATGCTCACTGCTTGAGCTATTCTCCTCCATCTTTTAGCTATAGAACTTGTTGGAGACTTCATATCTCTCAACTCGGGTATTTGCTTGAAATATTTAACTTCAACTCCTAGAACATCTCATATGGTCCATGACGTTTAAAACGTCTTTGAAGTCCCGATTCTAAGCCGTTAAGCATGGTGCACTAAACTATCAAGTAGTCATCATATTGAGCTAGCCAAACGTTCATAACGTCTGCATCTGCTCCTGCAATAGGTCTGTCACCTAGCGGTGCATCAAGGACATAATTCTTCTGTGCAGCAATGAGGTTAATCCTCAGATCACGGATCCCATCCGCATCATTGCTACTAACATTTTTCAACATAGTTTTCTCTAGGAATATATAAAAAATTAAACGGGGAGCAATATCGCGAGAAATTGATCTACAACATAGATATGCTAATACTACCAGGACTAAGTTCATGATAAATTAAAGTTCAATTAATCATACTACTTAAGAACTCCCACTTAGATAGACATCCCTCTAATCCTCTAAGTGATCACGTGATCCAAATCAACTAAACCATGTCCGGTCATCACGTGAGATGGAATAGTTTCAATGGTGAACATCACTATGTTGATCATATCTACTATATGATTCACGCTCGACCTTTCGGTCTCCGTGTTCCGAGGCCATATCTGTTATATGCTAGGCTCATCAAGTTTAACCTGAGTATTCCATGTGTGCAACTATTTTGCACCCGTTGTATTTGAACGTAGAGCCTATCACACCCGATCATCACGTGGTGTCTCAGCACGAAGAACTTTTGCAAAGGTGCATACTCAGGGAGAACACTTATACTTTGATAATTTAGTGAGGGATCATCTTATAATGCTACCGTCAATCAAAGAAAGATAAGATGCATAAAAGATAAACATCATATGCAATCAATATAAGTGATATGATATGGCCATCATCATCTTGTGCTTGTGATCTCCATCTCCGAAGCACCTCCATGATCACCATCGTCACCGGCGCGACACCTTGATCTCCATCGTAGCATCGTTGTCGTTTCCCAATCTTATGCTTCTACGACTATCGCTACCGCTTAGAGATAAAGTAAAGCATTACAGGGTGATTGCATTGCATACAATAAAGCGACAACCATATGGCTCCTGCCAGTTGTCGATAACTCGGTTACAAAACATGATCATCTCATACAATAAAATTTAGCATCATGTCTTGACCATATCACATCACAACATGCCCTGTAAAAACAAGTTAGACGTCCTCTACTTTGTTGTTGCAAGTTTTACGTGGTTGCTACAGGCTTAGCAAGAACCGTTCTTACCTACGCATCAAAACCACAACGATAGTTTGTCAAGTTGGTGTTGTTTTAACCTTCGCAAGGACCGGGCGTAGCCACATTCGGTTCAACTAAAATTGGAGAAACTGACACCCGCCAGCCACCTGTGTGCAAAGCACGTCGGTAGAACCAGTCTCGCGTAAGCGTACGCGTAATGTCGGTCCGGGCCGCTTCATCCAACAATACCGCCGAACCAAAGTGTGACATGCTGGTAAGCAGTATGACTTATATCGCCCACAACTCACTTGTGTTCTACTCGTGTATATTACATCAACGCATAAAACCTGGCTCGGAAGGCATTGTTGGGGAACGTAGTAATTTCAAAAAAATTCCTACGCACACGCAAGATCATGGTGATGCATATCAACGAGAGGGGAGAGTGTTGTCCACGTACCCTCATAGACCGTAAGTGGAAGCGTTAGCACAACGCGGTTGATGAAGTCGTACGTCTTCACGATCCGATCGATCAAGTACCGAACGTACGGCACCTCCGAGTTCAGCACACATTCAGCCCGATGACGTCCCTCGAACTCTGATCCAGCCGAGTGTTGAGGGAGAGTTTCGTCAGCACGACGGCGTGGTGACGATGTTGATGTTCTACCGACGCAGGGCTTCACCTAAGCACCGCTACAGTATTATCGAGGTGGACTATGGTGGAGGGGGGCACCGCACACGGCTAAGAGACGATCAACTTGATCAACTTGTGTGTCTAGAGGTGCCCCCTGCCCCTGTATATAAAGGAGCAAGGGGGAGGCGGCCGGCCTAGGAGAAGGGCGCGCCAAGGGGGGATTCCTACTCCTACCGGGAGTAGGACTCCTCCTTTCCTTGTTGGAGTAGGAGAGAAGGAAAGAGGAGGAGAGGGAGAAGGAAAAGGGGGCTGCACCCCTTGTCCAATTCGGACCAGAGGGGGCGCACACCTCCTTCCTTTTGGCCTCTCTCCTCTATTCCCGTATGGCCCATAAGGCCCATATACTCCCCGGCGAATTTCCGTAACTCTCCGGTACTCCGAAAAATATCTGAATCACTCGGAACCTTTCCGAAGTCCGAATATAGTCGTCCAATATATCGATCTTTATGTCTCGGCCATTTCGAGACTCCTCGTCATGTCCCCGATATCATCCTGGACTCCAAACTCCTTCGGTACATCAAAACACATAAACTCATAATATAACCGTCATCGAACTTTAAGCGTGCGGGCCCTACGGGTTCGAGAACTACGTAGACATGACCGAGACACGTCTCCGGTCAATAACCAATAGCGGAACCTGGATGCTCATATTGGCTCCCACATATTCTACGAAGATCTTTATCGGTCAAACCGCATAACAACATACGTTGTTCCCTTTGTCATCGGTATGTTACTTGCCCGAGATTCGATCGTCGGTATCTCAATACCTAGTTTAATCTCGTTACCGGCAAGTCTCTTTACTCGTTCCATAATACCTCATCCCGCAGCTAACTCATTAGTTGCAATGCTTGCAAGGCTTAAGTGATGTGTATTACCGAGTGGGCCCAGAGATACCTCTCCGACAATCGGAGTGACAAATCCTAATCTCGAAATACGCCAACCCAACAAGTACCTTCGGAGACACCTGTAGAGCACCTTTATAATCACCCAGTTATGTTATGACGTTTGGTAGCACACAAAGTGTTCCTCCGGTAAACGGGAGTTGCATAATCTCATAGTCATAGGAACATGTATAAGTCATGAAGAAAGCAATAGCAACATACTAAATGATCGAGTGCTAAGCTAACGGAATGGGTCAAGTCAATCACATCATTATCCTAATGATGTGATCCCGTTAATCAATTGACAATTCATGTCTATGGTTAGGAAACATAACCATCTTTGATCAACGAGCTAGTCAAGTAGAGGCATACTAGTGACACTCTGTTTGTCTATGTATTCACACATGTATTATGTTTCCGGTTAATACAATTATAGCATGAATAATAAACATTTATCATGATATAAGGAAATAAATAATAACTTTATTATTGCCTCTAGGGCATATTTCCTTCAATATTGCCATGCAACTTTCCATCATTCCGTTCATCATGACACATTCATCATTGTCATATTGCTTAGCATGATCATGTAGTTGACATAGTATTTGTGGCAAAGCCACCATTCATAATTCTTTCATACATGTCACTCATGGTTCATTGCATATCCCGATACACCGCCGGAGGCATTCATATAGAGTCATCTTTTGTTCTAGTATCGAGTTGTAAATAAATAGAAGTGTGATGATTATCATTTTGTAGAGCATTGTCCCAAGTGAGGAATATAAAAAAAGAAGGAAAGGCCATAAAAAGAGAAGGCCCAAAAAAAGGGGGGGAAGGCCATAAAAAGGCCCAAAAAATGAGAGAAAAATATAGAAGGGACAATTTTACTATCCTTTGCCACACTTGTGCTTCAAAGTAGCACCATGATCTTCATAATAGAGAGTCTCTCATGTTATCACTTTCATATACTAGTGGGAATTTTTCATTATAGAACTTGGCTTGTATATTCCAACAATGGGCCTCCTCAAGTGCCCTAGGTCTTCGTGAGCAAGCAAGTTGGATGCACACCCACTAGTTTCTTTTGTTGAGCTTTCATACATTTATAGCTCTAGTGCATCCGTTGCATGGCAATCCCTACTCCTTGCATTAACATCAATTGGTGGGCATCTCCATAGCCCATTGATTAGCCTTGTTGATGTGAGACTTTTCTTCTTTTTTGTCTTCTCCACATAACCCCCCTCATTATATTCCATTCCACCTATAGTGCTATGTCCATGGCTCGCGCTCATATATTGCGTGAAAGTTTATAGGTTTGAGATTACTAAAGTATGAAACAATTGCTTGGCTTGTCATCGGGGTTGTGCATGCTAATAGCATTCTTGTGTAAAGAAAATGAAACATGACTAAACCATATGATTTTGTAGGGATGAACTTTCTTTGGCCATGTTATTTTGAGAAGACATAATTGCTTAGTTAGTATGCTTGAAGTATTATCATTTTTTATGTCAATATGAACTTTTGTCTTGAATCTTTTGGATCTGAATATTCATACCACAATTAAGAAGAATTACATTAAAATTATGCCAAGTAGCACTCCGCATCAAAAATTCTGTTTTTATCATTTACCTACTCAAGGATGAGCACAAATTAAGCTTGGGGATTCTTGATACGTCTCCAAGGTATCTATAATTTTTGATTGCTCCATGCTATATTATCTACTGTTTTGGACATTATTGGGCTTTATTATCCACTTTTATATTATTTTTGGGAATAACCTATTAACCGGAGGCCCAGCCCAGAATTGCTGTTTTTTGCCTGTTTTAGGGTTTTGAAGAAAAGGAATATCAAACGGAGTCCAAAAGGAATGAAACCTTCGGGAATGCGATTTTCTCATCAGATAAGACCCAGGAGACTTGGACCCTCCGTCAAGAAAGCCACGAGGCGGTCACGAGGGTGGAGGGCGCCCCCCCTAGGGCGCGCCCCCTGCCTCGTGGGCCCCTCGAAGCTCCCCCGATGTACTTCTTCCTCCCATATATATCCACGTATCCCAAAACGATCAGAAAGGAGCCAAAAACCTAATTCCACCACCGCAACTTTCTGTATCCACGAGATCCCATCTTGGGGCCTGTTCCGGAGCTCCGCCGGAAGAGGGCCATCATCACGGATGGCTTCTACATCATCATCCAAGCCCCTCCGATGAAGTGTGAGTAGTTTACTTCAGACCTACGGGTCCATAGTTAGTAGCTAGATGGCTTCTTCTCTCTTTTTGGATCTCAATACAATGTTCTCCCCTCTCTCGTGGAGATCTATTCGATGTAATCTTCTTTTTGCGGTGTGTTGGTTGAGACCGATGAATTGTGGGTTTATGATCTAGTCTATCTATGAATAATATTTGAATCTTCTCTGAATTCTTTTATGTATGATTGGTTATCTTTGAAAGTCTCTTTGAATTATCAGTTTGGTTTGGCCTACTAGATTGGTTTTTCTTGCCATGGGAGAAGTGCTTAGCTTTGGGTTCGATCTTGCGGTGTCCTTTCCCAGTGACAGAAGGGGCAGCAAGGCACGTATTGTATTGTTGCCATCGAGGATAACAAGATGGGGTTTTTATCATATTGCATGAAACTATCCCTCTACATCATGTCATCTTGCTTAAGGCGTACTCTGTTTTTAACTTAATACTCTAGATGCATGCTGGATAGCGGTCGATGAGTGGAGTAATAGTAGTAGATGCAGGCAGGAGTCGGTCTACTTGTCTCGGACGTGATGCCTATATACATGATCATACCTAGATATTCTCATAACTATGCTCAATTCTGTCAATTGCTCAACAGTAATTTGTTCACCCACTGTAGAATACTTATGCTCTTGAGAGAAGCCACTAGTGAAACCTATGGCCCTCGGGTCTCTTTCTCATCATATCAATCTCCAACGCTTTATTATTGCTTTGCTTTTTTTACTTTGCCTTTTACTTTTCACTTTGCATCTCTATACCAAAAATACCAAAAATATTATTTATCATCTCTATCAGATCTCACTTTCGTAAGTGACCGTGAAGGGATTGACAACCCCTAAGCGCGTTGGTTGCGTTGAGCTATTGTTTTTGTGTAGGTACGAGGGACTCGCGCGTAGCCTCCTATTGGATTGATACCTTGGTTCTCAAAAACCGAGGGAAATACTTATGCTACTTTGCTGCATCATCCTCTCCTCTTCGGGGAAATCCAACGCAGTGCTCAAGAGGTAGCAGAGTCGAATTGACGTGAAATTTCACAGAGAATATTTTTGGACCAGAAGAAGCCCACGATGTGTCGGAGATGGGCCAGAAGAGTCCCGAGGCACCCATGAGGGTGGGGGGCATGCCCTACCCCCCCCCCCCCTGGGCGCGCCCCCTACCTCGTGGCCACCTCGGGGACCCCCTGACTTGTTCCCGACTCCAACACCTCTTATATATACCCAAACTTCCAGAACATAACCTAGATCAGGAGTTGCCGCCGCAAGCCTCTGTAGCCAGCGAAAACCAATCTAGACCCGTTCTGGCACTCTTCCAGAGGGGGGGATCCCTCTCCGGTGGCCATCTTCATCATCCCGGCGCTCTCCATGACAAGGAGGGAGTAGTTCTCCCTCGGGGCTGAGGTTATGTACCAGTAGCTATGTGTTTGATCTCTCTCTCTCTCTCTCGCGTGTTCTTGATTCGGCATGATCTTGATGTATCGCGAGCTTTGTATTATAGTTGGATGTTATGATGTCCCCCCCCCCTCTATCTCCTTGTGATGAATTGAGTTTTCCCTTTGAAGTTATCTTATTGGATTGAGTCTTTAAGGATTTGAGAACACTTGATGTATGCCTTGCATGTGCTTATCTGTGGTGACAATGGGAGATTCACGTGATCCACTTGATGTATGTTTTGGTGATCAATTTGCGAGTTCCGTGACCTCATGAACTTATGCATAGGGGTTGGCACACATTTCCGTCTTGACTCTCCGGTAGAAACTTTGGACTTTGGGGCACTCTTTAAAGTTCTTTGTGTTGGTTGAATAGATGAATCTGAGATTGTGTGACGCATATCGTATAATCATACCCATGGATACTTGAGGTGACATTGGAGTATCTAGGTGACATAAGGGTTTTTGTTGATTTGTGTCTTAAGGTGTTATTCTAGTACGAACTCTATGATAGATCGATCAGAAAGAATAACTTTGAGGTGGTTTCATACTCTACCATAATCTCTTCGTTTGTTCTCTGCTATTAGTGACTTTGGAATGACTCTTTGTTGCATGTTGAGGGATAGTTATATGATCCAATTATGTTATTATTGTTGATAGAACTTGCACTAGTGAAAGTATGAACCCTAGGCCTTGTTTCCTAGCATTTCAATACCGTTTGTGCTCACTTTTATCATTAGTTACCTTGTTGTTTCTATATTTTCAGATTACAAAAACCTATATCTACCATCCATATTGCACTTGTATCACTATCTATTCGCCGAACTAGTGCACCTATACAATTTACCATTGTATTGGGTGTGTTGGGGACACAAGAGACTCTTTGTTATTTGTTGCAGGGTTGTGAGAGAGACCATCTTCATCCTACGCCTCCCATGGATTGATAAACCTTAGGTCATCCACTTGAGGGAAATTTGCTACTGTCCTACAAACATGTGCACTTGGAGGCCCAACAACGTCTACAAGAAGAAGGTTGTGTAGTAGACATCTGCGCTCCTCCAGCCTATCCCCGCGCCACCGCAGCTTCCCCTAGTCAACTCCGCCCGTCGTGCACGGCAGTCCTCCGACGAACATCGCCCGGCCGCCCACTACCGCTCGGCGCCCGCAAGGTGTTCGACAAAACGCCCGCAAGGTATGTATTGCTTCAACTTCACATTTTTTACATGTTGTTTGTAGTTTTTATAGCCTAGTTTAAATTGAACATTGTAGATGAGTTCATTGTATGATCCTTCCGAAGAAGAATTTGATATGGAAGAGGAAGAGGATCTTGCAATGATCCTAGCTATGCGCATCAATAAAAAACCGAAGCACGGTGGTTCGATTATGGGTCGGCAGAAAATTTGGAGGGATATGATCAATGCCCACAACAGATTGATGAGGCACTATTTTCTGGAGAATCCCACATACCTCAAGTCGTACTTTCGTCGCCGGTTTAGGATGAGCACCGAGTTGTTCAGGTGCATTGCAGACAAACTAGCGAGCCATGACCGATTTTTTCAGCAAAGGAGGAATGCCGCCGGAGAGCTCGGGCATAGCACCTTTTAGAAGGTGACAACCGCTTTGCGTATGTTGGCATGCGGTATCCCAGCTGATCTAGTTGATGATCACTTGGCCATGGGTGAGAGCCAAGCCATCATGTGTGTCAAGCGCTTCGCAGTCGGAATTGTGCAAGTGTTTGTCCATGAGTATTTGAGATCTCCCAATGCTGAAGACACCGCAAGGCTATTGGAGATGAACAAAGCTCGTAGCTTCCCAGGTATGCTTGGCTCAATAGATTGCATGCATTGGAGTTGGAAGAATTGTCTAAAGGCATGGCATGGGCAATTTCACGACCAAAAAAAGGGTTCCACTATAATCCTTGAAGCGGTGGCCGATCAAGAGACTTGGATTTGGCATGCTTTTTTGGAATGCCTGGATCTTTGAATGACATCCACGTTGTCAACTGGTCACCACTGATGAATAAGATTGCAAATGGTGAACTGCCACCGGTGCAGTTTGTAGCAAATGACCGTGCATACAACTATGGCTACTATCTTGCGGATGGCATCTACCCAAAGTGGCAAACATTTATGAAGCCGTTGATAAAACCGAAAGGTAAGAAAAAACTTGGTTTCCACAATGCTCAGGCGGCGGCTAGAAAAGATGTGGAGAGAGCTTTTGGGATTTTGCAAGTCCAATTTACTATTGTGAGAGGACCTGCTAGATTTTGGGATCAAAAGATGCTTTGGTACATCATGCACGCTTGTGTGATCATGCACAACATGATCATTGAGAATGAGCGTGGCCAAGATGTAGATTACTCTCACTGTGAGCTCTTGGGACATCCTGTGCGAGTGCGGCGGAGGGCTGAAAGGGTGGCCCATTTTGTTGCCTCCTATCATGCCATTCGACGTCCCACAGTGCATGATGATCTTCAGAAGGATCTCATTGAGGAGTGGTGGGCTTGGAATGGCCGACAAAGAGCATCATGATTTGTGCGTTTGATGTTGTATTATTGAACTATTTGTTGTATTGAAAGATAAACTATTTGTTTGAGTTATAATAACGAAATTGAACTATTTATTGTTGATTTATTTTGTTTGTGTTTGATCTTCTTGCTTGTGTTTGGAGCGCATATGTTGTTTGCGCGAGAGCGCGCGCTGCATTTTTGCGCACTGCTGGAGCTACGCGCGCGCTGCATTTTACCGCGGCTGCTGGAGCCAGCACTGCCCGACGCGCCAAACCAGCCGATGGGCGTGTTGCAAACTGGTTTTTAGCGCGCCGCGCGTTGGGCGGATGTTGAAGATGCTCTTAGTAAAATATTCGGTTACTGTAAAAAGAAGCTATCTATGTGGATCTATCATAGTGCATACCAATTTCACCACAAGAAACATAGCCATCGATCTGAGCAATGCTCAGTTCGTGACTTGAACAGGATCAAGCATCCAGGTTTTGTTGCTCGTCTTTGTGTGTATACAAACCGATCAGACGGATGAAACAACTTGAGAGTCCATGGGATCAACGGCTCAGCTTGCCTCACGCCAATTCTGCATGCATGCATGCACGGGGGTGCTCCTCTGACTTTTGTGATACACCGGGGTCCTGCTGCCTACCCTATGTGCCAGAGTCAAACACTTTACATACATCTTTATGCTTTTGTGATACACCATGCTCCTGCTCCCTACCCTATCTAAATCTCTGCTAATTCTGCATTTCATGAATTATGCAACGTGGGTGTGAAGTTCGTGTGTGCAGCCATGTTAGAATTGGTGCGAGATGAGCTGCTGATTATTTTTTGACCAACCTCATGCCATATCCCGTAGACACGAGGTGCCCGTACATCACCTGGTTCCACGCGTCCGGCACGCCTGGCAGGCACCAGTGGCTGCAATCCTCTGGGGCATCCGGCGGCGTCCCGGGCTCTCGGTGCCGTGAAGGATGACCGTCCCTTCTCAGTGCTGTCATGTGCGTTATGTTCAAGAACACCACCCTATTGTCCATCTGCTGTCTAATTGTGCCCCGTGCTGTGCTCGAGATCATCGTGTTGATCCACGAATACTCTTGGTTGCTCTCGCCAGTGGTCATCATAAGAGGATCCCGTTGGTCTGCACATGAGCCCCCAGTGTCCCACGTTCCGTTGTCGTAGTGCGATGGAGAATAGCTCCTGAAGAAGAGATAGCCCCTTGTGGAGAGTCGTGGATTGCTTAGCGCCCAGTCTTTCACCGTCTGCAGGGATAACCGGAACGCTTCCTTGATGTCCATTTTCATGTTGAACCGATTTCCCACCATGAAATAATTTCCTCTGCAGTATGGATCAATGCAGTTCTAGTCAGTTGATCACGATCATAGCAATGCAATGCAGTAGCTAGCACGCTAATTAGTTAACTAATTACATACGATTTGATGGTCTTGTGCTCATTCCACCAGTGACCCGTGTTGAGGACGAGCACATCAGCACCGGCCCAGCGCGTGGCGTGCCGTGGCAGCGCGTCCAGCCGGATGGCACCCCTGGTGACGCTTGCACCTTTGTTGCTTGCCACCGGCGGGATGCGGTCGACCATGACGAGCATCGGCGCGCGGTAGTACTCCACAGAGAGGTTGTAGTCCAGGAAGATCATGGAGAGGTAGCCCTTGTGCCGGCTAAGGGGCTTCCCGGACTGCTCATATATCCTCGAACCATTCGGCACGGCGCTGGCGAGCATGCACAGCATGGACTCCCACTGGTTACGGCCGATGGAGTCGCCAGCGAACACGATTCGGCCGTTCCGGCTCCTCTCCAACATATCCGTCGCATTAAACCTATTGGATTTGAACGTACTTAGAAAGGTGACAGAGACAAGACAAAATATTTTGTTCTCTGATGAGAGATGTCAATGGCGATGGCTACCTACTTAGGGAGGCGGCAGCTGCCGCGAGGTTGCCAGCGCCAGTGCCGGAAGGATGAGTCGTTCCGGCCGTTGCGCTCGCAGCGGAAGCCGGGATCAAGGAATGGGCAGTCCTCCCCGTAGAGCGTCGCGGTAGTGGCGTCCTTCACCCATTTTCCGTCAGAGTAGTCGCAGCCACCGGATGGGTCGGCGTGAGCCACAATGCCTCCGCCATCATTGTCGATCAGAAGCGGCAGTGGCCGAGCCTGGAAGAATGATTTCTGCGGCTGCGGCACGAGCGTGAGGACGACGGAGAGCACGAAGAGAACCAGCAAAGCGGACACCGGAGCGTGTTTAGCTTGCATGGATGGATCTCCGACTAATACTTGAGTAGTGATGGCGACCATTAACAGGCTGAGAGGAGAATAAGGAGCCGAGAGTGGCGTGGAGTTGCAGTAAGAGTGAAGGAGCGAGTGGCGCTAATGCCAACAGCTAGCGCAGGGGCTAAATTTAGACATAATGACTGTATGAATGATGAACAAATAGGAACTAGTCGTCTACACATCGGAAGCGCCATTCAGAAGCACTTGTTTTCTTTCCAACAGAAACCAATGGCATAGACAAAACCATTGGCACAGACAGTTCTGGTGGAATTCTGCATGTGGATCCAACAAAAAGTGAAGGGAACCTGAAACAAGTTTCTTTTTTCTTACACATTTCAGGATAAAAAATGCTAGACTTACGAAAGGTTTTTACAAACCCCTACGTAATTACCTTTCCCACTAATCAAATCAACCCCCCCCCCCCCCCCCCCCCCCTCCCCCCAACCCCCTGAATTTCAGGATGTGCCTGCGCCCACAACTAATGGCCAGTAAAAAAATAGGCAATTCACACAAGTCACCCCGTAACCCTCTTGACCCCCTAATCTCACGTAGGTGTAGCAAAGCTTTCAGGATAACGGAATCTGTTTCAACCATATGGCTGTCATAATGGACCATTGTCCCCATTCTATGCTGCCATGAGTGGCAAGAGCCAACACACATGCTACTAAGTGTCCTAAAAACATGCTAGTGAGCGCAACTAAAACCCTGAACTAAACTATACTCCCTCCATCCCATAATAAAGAGCGTTTTTGATACTATACTAGTACTCTCTCCAATAGTGCATATAAGATGTTTCCAAAGTGAAACTTTGCAGACTTTGACCAAATTTGTAGAAAACAATACAAACATTTACAATACTAAATATACATCATACGAAAATATATTTCACGGTGAATCTAATGGTAAAGATAGGGTATTATAAATGTTGATAAATATTTCAAACTTAGTCGAATTTTTAACTTCAAACAAGTCCTATATGCACTCTAATTTGGCTGCGGCCTGCGGGAGTATATGCATCAAAAGGCACCAAGAGTTCGTACAAAGGACCATTTTTTTATATACTAAAAGGTATGGCAACATAGAAGTTCTCCCAAAATGACAATAACAACTAAGAAACTCCGCCCGGACCAAACAAAAAGATGCATTCATGCAGAAGCATGGGACTGTAAATGGTAAAGTTTTATTTTTGATGATTTCACTCATGGTCTACTATCCACGGTAGCAAAGGCCATCAACTAATCCAGATAAGAAATACATGCTATTCTATATAGATATGGAGAGTAGCTAGCAAGCATGGGCCATCAAGGATATGGAAACACCAACGAACAAAGTCATATTGAATATTCGATAAGTTCTATAGCACAAGTGTTATGTAGGTAACCAGCAAAGTGGAGGTTAAAAATGCACGACACACTATTAGATTTAGCATAAGCAAAATAATTTCAATGATATAACTTACAAATGTGTAATTAGCATTTAGCAATATTTTATGTGGTTAACTATGCTAGCTACATAACAAGAAAAAGTTATACTCGTGGATACTATAGTATGATAAAATAGGTTAGCCAAATAAAACAGTTTACTATAAGTTTGCGCCATGTATGCCATATAGAACACCATCCTTCCAACATCATTCCGATCCAAATGAAAGGATGCTTGAGAAAGGGTTTCAACACCATATCAAAAGTGAAAGTAGAAAAGTAAAAACAAAGAAACAAATTTCCAATTCTGGAGCTACAAATCATGAGAGCCTAAACATACTTGGGTCATCTTCTTTACGTTTGAATGCTGATTTTTGTTTTTTTTTTCAGACTCTTCAGTTAGGACATTAATTTTAAGCTCGACACCCAACGGAATGATCAAGTGTTGGGACCTTACAATGTCTGAGGTTTTATACAATCATCAGCAGCAACTGAATATTGAGTGTAACACTTCGTAATAAAATCTTAATGAGAAAACACACAATTGCCCAATAAGTGGATTACGTGGATTACTCTAATGAATTGAATGCGTGCATGGTGATTTATCATGAGCCATTCGGAAAGTGAAGCATGAAGAAAATTTAAAACATTGCCTATTGCCATCCAATTATTTATCCTCAAGTATGGATCCATAACAGAGAAGAGGGTCCCACAAAAAACAGAGAAAAGGGAGGAGGGTCGCGTGTTTCCGGTAAGAAGATGCAAGCGCATGAGGCGGAGGTGACAAGACACCTCACTCAGCATGTTGTCCTTAACTTACTTGTGTATCATTGAAGACATCATCCGAGAGGGAGAATAAAATGGCAATGCACATGCATGTCCTCTTTGCAAATAGCATGGATGGCTTGCATGCGCCTTATCACGGATGGCCGAAAAGAATTGAGACAAACATGGATGGCCTGCATGGGCATTCACTCGTGCGGAAGTTCTCTTGGAGAATAGCATTTTTGCCCTTCTTCCCCCATCCCCTTGCCTTTGATTGGTCACAAACTTCACCAATCCATGACCCGGCCAAACTTGACGAGATTATCTGAAGAACTCGATTTTCACTTTCCATTTGTCCACATTTTCCTGTACGAATGGAAGAGGGAATAGAGTCGAGATCCTTCTCCCGCACATCCTCCTCCGTAAGTGCATCGCCCCAACCAAAAAATATTTCTTTGGTTCTGGGCCCTGTTCTTGGCGGCAAAGAGCTAGATTGATCTGATTTATTGCAGAGTGGATTCGAGGAATGGGTAGCGTCAATGAGGAAGCGCACCGGGAGGATGTCCTCATTATCCCAGTCGCCACAACCGAAGTCGGGCATTTTGGCTATCGAATCCTCAATGAGGTAGGAGAATTAGTTATGTCGCTTGTGGGATCTATTACTTAATTGTAGTATGTACCATGTCTGATCCATAATTCATAAGGATCATATTTTTTGTGATTCCTGTTGAGATATGAATCAGGTACCGTAATTAATTGGCTTAGTTTTGTGTGATATGCTTGGTTACATTATTATTATTTGTGAGTGGTTTGGTTCCGGGCTACCTATACCCTGAGACTATGCTTCCGTTATAATCTTTGATCAACATGACATGCTTTCAGGAGGTTCTTTTTGTTCTATGAAACATTCGATGTGATGTGATGGTCATTCTCTGTCTGCAAGTGTGTATCACTATCACTTGAACTTGGTCCGTGTGTTACCGCTATTTCCCAAACGTTTTATGTTCGGCCTCCTATTAGCTGAGAGATGCACAGTGTTCCTTGGTAATCTTGAGAATTGATAAAAACTACAAATGTAGTGGGTGGAGTAAAGTTGAACGCCCTATGTTGAAACATTCACGAAAAATCAAATGAACAATCATGTAAAAGTAGTGTAGGCATACCTGACCAGATGGTTACTCTAATTTTATTCATATGGTTAAAACAATATCGAGCAAGGGCATGAATTTGCTCCTTTCATGGGATAAGTTTCCCAACCAAGTTATTAATGTTGTATATTTTCTATATTGCAGTCCAGATGTGCTAGAAATCGTAGACTCTAGTAGCGATGTAATCGACTCTGGCCCATGTGATTATTTGCCAAAAACAAGCCTCTGGGAAAGGCTTGGGAGTGTTTCTATGATGGACATAGAGTCAAGTAACTTCTGCTGGACCTCTCTTTCTTCATTGCACCATACGAAACATAGTACTACAAGTTCGGAACCCACCGATGATGATATTAATAGAAGTTTTGAGGTTCGTATTTTCCTTTTTACTTATCCATCTTCCTGTAAATTGTCTTCCCTGTTGTTGGTAAGATTCTAACTGGTAAACTTGATTGTTATCCTAGATATACCACTTCTCTCATCAAATTTCATCTCAGTGGTCACCGAGTAGAGATTTGTTACTTTCTTTTTCTGCCTACCACAATGTACTGATACAGTAAGAATCATATGAACTATGCTAAAGCTCACAACACCTCCGCAAAAAGCTAACATCAATATCTCTCACAAGGATTCCACTTCATACTGGAAAATATAGTTTATTAGCCATGGCTCTAGTTTCCTTCTAATAGCCTGTACCATTCTGCACAGGTGACTGTAAATTCTGGAGGAGTTGTATTCATTGCATTATTCAAAACATCTAAAAATGGTGAAGTTCCTTCCAAGGAAGCTGCAGCAGTCATTAAAATAGCACCATCAAGGATGGCCACACAGTCAGAACGGTTCGGGTATGAACTGGCTAAATGGCTTGGCGTAAGGACCCCTCAAGTAAGTACTCACTTTCTTGTAGTAGGAATTCATGCTAACCACATAATTATTATAGTGTGAACTCTCTTGACCAATGCAGGGCAGAGTGATTCATAGCTCCTCATGTGAATGGCAACAAATAAAGGATGCAGTAGAGAATGCTCGACATGAAGCAATAGCTGTTGGTGATGAACTTCAGGAGATGATTTGCACTGAGATGCTAGAAGCTCTCGAACTAAGCCGATGTCTATTCCTGATGAAGTATTAACTCCAAGTTACCAGTAATGTGCCTGACAATATGGTACATAGTTATTTTTGAAAAAATATGGTACATAGTTAACATGAAGGAAATTGCAATGTTGTTTTGCAGTTATGTACACGGATCCCCTCTACTAGAGAGCACAACACCATTTGATTCCCCGGAGTTTGCTGAAAAAACTGCTGAAGCTTTAGGTAGGATCTTGATCCTGGACCTCATTCTGAGAAATGAGGATAGGCTGCGGTGTCGGCCCCTTGGTTGGCGTGGAAACTATGCAAATTTACTTGTTGCCTACAAAGAAGCTTATGCAAACCTTGATTCATTGGATGATGTTCATGATTCTGCCATCATCCGTTACAAGCCAGAGATAATCAAAAGCCCTAAGAAACAGAAGGAGAGAAGATCCCTTTCAATAAGCGGCAGTGTCGGCTCAGATATCTCAGAGCTTTTGCAAGACTCTTATGATCAAATTGAGCCTGAGATTTCTAGCTTTCATATTGTAGCCATTGATTCGGGTGTACCACGAAGACCACCCGCCAGTAAACGAACGAAAGATCAAGAGAGCTATCCGAGACTGGTGGAACTAACACTAAACAACCTGGACTATTCTTCGAACCTCTTGTTTGAGGTTTCCATTGGAAAACTTGGTACCCCTGGACCCGAAGAATATGACATGTCATCTGATTATAGCTATCATTCTCCTCTGTCTGAGAGTGATATGGTAGCAATAGTTAATTCCTTCCGAGGAGGTTTTCGTAGTGCTCTGAGGGACCTTCAACGGTTCCACATTTTCCTGCTCACACTTTATCAGAAGCTAGATGCTCTATTGAAAATTTTCTTTAATCTTATGTATAAAGGTTCAAATGAATCTGACAAGGAAGATGCAGGTCATTCTGATTCACCATTGTGTCGTGTAGAGGCACATACTGATCTGAGTGATTCCGAAGTTCCACGACATATGCGTAGGCCTTCCCGTACCTTATCCCGTGATAGTTTTGACCTGTCATCTCCTATTTGTCGAGAGAGCTTTATGACCAAGAATTGGAAAGCAAATGGAGATGCATCCCGTGGTCTACGATTGACGATGAAGCTCAAGGAATTTAACAAGTATGCCAAGGTTAACATCTTTGAAGTGCTCATGGAAAACTTATTGATTTTTAACAGATTATACACTATAATCTAGTTGGTATCTATTTGTTTTGCACTATTTGAATGCTTGGCTGAAATGATATAATATACCATAAGGTTAGCAAATTACTTGTACAAAACCAAATAACCATCTAGATAAAAAATTAACAATAAATATCGTAGGTTTGTATCTCGATAACTATTTCTCTGTGTGAATGCTTTGATGGTGTGTTATCTCCATCATTTATAAATAGTCACCTTGATTTCTCACCCAACCTAAGGTTTGAGGCATGTCCTTCCTGTGGTTCTCAGTTGTTCAAATTTCTTAAATAAACCTGCAACAATTGATAGTGCATGTAGGTTGAGTTTTATTTTTGATAGACTTGTGTCTTGATGCATTGATAGAAAGAGGAGTTTTTACAAGTCCTAAGAACGGCAACACCCAATGATTACAACATGTCACCTCTAATCGTTAGGCACATTCGGCTCCAGAGGCAAAGCTACTAGACCCCTCCCGCATGTCGGTGCCCATTTCCTAGTCCCTGACTTGATCGTGTCGAGGAGGCGAGCTAGGATAAGTTGCATTGTCAAAGATGGTTGTGTTGTGATGCTTATAGATGCACCATTGCCCGGTTGTATTCACTTAATACTATGTTTGCAGGTAGACAGTGAGTTAAACAAAGAAATAGAACAATGGAATGACATGCTCAGGACTGATGTTGTAAAATTGTGTCATGACAACAATTTTAACACAGGCTTCTTTGAAGGGATAGATAATAGTGTTGCTGTTGATGCTTATGAGTTGAAGGTGATCCTATTCTACCTAGCCTACCTGGCAACAAACTATCTATTGTAGCAACTAAGCATATGAATTTCTGTTTTCAGGTCCGTCTTGAGCACCTTCTTGAGAGGATATCATTGATTTCTGATGCTGCAAGTACAGAACGTCCTTCTCAGATCACAGATCACATGTATATTGGTGGTGTTCTAGCTGCTCGGTCGACATACACACTTCAACACCTTGGCATCACCCATGTATTGTGCTTGTGTGCGAATGAAATTGGACAGTTGGAATCTCAGAAGCCTTGCCTTTTTGACTATCGAAACTTCTCAGTAAGTACATATGACAATTTTGTGAATAAACTTTGGAAGATCATTTACATGCAACAAATGGCTGAACTCCACTTTACAGCTTTCTCGGCCATAATAAGGAACTAATTTTCTTGCTTCCTTTGGGACACTTTGTGTTTCTTTTCTACAGATAAATGATGATGAAAATGCGGAAATCACTGATGTCTTCCAAGATGCATGTGATTTCATTGATTTTGTTGAGCACCTACGCGGCAAAGTTCTAGTGCATTGTTTTGAAGGAAAAAGTCGAAGTGCAACTGTTGTTCTTGCTTACCTAATGCTTAGAAAGTAAGAGTGCATAATAAATGTTTTTATTTCCAGTTACCGATGAGGCATTAGACTACCCATAGTGGGGAATAACTTAGACTAGTAACATTCATATCTTACTAGTCTATGTTACTACCTTTATAGTGGGGAGTAACATATGTGGGATGTCATACAACCCTTCATTTATTAAGTTATAGACTCATCCTGTCTTGATATGCGTGATGTTACCGATAGTATGAGTAACTAGCTATGTTACTCAATTCATCTCTCTCCTCATTAAATCATTGCCACATAAGCAAATTTGCTGAGTTAGACTCGATGTTACTGCTGAAGTTACTCCTACTATGGACAGTCTTATATATCAATATCCGGTTAAGAAATTGATGAAAACCATCAATGACCAAATTATTCTTAACATAATCAATACAAGCTTTGCTTGGGATACAAATATGTGTGAAACATCATACGAATGATAGTGTCTCAAATTTCAGTTTACTACTCTGTTGGTTTCACTGACTTAATTTCTTTCATGTTTGTTTAGAAATTGTACTCTTCTAGAAGCATGGAACATGCTGAAGAAGGTGCACCGACGTGCGCACCCCAATGACGGATTTGCCAAGGTCTTGCTGGATCTTGACAAGAAGCTGCACGGTAAAACCTCCATGGAGTGGCAGCACAAGAGGCCTGCAATGAAAGTGTGCCCCATTTGTGGTAAGAATGCTGGCCTCAGCAGTAGCTCACTCAAGCTGCACCTACAGAAGGCGCACCGAAAGATATCGTCGGGAAGCGTAGACTCGGCAATGTCCTTGGAGATACAAAAGGCGATAGAGGCATTGAAGACAGGGTGAAGTCGATAGCCCCAACGGAGAAGAAGGGTTTGGATGGGTTTTCTCATAGCAAACTGCACATACATACATCTATACCCTAACTTTTGATTCATGCACCACACATCTAGAAAACTCTTGTTGTACATTATAATGATATCAAGTTTCTGATTGTTATTATTGCATAATTCTCAACGTATAATACTTGTTCAAATAGCATGAGTTTTTCCTCAGAAAACTGCAAGAGCTTAATCTTTTTTAGTGAAGTAGCAACTTATTTTAGCCATATTTTCTAGAAATTTTGAAACATATTCGGGATATCCTACATATTATTTAGGATTACAATATACTAGAGGCAATAGAAGATTCACTTCGTCTTCGGGTTACAACCCGCCTAAACACATCAACGGGTGTAGATCTCTACATAGCCCACGTGCCTGCGGATGTTATATGACCAGTTCGCCCAATGAAATATGTCGCAAAAAGAATATGACTAGGTGGGGATTCGAACTAGCGGACACCTCTCGCTGATAGCCAATGTAACTAACAAGTGCTTGTGACTATTTAGGCGGCGTAACATTGAAAGAAGCTAAGAGCAGCAACAAATCGTGAAAACAAAGTTGAAACATTTTTCTGAAAAAAGGGATCATTTCTTAGAACGCAAATATTTTGGAAAATTTGTGGAAAAAATAAATTCGTACATTTTTTTGAAACTCTTGAACTTCTTTTCAAATTTGATCATTTCTGAAACACGGATATTTATTGAAACACGAACAAATTTCATAAAATATGAGGTACATTAGCAAACATTTTCATTTAAAACACAACTATTTTCTAAACTTTGAACATTTTCCAAAAACATGAAGATTTTTTGGAAAAAATGAACAATTTTCGAAAACAACAAGTAATGTAGAAAACTTTCTTTCAAAAAGCAAACCTTTTTTGGAAATTCTAAAAAAATTGAAAATACAAAAAAAAACTTAACTTCCCGAACAATTATTAAAACACTAACATTTTCAATTTTGAACAAATTTTGGAACAAGAACATAAATTTAAAGTTTAAAAAAATCAATATGCGAACAAAATTTTGGAAACATGAACAGGTTTTGTAAAATTGAAAAAAAATCTTTTTGAAAAATTGGATATATGAAAAAATAAAGCAGACAAATAAACTTGAAAGATAAATTAATGGGAAATAAAAATGAAAAAGGAAGAAAAGAAAAACGAAAAAAGAAACAGAAAATAAAGAAAAACTACAAAATAAAAAACCAAAAACCTGCAAAATCTGCAAGGTAGGCAAACTATTTTTACAACATTAATGCAAAAAATTTGAGGAAAACTTCACGAATAGGTAGCATTTTTCTTAATCCTAAAAAATAAATTAATGCAAAACAATTGAGAAAAAATTCACGAATAGGTAGACTTTTCTTTACAAAATCTATAAAAAAATTAAAACAAAAAAGGTGTAACGCCCTCGATGCGGCTATATCTCCCACGTCTCGAAGCACGACTTAGAGGCATAACCGCATTGAAAGCAATGTCATAAGTGAGGTAATCTTCGCAAACAACCCATGTACATAAATAAAGGGGAAAGGTACATAGTTGGCTTACACTCGCCACGTCACACAAATACATAAATAAGTCATTACATTCATCCAATACACTCAAGGTCCGACTACGGAACCAAAATAAAGATCAACCCCCAAATGCGACAAAGTCCCCGATCGCTCCAACTGGGCACCACTACTGATCATCTGGGAAAGACACGTAGTAACGCCGAGAGTCTTCATCAAACTCCCACTTGAGCTCGGTCATATCATTTGGAACGGTATCATCGGTCTCTGCATCTGGTTTTGCAAGTAATCTGTGAGTCACGGGGACTCAGCAATCTCACACCCTCGCGATCAAGACTATTTAAGCTTATAGGTAAGGTAAAGGTATGATGTGGAGCTGCAGCAAGCGACTAGCATATATGGTGGCTAACATATTCGTAAAAGAGAGCGAGAAGAGAAGGCAAAGGCACAAGCGACAAACTATGATCAAGAAGTAAACCTAGAACAACCTACGTCAAGCATTACTCCAACACCGTGTTCACTTCCCGGACTCCCCCGAGAAAAGACCCTCACGGTTACACACGCGGTTGATGCATTTTAATTTAGTTAAGTTTCAGGTTATCTACAACCGGACATTAACAAATTCCCATCTGCCCATAACCGCGGGCACAGCTTTTGAAAGTTCAAATCCCTGCAGGGGAGTCCCAATTTAGCCCATCACAAGCTCTCACGGTCAACGAAGGATATTCCTTCTCCCAAGACAATCCGATCAGACTCGGCATCCCGGTTACAAGACATCCTCGACAATGGTAAAACTAAACCAGCAAAGCCACCCGAATGTGCCGACAAATCCCGATAGAAGTTGCACATATCTCGTTCTCAGGGCACACCGGATTGTCCAAGGTTCCGGTAGGCCAGCCCAGAGTTGCCCCTGGTGGCCACCGGCAGCTGACAGGTTGGACCAACACTCACAGGAGCACTGGCCCGGGGGTTTAAATAAAGATGACCCTTGAGTCCGCGGAACCCAAGGGAAAAATAGGCTAGGTGGCGAATGGTAAAGCCAACATTGCGCCATGCTGGAAGAGTTTTATTCAAGGCGAACTGTCAAGGGGTTCCCATTATAATCCAACCGTGTAAGGAACGCAAAATCCGGGAACATAACACCGATATGACGGAAACTAGGGCGGCAAGAGTGGAACAAAACACCAGGCATAAGGCCGAGCCTTCCACCCTTTACCAAGTATATAGGTACATTAAGATAAACAAGATAATATTGTGATATCCCAACAATAAACATGTTCCAACAAGGAACGATCTCCAATCTTCACATGCAACTAGCAACGCTATAAGAGGGGCTGAGCAAAGCGGTAACATAGTCAAACAACGGTTTGCTAGGACATGGTGGGTTAGAGGTTTGACATGGCAATATGGGAGGCATGATAGGCAAGTGATAGGCATCGTAGCATAGGCATAGCAAAAGAGTGAGCATCTAGCAAGCAAAGATAGAAGTGATTTCGAGGGTATGGTCATCTTGCCTGCAAAGTTCTCAGAGTTGCCTTGATCCTCGTAAGTGTACTCAACGGGCTCCTCGTTCATGTACTCGTCTCCCGGCTCTACCCAAACAAGAACAACAAGCAAAAGGGAACACAATCAACCACGTGCAATGCTCAAGCAACATGATGCAAACATGGTATGATATGCGGGATGCGATATGTGATGCATATGCATGATTTGCAAATGAATGATAGAACCTGGCCTTAACGTGGAAATTCAAGAGTGCCACTGGAAAGGGGAGTTGATTTCGGTCGAAATCGACATAAAGATCACCGGAATCGGATGCACGGTTTGGAAATGGCAAGCAAAACAAATATGGCACCGGTCTGCGATAAACAGCAAGTAGCCATCTAAATGCATCAAAAACAACATGCTACAGCACTCCAACATGACAACAAAATACATGAAAGGGATCCACTCATGATGCTTGACAAAAGATGAACACTGAGCTACGGCTAAATCACTCATTAACAGGTTCAAACAAGCATGGCAAAAGTGCAAAAGATAACAGGTTTCAGACTTTGTGAAATTAACAGCATGTCAGGAATTTAACATCAGGAAGCAATGTTTAGAGCATGATAACTACATGCTACAGGAACATATCATGGCAAAGCAAGTCATGGCATGAAGCTACTCAAAGCATATAACAAAAGTCCCTTAGTGACCATGAGCCAAAAGGGATCAGAAAATACAATTGCAAGCATGTGAACATAGCAAAAACATAAACATATTCAGACTAAGTGAAAAACTGGAGCATGCAAACAGATTAACAAGTAGGCATGTTTACGAGCTCGATGCACTCACTACAGAGCATTGCATGACAAACTAAGCATGCATCCATCAAGAAGACATAGCATAGAAGCTAGACATGGCAAGAACAACAACATAGCATGCACGGATCACAAGCAACAACCTCGGCAAAATCGCTAAACATGTTGACAATCTGCCAGGAACATTTTATAGCAAAAGTAGAGCTCGATTGACTCAAGCTAGGTTGCTTCATAAATGCAAACAAAGACATGGATGGATAGAGTGCCATAATATTAACAAACGTCCTTACTGATCATCCTCAAAAGAGGCACGGATCACTAGGAAACAACATGAACATATGGCATAAAAACAATATCAGGACAAGGACTTAGTGAAATTCTAAGTCCCTGAAAACAGCATCATTGAGTAAGCTACTATGCATGCTTGTTCTAGTCACCACAAAGATCACAAAAATACATGGCATACACCCCTATAAATATGGAATGGCATTCATCAAAACACATGTAGAACTCGGGATCATAGCATGCACACATTAATCATGGCAAAAATGACAAAAAACTATTTGCTGAAACAGATCTGACATAATCATCACATAGCCCTCTTCCAATAGCATTTCGGGCATCAAGATGAGCTCAAATGAAAATGATGCAATGAGATGAAATGATGTACTCGTCGAGACGAACATTTTGATATGCTACATGCACGAATCGGAGCTACGGATGCAGAGTTATGGCATGTCAAAGATTGCATAAAAATTAGGGTTCGGAGGGAAAAGTCAACCGAGGCAAACGGATCTGGATCTGGATCTCGCAGCACGCGAACCGAGGCGGCCAGAACAGTGCTCGCCCAAGTGCTTGCCGGCGTCGTCGAGCGGAGGTGGCCAGAGGGAGCTGCGGGGACGAGGTTGGCCGGTGGTGGCGCGGCTCGCCGGCGGCGTGGCGGAGACGAGGGCGGCCGGTGGTGGCGCCGCGAGGTCCGGCCGGCGAGGGTCGGTGCGGTGGTGGCTGGCAATGGCGCCGCGGTGGCCGGTGCGTTCTCCGGGCGGCGGCGCGAGGAAGGTAGGCGGCGGCGGCGGGCGCGGGACGCGGCCCGGCTGCGCGGCGAGGAGAGCCCGGCTCGGGCCGAGCAGGCCGGCGGCGGGGAAGCTCCCGACGCGACACGTGGCATGGTGCCACTGGTGCGGGGCGGCGGCGCGGTGCATTCAGACACGTCCGGCGCCGGCGGACATTGTCCAGCGCGCGGAGGACGAAGGGGGCTAGGGTTTCGGGGAAGGGATCCGAAAATTCGGGGAAGGACCTATTTATAGGGGTAGGAGGAGCTAGGAAGCTCCAAATGAGGTGCGGTTTGTGGCCACGCGATCATGATCGAACACTCTAGATGAAGTAAGGGGTTTAGGTGGGTTTTGGGCCACTTTGGAAGGGTGTTGGGCTGCAACACACACGAGGACTTTTCGGTCCCTCGGTTAACTGTTGGAGTATCAAACGAAGTCCAAATAGTACGAAACTTGACAGGCGGTTTACCAGTAGTAAACCAAGGCCGCACGACAAGTCTCGGTCCAATCCAAAAAAGTTTAACCCCCACACACGAAAAGAGGTAGAAAGGACCACCGGAGGAGATAGGAGCGCCGGAATGCAAAACTGACAACGGGGAAAATGCTCGGATGCATGAGTCGGACACGTATGCAAATGCAATGCACATGATGACATGATATGAGATGCATGACAAAGACAACAACACACAGAGACAAAAACCCGACAACGATGAAATAAAATAACTTAGTGCCGGAAACGGCAAGAGTTGGAATACAATTAAGGTAAATTACATCCGGGGTGTTACAAAAGGAGATGAACCTTTTTCAAATTCGCGAGTGCTTTGGTCGGCCGAAAGTGCCTGACGGGAGCAATGTCGTTGCCTGGTTGGGCCAAGGCCTAACCTTTTTTTTAATTTTGTTGTTCTCTTTTTTCTTTTTTTCTTAATTCAATTTTATCCTTTTGATGTATTATTATTTTTTAAATATGTTGGAAAATTTGAAATATTCTTTGGAATACTAACAAACGTTCTTGTCATAAAATATTGTTTTCAATTTTAACAAATATTGGTCATACAAGGCCAGAGAAAATTGGGACCATTTGATGGATTACGGAAAAAAACGTGTTCTCAAACGTAGCCTCCTAGCCTATCCAGACACCCTACCTTGAATATGGTTTTTTTTCTGAACATTCTTGAAATGGCCACAACTTTTCCCACCACGTGAGAATGTTCGTGGTAAGCATCAATGCCAGGTCTGAACGACTTCCAACACCGTATGCAAGTTGTGTCACGTCTGACCATTTATCGGCCATTTTTCACTGAGAAAACTTTAAAAAATGCAAGAATTATCAAAAACTCAAACAACTGACATGGTGTCTTGAGGTGATCATATAAGTTGATGCAAAGAAATTGGGGTCATTTGACAATGCCGAAAAAACTGGCTCTCATACGGACCCTTCTAGGCTACCCGAACATCATCAGTTTAACATGGTCTATTTTTAAACATGTGTGAAATGACCTCATCTTTTGCCAGCAGGTGGGCATGCCCATGGTAGGCATCCATGCCAGGTTTGAACGATTTCCTGTACCGTATGCAAGTTGCGTCACATCTAGCCATTTTTCATTGAGAAAACTCCAGAAAATGTGAAAAGCCTTGAAAAGTCAAAAAAATTGGCATGGTGCCTTGAATTGGTCATATAAACTCATGGAAAAATCCTGGGGTCATTTGACGATGCCAAAAGAACCGGCTCTCATACGGACCCTTCTGGCCTACCAGAACATCCTTTGTTTAACATGGTCTTATTTTTAACATGCATAAAATGACTTCAACTTTTGCTAGCAGATGGGCATGCCCATGGTAGGCATCCATGCCAGGTTTGAATGATTTTTTACACCGTATGCAGGTTGTGTCACGTCCGGATATTTATCGGCCATTTCTCACCGAGGAAACTCCAAAAAATACAAAATATGTTGAAAAGTCAAATAATTTGGCATGGTGCATTGAATTGGTCATATAATCTTATGGAAGAAATTAGGGTCATTTCAAAATGCCGAAAAAATGGGCTCTCATACGGATCCTTCTGGCCTACCCGAACACCCTCTATTTAACATGGTCTATTTCTGGACATCCATGAAGTGACTCCAACTTTTTTCCAGAAAATGGGCAAGCCCATGGTAGGGATCTATGCAAGGTTTGAATGATTTTCGACACTGTATGCAAGTTGTATCACATCCAACCATTTATTGTCAATTTTCCATCGAGAAAACTCCAGGAAATGCAAAAATTGTTGGAAAGTCAAACAATTTCACAAGGTGCCTTGGATTGGTCATATTAGCTAATGGAAAAAACTAGGGTCATTTGACAATGCCAAAAAACGAGCTCTCATACGGACCCTTGTGGCCTTCCCGAACACCCTCTATTAAACATGATCTATTTTTGGACATGCATGAAAAAAAACCTATTTTTTACTATAGGTGGCACACCCATAGTAGGAATGCATGCTAGGCTTGAACGAGTTTCAACACAGTAGGCATGTTGCGTCATGTCCCACCATTTATTGGCCATTTTTCACCGAGAAAAGTCCAGAAAATGCAGATTTGTTGAAACCCAAAACAACATGGCATGATGACCTGAATTGATCATATAAGCCCATGAAAAAAAATTGGGGTCATTTGACGACGCAAAAAAGGGGGCTCTCATACGGACCCTTCCGGCCTACACGAACACCTGCTGTTGAACATGAGCTATTTTCGAACATGCATGAAATGGCTCAAAAATTTGCCAGCAGGTGGGCATGCCCATGGTAAGCATATGTGCCAGGCTTGAGTGATTTTCAACAAAGTATGCAAGTTGTGTCACGTCCTTCCATTTATCAGCCATTTGTCACCCACAAAACTCTAGAAAATACAAAATTTATCAAAACCAAAACAACTTGGCATGGTGCCTTGAATTAATGTTTCTTACAAGCCCATGAAAAAAATTGGGTTATTTGATGATAAACAACATGCTGTCAAACGGAGCCTTCTAGCCTATCCGGACGTCCTATGTCGAAAATGATGTTTCTTTGGACATTCTTGAAATGACTCCAACTTTTGCGAGTAGGGGGGCATGCCCATGATAGACATCCATAATTTAAAAAGTTACTTAAAACTTTTATTTTAAGTTTAAAAAAACTAATAAATACAAAGGGATTAAATTGAAAATAATTGACGATTTTTAAGAATTTAATAAATAATTAAAGTAACAAATAATTTAAACCAGAATTTAAAACTGTTATTTTGGTATTCCAATCATTGTTTTAATATTTTTAATAGGTTTCAAAAATTACAAAAATAGAAAGATTAATTAACGAAAAAAAGAGAAAAATATATAGAAAGGAAAAAATAAGCAAAACACAGAAAAGCAGGTGATTGAGCTTGTTTCAAACCACGCGACCGACTGAGAACCGCTTTGGGCCGGGCCATTTCGACAGATAGCAGAGCAACTACCCATCTGGTAGTTTTTTTGGGGTGACTTAAAAATAAATCTGGCAGTTTTTATTTTATCTGATTTGTTTTTTCATTTAATTTTTGGTTTTCATTTTTCATTATCTTTTTAATTTAATTTTTTCTGTTTCTTTTAAATTGTGTTTTGGATTTCCCTTTTTCGTTTCTATTTTTCATTTCAATTTTTTACCTTTGAAAATATGTTTGGAAATTTAAAATTAAACCACATATTAAAAAAGTTTTTTAGGATTTTAAATATGTTAGTTTTTAAAAAATCATAAGTTCAAGAAATGTACGGGATTTTAAAAAAATGTTCTTGTCCTCTAAAAATTGTTCAGAATTTAAGAAATATCGTGTTTCAATTTTTCTCAAAACTGGAAAATACTCGCAGTGTCAAAAAATGTTTGGGAATTTCAGGAAAAACGTTTGCTTTTTCATAAAATTGTGCACAATTTCAGAAAATATTCAATTTTTAAAAATTGTTCAATATTTCGAAAAAATAGTTGTGTTTTCACTTTTTTCATAATTTCCAAAAAGTACATGAATTCAAGAAAAAGTTCTTGTTTTTTGTAAAGTGTTCAGAATGTTAAAAAATGTGCATGTTTTTATTTTTTTCTCACAACTTAAAAAATGTTTGGTAATTCAAAAAAGGTTTGCACTTTTGAGAAATTGTTCAGAATTTCGAAAATATTCCTACTAACAATTATTGTTCTAGAAATTTTATAAATCTTCGCATTTTATAAAATGATTGGGATTATAAATCTTCGTGTTTTGGAAAATGTTTGGGATTTTCAAATATGTTTATGTAAAAAAGGCATGTAACATTGAATTTTCAAATTTTGTTCGAGCTATTCAAACAATTGTCAGATTTTTCAAACATTACTTGCTTTAAAAAAATCTATTTCCAAGAAAATGTAAAAAGAATATCCAAAAACTGCTGAATTCTGTGTTTATTTAGTTCTTAAAGTAGCGTGCTCTTTGTTAGTCAACCACGCTTCTTAGGTGGACTGGTTAGCAGCTCTTCTTTACATCCTACAAGTCTGGAGTCCAAATACTTGCAAGGTCGCTCTATTTTATTATTTTAGACATGTACCGGTGCCATCACTACTGCGGCCACCTCCATGGGCCGGCCTAGTCGGGTGTACGTATGGTGTATACATTTTTGTGAAAAGTCCATACTGTCCTTTATACATTTAGTGGGGTGTTGTATCGAAGAAAGACTCAAGAAGATTTTGATCTAACGACAAACCATACAGGCACGGCGTATAGGTTCTTATGAAAAGTTCATACTACTCTTTATACATTTAATGGGGGTTGTACCGAAGCAAGACTCGAGAAGATTTTGATCTAACGACAAACCATACAGGCAACAAATTAGGCCATTTTTTTGATGGCAGGTACAACCATAATAAAAATATATGTGGCAAAGATCATCATCATATATAAGTTCTTGCCTATACATTCCTTCACATTCACAATAGTTATCTCCACCAGTGCTTCAAGGTATAAGAGTTTGCATGTACAACTCATCTCCGCCATCAGTAGGTGAGTACTTCATGGGCATCGCTCTGTTAGCCAGCATCATCTCTACAGAGCTCAGAACACGCACCGCATTCTTTAAGGGCAACGCGTGCATACAGTGTCATAGCCAGGTGAGCAACGCCCCAGGCCGGCCGTAGAGCTGCAGCGATGAACAGTGCCAAATAGCTACCCGTGGCTACATACGAGGATCAAGGGAAGGCGAGTTTGCTAGAATAACAGAACCTTGGACGTGTCGGAGGACTGCAGCAACTTGCCGACGAACGGAATAAGAAATCTGTCCAAGGAACGGCTCGTGCCTGATTAACTAGTTGGTGAGGCAATAGCAGCTTAGGCTAGTCATAGTAGAGAATAATTTAGACTAATAACATACATATGTTATTAGTCTATGTTACTACCTTCAAAGTAGGAAGTGTCATAGGTGTAGTAACATACATATCTTTATTTATTGCTTTATAGACTCATTTTATATTGAAAACCGTTATATGATGTTAACATATTATGTTACTTTATTTGTCTCCCTCTTTAATTACATGGCACATCATCTTTTATGCTTATGTGGCATTTATATTACTACTTATATTTTTCCCATTATAACTAGCCTTACCAGGGTGATGGTCAGCCATACTGGGACCGAGATAGGGCCCAGACTCCTACGGGCAATGGGCAAATGCCCTACGGAGCAAAATGATGCGTGGAGGTGAAAGGCCTACATGTCGTCGACACCTGCCGAGTGTGTCCAAAGACGTGGAACAGGGTGATGTACAGGCACCTTGTGTTCACTGGATACAACACAAGTCGATCAAAAGATTGTGTTTCTCAAACAAAAAGAAGGTCGATTCGAAAGATAAGTACTGGATCATCAAAAGATAAGTAGATGCACGGTTCCATGGTGGCGCGTGCCCGTACGTCCACGTGATCAACGGCTCGCCTCGCACACCATATCTACATGCATGCATGCACGGATCGACGAGCTGCTTAATTAAATTAGACCTCTCCGTTGCCTCGTCGGAGTCGAACTTTTATACGTCGATCCTCTTTATATACATACACACATCGAGCACCGGAGCACGTACTAGTATGTTTGCCGTTGGCTAAGAGAAGGAGCTTGCAGCCGTGCCAATTAAACGGACGGAGAAGATCGAGAAGCAGCCAACTAAATTAACCAAAGCAATCGGGATGGCAACTCCGAAGAACTCCGTCGTCAAGAAAAAGGTGGCGGCGGCACCGGGCCGCGGCTCCATCTGGAAGCTTCTATGCGCCTACACCATGATGGTACGTAATTCTGACCGCTTGATGGTTCCGTTCCTTCCTTGCCGGGATGAGATTGCATGATACTTCCTCCGTTTCGTAATTTTTGTCATGGTTTTAGTTCAAACCTCTTGTTCGGATGATGGTTTTTGCAGGGCACCGCATTGGCGTTCTTCGTGTGGGTCAACGTCTACAACTTCATCAACTTCGGGCCATGGTTCGAGCTCGCCTTCTTCCTGGTGCATACTGTTTCAATCTCTACATTTAGTGGAGCAGTTGGTAACCTGGTACTCCGGTTTTATTTTTGTTCGGTTTTATTTCGTCCCACCTTTCATCACCCCCGTACCACTGGTTCTCTAATTCATTGGTTTGTTTTACTCTGCACTCTTTTTTAAAAAAAATCAGCACTTTCCTAACGTGCAAAAGATCATGGATCTAACTTTTCTAACTTATCCAAATCAATCAATCGGTCTCATTAATGTAATTTGTTTTAGAAAACAAATAATAGATTTTTAGGAAAGAACTAATGAATTTTAAGGAAATCTCTGCTCCTAAAGGAGGAGTCTGCGGTCGTGATGGTAAGCCATGGTATCGTTCGTTCGTATCGTCCATCCCTTCCCCTTTCCAGTTCTGCGTTTACGGAAGCCAAGTTTCGATCTGATTTGATTGCATGACACCTTTACCTTTTCCCCGTCCATCTGCCCCATTTCATGGAAGCCAAGTTTGTCCTACAAAATCAGATCGCGGTCGTAAAAGGAGCGATGCCTCCCACCAGAATTCACCGATCCATCTCTCCACGCACCGACCGGCTCCCTGGCGCCGCTACCGTCCCAAGCTCCCCACCAGCGCTGCGACGGCCGCGACATCCCAGAAGCTGCCGCCTTCCCTCCAGTTTTGGGCTGCCTTCGACTCCCCTGCGTCATTGAAAGGTCAGCTGGAGGTCGTGGCACCATCCATCTGCGTGCATAACTGCCTCCTCGCCCACGTGGTGCGGCTGTTGATGTCGGAGGGTCGTCGCAGTAGGACCACATCCTCTCGCGACTCCAACCAGCTGATCCTGCGCTGGCGATCGGCATCTTCCACTTGGCGATGCGTGGCACGGACCTGAATCTCGGACGAGCTTCTCTACATAAGACGGGCAGGAAGTTTGCATACATCCAGCGACAGCAGAACACATCCAGTTGCATACATCCGTGAAGAACCCCCTTGGATGCAGATGGCCTCGATGCCTAGGTGTACATCACCCCTATTTTCCATCATGCCATGAATGCTAAATTCCCATACTGCTTCGGGATAGTTCATCTGTTTTTCCAGCTTGGAGGATATGTGTTTGCTGATTTGTTTTTTTTTTTCTGAAAGGCAGACCTTGTATGTTATTTTGTCTTTCAACCTGTGCGTACCATTTTGATGTAAGTGGTCTTGTTCTTTCGATCTATGTGTAGCGTGTTGTGTTTGTGCTTCAAGCTGGCAGGGTACAGATCGCTCTGATAGTCCAAATTACTTTAGCATCAATCGAATCATGGTTAGTCATTCAGTATTGGCATCTCGGTTCCTAATTACTCTCTAATATTACTCATATTATCATATATGATGATTTGTTGTAATATTTCCTTACTTTTTTTGGAGGAGACAAGATTTCGGTATCCCTTGTAATAATCTTAGGTGATTTTTGGACAAGCGCACGCCCGGATTTTTGGGATTAACAACACCGGTGAGTTAACATGATACTGGCATTTTGGTACCTGATCTGAGTTTGTGGAAGATTAGTCTTTTTTTAGAGCTTGAGTGCCACTTTCCCTCTCCCTTACGTTGGACTGGGTCGCGTCATGCTATTGGGCCGATCCTTCTCTGTGTTTCCACGGGCTCCACCTGCTGTTCTCGGAGCGCGAGGAATGGGCTACACGCATCAATGCCCCTCTGCAGTACTTCCTTGTACGTCAGACAATTTTGTTCCAAATTATTTTATGCTAAATAATGTCAAATAAATGCAGTTAATTGTAAAATGGTTGGGTGTTGATGGATCCTTTATGTATTTCTATCCCAACCAGTCCACAAGTGACACTTGTCATGTTCTTTACCCTAATTGGATGCAAGTAACATGAGTCTTCTTTTCAATTTCTACCTTGATGTTGATTATCACTTTCTATATGTAGTACAACAACTTCTGTCCAAAAGAATTTTTTTGCTTTCTTGACATGTTGTCCCAGTTTTATTTTAGGGAACATTAGCACATTGAACCAAATGCGAGCCCTAGCTTATTTTCGTATGTATAGTTCTAATTGTTCTTTCATTGTTCCCAATTATCCTCTTGCTAGGATGGAAGTTCATGTAATCTTTACTACTCTTAGCAATATTACAAATGGGAGTTCGTGGTGAAAAGTGGATATTGTAATCATACAGAATCAAGGAGCATATCAGAGTTATTTTTTGCTACTTTGTTACAATGTTCAAAAGTATCTTTGCAGAAAAATATTTCTTGGGGTTTAAATCCATACAAAATATTCCTTTGCAAAGAAATACCTTTATTTCTTGTGTTATAGGGCCGCAAAGATATATCGTTTAAAAGAATAGTTTGGGTGCCATCAAATCAAAGATAAACACTTCTTCTTAGAGAAAAGACTATTGCTCGACCTTACAAATAAAGCCACATAAGGTTCACAACATTGTCACACACACATAAAATCAAATGCCACGGCAGCACAAACCAGCACAACCCAACAGACCAAGTTCAAGTTCAGGCACACAGGCCACAACCAGGTACCAAAACATAAGCTAGCTAAAGACAGACCGACGATCGCTAAGTAGTAGGTTGCACCCTTGGAGATGAAGAGATCGTCGTAGCCCTAACGTGTGAGATAAGCATATCAGGTGGTTTCAAAGGGAACACATGTTCAATGGTAAATTTATTTCAGGTCGTCCAGAAAACCTAAATGACTGCAGCAAAGCCAAACTAGAAAACATGCCATAGCTGCCTAGGCAAAGAACTGGCGAGAGGTGATAACTAGAACTGGTGAGAGGTGATAACTGAACGAAGCTAGACGAAGACCATGAGTATAGCTCCACAACAAGACCGCAAAATCATAAGAACATAAAATATGATCAGAATCTTTTGCCCGAGAACAAAGAGATCACATTGCCGCAGCCCTAGCATTACGCTTCTTAATTTGATCCCAACACATAGCAGCATGGAGCTTTCCATGAATAGCTTGCCAAAGAAAGATTTAGATTTGAAGCGGAACACAAGCCCTCCAAACACCCTTTAACTTCAGAGTAATAGAACCCGAAATGAGCTTGCGGTAAAGCGACTTCACTGAAAAAACACCCAAGGAGGAATGAGGTCAGACCACTGAATCCGAAGTCTCCGAGAGCGAGAGGAAGGTGGCAGCAAACTGATGCCACTGTTTCAACTCTGCATGAGAAAGGGAGCGGCGGAAGGCCAAATCCCAACCAGAGTTGGCAAGCTCATAAATAGTTATCTCGGGACTGCCACAGATAGAAAAAAGAAGAGGGAAGGAAGAACATAAAGGGGTGGCCCCATGCCACCAATCAAGCAAAAAAACAAGTGGATTTCCCATCATTAATAGTAAATTTATTGTATGTTATAGAATAAAATGATTATTATTTAATTGTTTACTAAGTAGTAACGTACCCACTGTGATAATAGCGGCTGGATGTGGATATTGTGTTGTAAAAAAGTTCGACAATATCATATGTGTATAAGAATCGCAAGGACACGACACGTGTTGAACCATCAAAATATTCATATATGCAACTGGCAAAAAATATTTCCATTCCCAGTGGCAACGCATGAGCATTCTACTAATTGTTTTGGTTTTGTGGTACGGCCCGACAGAAGAAGAGGATGATGGTGATGATGAGTATGGTATTGTATGATGCCATTGCCATGCAAAACCGGCAAAACACTTGCATGTAACACTCCTACATCATGTTTATTCATACTTCCTCCGTAAACAAATATAAAACGTTTTAGATCAGTATCGCGAGTAACCTGTGTTGATGTGTTGCTGCTGTATGTACTACTAAGTGATGGATGCATGTCCGTCACGAGTTTCGTGCTCGGGTGGACCAGCTTGGGGCCCTGGGCGGGTCCGAGCTTCGGCTCCGAGTAGGCGGTGGTGGGCACGTTCCGGGTGGTGCCCGCGAGCAGTGGGATCTCCTTGCAGGTACGGTGGTCCAGGGTGGTGGTCGGGACTACGATCCACTGTCTGATAGATCGGAGCCAGAGGCCACGGGCATGGCGTCGTGGCAGTCAGCTCGACGACGGTTGTCCGTAGCCACAGGGTCGGCGCCTCCGACGCTGGAGGCGCCGGCCCAAACTCCGTGGCTAATGTCTAGCTAGGAGTGAAAGCAGTCACCTTTCACTCCTCCTATCGTGGTCGGTGCTCCGTGATGTGGATGACCGCGGTGTTTGCGACATGGATGCCACGGTGGCGGCCCCGGATGGCGGTCCGCATGGTTGGCTCTCCAGCGGGCATCATGGCGATGGTGATGGATGTCCTCTTGGTCGTGTGGGAGGCAAGAGGTGCAGCGGCGGGTAGCTTGGGTGTGCTCTCTGTCATTGGCAGTGGGGACACGCTAATCCAGACCTGGAGATCAGACCTCATCGCGCGCGCCTTGAATACCTCATGGTGCCACTGTGGAGTTGCGGAGCGAAAGCTCCACACTTTGTCGCCTGCGACGGTGACGCCCGCCGGTGCCGCTTTCTTCCTGAAGACGTCGTCGTGGTGCTCCTCTTCGTGTCAGGGTTCCGGGTGAAAACCCTTGTCCATGATGGTGGCGTCGCTTCGCGTCGTTTTCCCTCCTGGGTGTTGTCGTGGAGCTTAGGTGTTTAGGGCGCTACATGGCGTTGTACCTTGATCTTCCTGTACTCTCTTTCGGTAGCGTAGTCTCGTGCGTCTTGCGTGGACCGGTGATCCTGGGATCGGTGTGTGAGGGCTATCCCATCACCTTGTGCCATTCGGCTATATACTGTGTTCAATTGGTACTTTATATATAAAGCCGGACGAAAGCCTGTTGTGAGAGTTTTCGTATTATGTTCAGAATAGAACAGAAGCATATTTGTTCGATATCATTTGATATCGCGGTCATCGTCGCCGGAATAGCAAAAATATTACAAAATAACCAAGTGAGCAACAGGAATTGTGACACGACTTTTTTTAGAAAAGAAGGATGACCCCGGCCTCTGCATCTGGGCGATGCATACGGCCATTTTATTAATTATTCTCACAAGACCTTACAAAGCCATATAACAGCAAGACTAAAGTCACCGTCTAAGCAACAACTGTCGCTACACCTATCCAATTGATGAAGGGGCGCAAATAGTCTGGGCCTAATAACAAACAGACATTGCAGCCAAACCTAAACATTTAAGACCTGAGGTCCCAACCAGGACGTCTGCCGGGTATGGGGCACCTACCAGTCCGGCGCACTCTTCAACCAGGACGCCTGCCGGGTATGAGGTCGTCGCAGCCACCTGCCACCAATCCATCTTCAGAGTTGTACTGTTGCATATACCGTGCCAGGTCTCTCTGCCATCGACGCCACCACGACGCCCGACAGCGTCGTCCTCCTGCACGAGTCCATCCTCCCACAGCGAACTCCGAATCTGCACTGCGCCACGCCGTCAAGATCCATCGCCATCAGTGTGTAGGATGAATCACCGCTCCATCAAAGAATCCGTCCTCTGGTCCCTCGATCACGTGTGTACCTCTAAGAATGACGCCCCCAAGGAAGGAACGACACCAGAGCGCCGCCGTCTTCCGATCCTCCGATCTAGGGTTTCCCCCGGAGGTAGCAGAGAGTGGCCTTGAACTTCTCCACGACGATGCATTTAAGAAGGGAACGACGCAGATAGCGCCGCCACCGCCGGCCTTAGCAGACGCCGAAGGCAAGTTTTCACCCATATCAGTTCGAAGGGATCCAACTCTCGTGCACGGGTCGCCGTCACCACCAGCACCACCAGGCAGAACCCTGGAGCACCGGCAGATCAGCGATCCGCCGGCACCACCGCATCCAGATCGCCGGCCACGCCGGGCCGCCGCCACCCCCCGCGTCATCCGGGTCAGAGACGGAGCCGCCGACCGTGCACATGGACCACCGCCGCCTGCACACGCCGGAGCGCCGCCGAGAGCCCAGCGCCCGCCACCGCTTGCCGAGGGCCGCCCCGAGCGGACTCCCATGCACACCAGGGGAAACCGCGAGCGTGAGCCCTGACGTCGCCCCCAAGCCCGCGCCGCCAAAAACCGCCGCGATCTGCCCACGCCAGATCCGGCGAGTCGGTGGAGAAGAGATCCCGCCACCGCCGCCGCCGACCGGGCTTTGCCTGGCGGCGGCAAGGAGGAAAGGTCGGGGGAGGGATGAGGACGCGGCGGCGCTAGGGTTCCCCCCGGTCGTCGTGCAGGGGCGACACCGGAGGAGTCGGGAGACGAAATAATCCCTTTTTATGGTCAAGAAAACTAAAAGAACATGATTAATGGTTAATGGCCAGAAGATACACTAAAACAGAGTATATATTTTTATCTGAAACAGAAATTTTGACTGCTGTCAGGACCTGTTGCTTGTTGCATTTCAACCAAGTTGTTGATGCCTTGCCGCACATGGACAATTAATTAACAGCAAAGAACTCTTGTGCTGGAACTCATATATACTCAAAGCAAAACATCTAAGAAATGAGTGGTGTACAGATGGCCAAAACATCCCCTGCACAATTTCATACACAAGCAGCTAGTACCTAACAATAAGTTGATCTTTTTCATCTCGGAGGAATAGCTAGGAGGGGACAACAGCATGTTCTCTGAATATTTTTTTTTGCGAGGGATGTTCTCTGATCTTTGCAAGAGGGGAGGGCTACAAAAGAGTGCCATAACTCAAACGGGATTAGGACGATCACCTCTGCTTCTTAGATTTCTTTGAGAGCTTTTACCCCCTTCATTGGATGAGCCCTCGATGGATTCATCAGGCACATCGCTCGGCACCTTGTACTTGGTGATGTAGTCGTTGAGGATTACCATACTCTTCGGCCAGCTGCTCTGACAGCGTACATGACTCGGAGCTGACAACGATTCCCATCCGAGAACTAGGGTGGCATTGGCTCTCGGTTCTAGACTTGTCGCAGCGTTCATCTGGTCGATCATCCGCAGCTGCACCTGATAAGAATATTCAAAGCAGAAATGACAAAACTGATGGGAAATCTACAAATTCATTTGCATCGTGCAATTCAACGAAAAGAATTATTTGTAGCAAAACTCTTCAGCGGTGCAAAGCAGAATGCTAATGCTATGCTACTGCAATTCTGAAAACTAACCAGCTGTGTGGCATAAGGTTAATCGCCACGCCTTATAGGGAAAAAGGCAACCTAAGAAGGATTCTGAAACACAGAGGCAGTTCTGGTCTGAAACTAATGGGCTCTACGGCAGCAGAAAATCAACACGCCTTTCAGCAACGCAAAATCTAAGACGAATCCAGGCTGAAACAAACCACCAGAGTGGAACACTAACAGGGATTGTAATCTAGGTGCTGGCCACGACACACATCACTCATCATGTTGTCATTCACTTACTTCTGTAGTATCATTGAAGACATCAGCCCAGAGGGAGAAAAAATAGCAATTAGAATATGCATGCCCTATTGGGCTTGCAACTGTTAAAAACATACTTAGTGTCATCACTATATCATGTTCAGTTAACTCACACTCGGTCTTGGCCCACTACTGTAAGCCATGATGCACGACTTGTGTGCACGATTGGCATTTAATTGTTGAAGTAAAGCGCTATATGTACCCTTTGTACTAAATCAATACACAAAAACAGAGAGCATACTTTCAGTTATACACATAGGTTTTATATATCTCATGGCAAACTAAACCGCCTGCGACCACATCCTCCTAGGGCCTCTCGGGCCATCCTCCTTCTCCAAATCTCACGTCTACTAAACTCAATCATCTTAACTCTGTTAGTCTATTTGCTCTGCCTCCATTAGCTACACAATCACAAATGTACCCCCAATTATTTTCATATTTCTTGGCTTCATGATGCATAACTACTATCATTGGTGTCATCTCTTCATCGTCCACCTCGGGCGATTTAGTCTTCGCGGCCACATCGATGTTTGCACTGCACCACTAAATTTAACGATCATGGGTGAGTGGAGAACGACTTAACTATTCTGGAGTGGATCTACACTCGAATCTCCTCGCGCTCTTACTCCTGCTGCGAAGGACGGTGCTCTAAGCAAAATTGTGGCACTTACTTCAGGACAATCGCAATTCCCGGCTTTAACAACTCGAGACGGAAATGTGCACTATTCATTAGTGGGATGCGCTTGTGGGGTAGTATTGTCAGTGCCGCAAGGAAATAGTGTACGAGCTCTCCGAACTCGGCAGCCCCATCATAAATCTCACTCTTTCTCGGCATCAGTGAGCAATTCGATCAGCACTCTTTCATGATTTTGGTGCTTTTTCCCCCGCCGTTTTTGAGATGTCCATATTATCGGTCGAAGAGGTGAATCTCACCTGCGAGGGTTATGGTCAATTTTGCGGTTATGGATTATGGGTTAGGGTTCTTCTGATCGTGTGAATGAATTTTATTTGTAAAAAATAAGACAGTAAAACAGATAGAGAAGATCTAATGATCAGTAACAACACAATTTAGGGGAGAATTGTGAGGTCGAGTTGTGAAGCAGAATTTAGGTTTAAAATAAAAGTGAGGATCCCAACCGAGATAAAATAATAATATTTATACTAAACTCTTATATTTTTTATATAACTAATTACAATGTTATTTTTATACTTTTTTAATATTGTCTATACAATTCTACTTCTAGCTTTGACAAATAAAGACAATGCTAATTTTAAAATTATATTCTGTAAAGAGAATTATTTCCCTTTTCGAAGTAATAAAACTAAAAATATTAAGCAAGCTTTCATTACATGTAGGGAAAAATTGTATGTCTTCATAAATTAATTTACGACACTTGGGTAATTTCTGTGTGTATTTATATATTTGGGTGGGTAGGGGGGTGTTTTATAATATTAGAAATCTGTAAAGCATCTGGTTTAACAACTTGGCATTTTCTAGTTTATGACTCTGTACAATCAAAGTGTACAATAAAAAAGCTAATTTTCTAAAAATATTCCTAAAATTTTCAAAAAAAACTATAAAAATGTTTTAAATTTTTGAATAAATGTTCACGAAATTTCCAAGAATGTTTGGATTTTAAAATTTTATTTTAATTTTACAAAATGTTGCATAACTTTCAAAAAATGTTTATATTTAAAAAACCATAATTCAAGAAAAAAAATCTGAAATTCAAAAAATGTTCATAAAAATTCGAAAAATGTTCACAAGACTTTTGGAAAAAATCATGTTTATTAAAAAATTGAATTTTCAAAAAGATATTCACTTTTAAAAAGTATATTTTTATTTTCTAAAAATTAAATATATAAATCGATTGAAAAAACACTAGGAAGAAAACCAGCCGCTATGCTACAGTCGGCAGGTCGTTTCAGTGGAGCGGCTCGCTCCTCCGTTGCCTTGTCCGAGTCAAACTCGTTGGCACATCGATCCTCTTTAGTACTCCCTCCATCCAAAATTACTTGTCGCCGAAATTGCATGCATACTAATACGTTTGTTGCTGTTGGCTGAGGAATTAACACATCAAATCGACCGTCGACGGGATGGAGGCATCGAAGAGCTCCACCGACAAAGCAGGGACGGAGCTGGCGTCGGATCCGTCCGGATGTGCCTGTGCACTTACACAGCTGGTAATTAAGGAGGCGATGATCCTTTCCTTCCTGCACGCAAATTAATTGAGAGCACCTATGTCTCATGTGCATGAAAGTTTTATCTATTTCAACCATTTTACTCGGAACCATTGGATTGACATCCGAGGAACAACACAAATATTTTACTTTCTCTTTTCTTTTCTTTTGTGTGTGTGTGGGGGGGAGGGGGGGGGGGCATCATGGCTAGCTTTATCAAATTAAACAAACATTACAGCGTTCACTAGATGGCTAATTAAGAAACCCAGGGGTTCATCAGACCAACTACTATCACAGTTATTACAAAAACTGAATTTATCTAGCTTATGAGCAACACAATTTGCATCACGAAAAACATGCTTAAAGATGACATTTCCTACTAATCTAGCTGAATCTGTGCACTCTGCAAAAATAGTTGATTCCGCATCCCGCCCTTGTTCTTGGCCTTGACAGTAATTTGCCACACTCAGAAAATCGGACTCCGCTTTAACTCTGTTAAACCCCATTCCATTCAACACAGATATTACTTGTTCTGATTTGACTGAAAGCTTATATCGTTTCAGTCATTTTCAATACCCAGCTCATCAAAGCCCAACAGAGAGAAAGTACTACAAGTATCAAGGCCCATCAAATAACCATAGCTTCTTCTGAAAAAATGCATGGCTGATTCTCACCCAAAAAACCCCTAATCAGCTGATGTTACGATTTTTCTTTGCGATTCAATGTTCTTTGTGCATGCACACACGCTATACATGCTAGAACAGATTATTTGAGTATGCACACATGCTATACATGTGAAGCACTATATAATCATCATCATATGTGTATGCTTTGCTTGGACGCGTATAAAGAAAATATAAAAAAAAGTGACAAAAACTTGCACAGAAATTGCACTTTTTATAATATGCCAAGAATAAGTATATAATAGTGCAATTTTACATTCTAATGTAATTTACACATATTGTATAGTACTTGTGTGTATACTTACACACACAAAATCGGAAAATGATGTATTGTAATAAAGAATGAATTAGTGGCATGAGTATTACCCTTAAAGAAAAAAAAGCATAAAACAAATGATAAAAAAACTTGCGAAGAAATTACAATCTTTACAATATGAAAGAATAAACACATAATAGTGAAATATTTGCATTCTGGTTTAATTTATGCACATATTGTAGAGTATTTGTGTGTACACACACACAACATCCAAAAATGCACGCAAGAAAATGAAAAACAGACTCAAAAAGAAGAAAGAAATAGAAGTAGACACACATAAATAATAGGGAAATTTGACTTTGCCAAACAAAAGGTAGGCTGTCAAATAGCAAACACGAAATATGATGAAAAAAATATAGAGAGAAGAACATATTTGCTTTCTAAGGAAGATAACATTTTAGGGGTGGTGTTACGTGATAGAAGAAATGAAAAAAGACAAAAAAAAAACAGTGTCTTATATTTTCTTAAACGGAAATTTTGACTGCTGTCAGGAGATGTTGCTTGTTGGATTTCAAGCAAGTTGTTGATGCATTCAGCACATGGACAATTAATTAACAGCAAAGAACTCTTGTGCTGGAACTCATGTGTACTCTTCAAAGCAAAGCATTTAACAGATGAGTGCTATACGAATGGCCAAACATCCCTTGCACATATCATCAGATAACAACAATTTCATACACGAACAGCAAGTGCCTAACAATAAGTTGATCTTTTTCATGTCAGACGAATAGCTAGGAGGGGACAAATGCATGTTCTCTGATCTTTGCAAGAGGGGGACTACGAAATAGTGGGGATAGGTCACGAGATTAGAAGAACTATTTCTGCTTCTTAGATTTCTTCGGAGAGCTTTTACCTTCGTCATCGGACGAGCCCTCGATGGATTCCTCAGAGACATCGTTAGGAGCGTTGTGCTTGATGATGTAGCCCTTGAGGATCAACATGCTCTTCTCCCTCATCGCGGCTAGCTGCTCCGACAGCGTACAAGATTCAGAGCTGACCGCGAACGATTCTTCTCCGAGAACCAGGGTGACATTCGCTCTCGAATTGAGACTTGCCACAGCATTCATCTGGCCCATCGTCCACAGGTGAACCTGACAAGCAAAATTCAAAGCAGAAATGACATAGCCGGTGTGAATTCTACAAATTCATATGAACCGCGCAATGCAACAAAATGAATCATAGCAAAACTCTTCAGAATTGCAGAGCAAAATGCTAATACTATGCCAGTGGCCGCTCTGAAAACTAACCAGCTATGTGGCATAATGTCGATCGCTGCGCAATTCTTAATTCTGAAAACTAACCAGCCCCTCGGTAAGGCGACCTAACTAGGATTCAGATTGAAACAGATAACTGAAACGAAATGCTGATGGCAAATTGAGGCAGTTCTAAAACTAATCGGCCCACCGACATCTGACAGATGATTTAACTACAAAGAACTCTTATGCTGAAGCTCATATATTGCCAGCAAGAGCACAACATCATCTAACAAATGAGTTGTACAGAAAGAAAAGTGCAAACTTCCCTGCACGAACATATTATCAAATAATAACGTTGAGAACACAGCGATTTGTTACAAAAAGCAGCTAGTGCAGTGCAGTAGTGCCTAAGAATAATTTGGCTTTCTGTGTCAAAGGAACAGCTAGCAAGGGGTGACAGCATGTTCACAGATCTTTGCAAGAGGGGACTAAGTGATTTAACAGCAAAGAACTCTGAGCCCTCGACGGATTCATCAGGGACATCGTTTGGGACATTGTGCTTGGCGATGTAGTCCTTGAGGATCACCATGCTCTTCCTCCTCATCGCCGCAAGCTGCCCTGACAGGGTACCTGGCTCAAAGCTGACTGCAAATGATTCTCCTCCTAGAACCAGGGTGGCCTTCGCTCTCGGTTTCGACTTGCCGCAACATTCATCTGGTCCACCGTCCATTGCTGAACCTGACAAGCAAAATTGAGAGCAGATGACAAAAACGACGGGAAGCCTATAGATTCATTTGTATTTGCACATTCAACAATATGAATCGTAGCAAAACTGTTCAGCAGTGCAAAGCGGAATTTTAATGCGATATAGAAAAAAACTGTTCAGCCGCAGCATTCTTTCGTTTTATTCTGTTTTCATTGGTTTTGTTTTGTTTTGTTTTGTTTTATATCTTTCTTTTCTTCATTTTTTGTTTGGTTTTCCTTTTCTTCTCCATTTTTTGTTTGGTTTTCTTTTTTCTTCTTAATTTTTAGTTTGGTTTCCTTTTTTTCTTCCCCATTTTTTGTTTTTTCTTTTATTTTTTTCTTATGTTTATTTTCGTTTTCACTCAACATTTTCGTATATGTCAAAAAAAAATTTTAATAAGTGATCAGCAATTTTCGTATACACGTTCAACATTGTCCGAACACTTATATAACATTTTTCAAATACTCATTTGACATTTTAATACTTATTCAACATTTTTAAAATACTTATTCAACATTTTTAAAATACATGTTCAACATTTTTCAAATACTCGTTCAACATTGTTTTTAATACTAATTCAATATTTTTTTCAAATACTTGTTCAATATTTTTAATGTTTATTCAACATTTTCAAATACTATTTAAACATTTTTTAATAATTATTCAACATTTTTTAAATACTTGTTCAGCATTTTTAAAATACTCGTTCTATACGTTTTAATACTTATTTAAAAAATAGAAATACATGTTCAACATTTTTACTTTTAACATTTTAAAATACTTTTTAACATTTTTAAGACTTGTTTAACATTTTTAATACTTATTCAACATTTTCAAATACTTGTTATTATTTTTCAAATTCTTTTTCAATATTTATCAAATACTTGTTCAACATTTTTCAAATGTGTTTTTGAAGACTGTTTTTTGTAATATATGTATGTATGTATGTATGTATGTATGTATGTAGAATATTTTAAAGTGTAAATAAAAGTATAAAAATAAAGAAAAAAAGAACAAAAAATAGAAAAACAAAACAAAAAAACAGGCCGTGGTCTCCCACGGGGATGGGCTGGCCCATCTGGCCACCCCCGACGTGAGGCTTCCCCCCTCTCTCGCTTAAAGCGAGACATAGGGGCGCCCAAGAGGGAAAGAAGTAGCCACCCTGGGCCGGAAAGCGAAGTGGGCGTGATGTAATCCATCTGGATGCACTTTGACCCCAAAAAATAAAAAACACCAAAAAGGCGAGAATTTTTTAATGGAATACTTTATTCACTATCATTTTTATTATTTTTTGGATTTGATTATTTGTCATGTATCTAGATGCTCCAATCATTAATCAAAATTTTGTATTATATTTTATATCTTTGCGTCAGAGATGCACACCGTCATCACGACACAACCACGTCAACATTGATAGAACCAAGTAAAATAAAATGTTGCCATAGGTAGAAAGTAAAAACACTCCTAACGCTGCTTGTAGTCGACGCTGCAGTGCAAAGACTAGACGGTCGTCCCTTTTTTGTGCAAACTCGAGCCCTCCAAAGGAGGGCCCCCCTCATATATTAATAAGAAAGATCACCCTACAAGATAGGGGGCCAAGATGTCCCTAAATACGAACGCGACCTTGACAAAAAGAAAAATTACAACTCGGTTTAGAAAGGACACGTAGACCACCCACCGGTGTTGAACGAGCGATGCATCAGTATTGAGCACATGGATTGCTATGCAGAATTGATCGGCTTCCGCATCGCCACCATTGACTGGAGAAGTCTTCTCGAAGGCGTTGCTCCGGCTGCCACCAACAAGGCGGCGAGACTGACAATGGCATGTGGCGCACACTAACAACCCCTCTTGGCTCGCGGGCTATGCAACAACTATCACAGCAAGGATGAAGTCGAAGAAAGTGATGAAGGCGCTTCCCGTCGATCCAACACCACCATCGAGACTGGAGGATAAAAATCGTCGAAGCCAAATATTATGTTGATGCACATGCTTGGACGACCTCCATGTCGCTTCACCAGAGCCATCAAATACAGATAAGCATGTGCTCCGTCCTGTGGTACAAGTTCTTTGTCTTTCTTCTCTATTTCTCTGTCTTTGTCTTTATTGGGTGCTTTTAATGCAAGATAAGCTCCAAACCTATAATCATCTAGCAGGATCTTTTTGTTATAGCAGCTGATCAACTGCAAAATGATGAAATTTGTTAGATGCGGCCATAACAATAATTATTTCTGTGATTGCAGGTTGAAACTGGAGCAAACTGATGAAACTTGAGATGGTGGCCTCTTTATAAGTTCTGATTTTACCCAGTGTTGGAGTACTTTTATTTATAATTTTTTTTTGCATATCTTTGTGAGACCATGGTCTTTCCTGCCTTACGAGTATATAGTGCTGCAAACATTAAATTTTTTGATACTCTAGTAAATGACTACTCCACTACTCTAGTAATGACTACAGTATTGTTTCTTGTACTAATCTTAGTCTTTCTACTCCAGTAACTAGTTATCTAAATGCATCAATGCAGAAATATATGGATGGATACGACTACCAGGAGTACAACTCCTTTTTACCCCAGTATACTAGAGTGAGAGAGTACAACTCCCAAGAGTAAATGACTACTCCTGGTTGAAATAGATGGATGGATACAACTTCAAGGAGTATTTATCTAAATGCATCAATGTAGACTGGAGTACAAATTGGTTGATTCCGTTAAAAAATGACTAGGTACTTGAAAGACTGGAGTTGTGTGTGCATCTTGTCTCACATACAGAGTGTTAGCTGAAAAGCTTAGGCTGAAGAAGATTCGTTCTTACAGCTAGTGGTACTCCAATCAATGGTGAAAATTTTGTTGAAAAAATAAAGAGTGTGCTGATCTCAATCTTACATTATCATTACTGTTGAGCTACTTAAATTGTGCTACTCCTGTATTTTGGATTTTTCTTTTTCGTTTCTATTTTTCATTCCAATTTTTTCCCCTTTGAAAATATGTCTGGAAATTTAAAATTAAACCACATTTTTAAAAACTTTTTTAGGATTTTAAATATGTTCGTTTAAAAAATCATAAGTTCAGAAAATGTACGAGATTATTAAAAAATGTTCTTGTTCTCTAAAAATTGTTCAGAATTTTAAAACAAATTAGTGTTTCAATTTTTCTCAAAACTGGAAAATACTCACATTGTCAAAAAATGTTCCAGAATTTCAGGAAAACCGTTTGCTTTTTCATAAAATTGTTCACAAATTCAAAAATATTCAATTTTTAAAAATTGTTCAATATTTCAAAAAAATAGTTGTGTTTTCACTTTTCTCATAATTTCCAAAAATATACAAGAATTGAAGAACTTGTTCTTGTTTTTCGTATAAGAATTGAAGAACATTTTAAAAATATGTACTCCGCAATTCAGTACTATGTATTTTATCGAGTATGTACTTGTGTATTTAAAACAAATCATAAGCAAGTCTATACTCTAGTAGTATAAATGAGTACTCCAGTATTTGATGCATTTGATAACTGTTGGAGTAACTCTATAGATGATGCAATTGTTAGATGTTTAATTTTCTTGTGTAGCGGTAATTGATGCGGATTTAGAGGTGGAGTTTGAGAAAAATGTCGCTGAACTTGAAGATCTAGAAGCGGAGGAGAAAGAAAATGCATCTATCAATGGGGCGGAGGTGGGGGTGAAGGCGGAGGTGTGGAGCTAGTATATGAGCCGGCCGAAGGGGGAGCTTGTCGGAAACGCGTAAGAGAAACTGGCACTGGCTGGATAAGGACCTACATCTGGCGCTAGCATGGAAGGGCTGTTGGCCGGAGGCGAGTTGAAACTGGTTGCCGCTCGTGTTGGTGATGATGTGACATGTCGAGTGAAGGAGAAGGAGCTGAAGGGTGCTGGTGATCGAGCGAAGGACGCATGGGTGTGCGCTGCCGTGCGAGCGGGGAAAAAGCGAGCAAACAACCTTATGTTGTTAGGCGCATGCATGCCGGCGCTGGCGAACGAAGACGTGGAGATCTGTGAAAGAGGATCGAATGCTTCTTTTTTGAATTTAGAAGGGTTAAAATGTAAAAATAACTTACATAGAATGATGCGACACTATTTTTTCGCCGGAGAGATTAATATTTATACTAAACTCTTATATTCCTGTAATTATATTGTGTATACCATCATAATGTCTAGCTTTGACAAGTAGACACAATGCTAATTTTAAAATTATATTGTTTAAAGAGAATTAATTCCCTTTTTGAGGTTATAAAACTTAAAATATTAAGCAAGGTTTCAATACATGTAAGAAAATATGGCATCTCTTCATAAATTAATTTTTTTGAGAGATCTTGGGTAATGTGTTTTATAATCTTAGAAATCTCGGCAGAAATCTGTAAAGCGTACGGTTTAACAACTTAGCAGTTTCTAGTGTGTGACTCTGTACAATCAAAGTATGCAATCAAAATGTTTTTATTTTTGGAAAAACAATTCCTGAAACTTCCAAAAAAATTGGATTAAAAAATGTTCCTGAATTTCCAAATATATTGGATTTAAAAAAATTAAATTGTACCTTAAATTTCAAAAAAGTTTGAATTTTAGAAATCACAATTAAAAAAATCCCCAATTTGATAATTGTTCATGAAGGTTCAAAAATGTTCAATTTTTTTAATAAAATGTTCATGTTTATTAAAATGTTTTCAAATTTTCAAAAAGATGTTTACTTTAAAAAAATATTTGTCCTTATTTTCTCAAAATTAAATATATAAACCAATTGAAAAACACTAGGAAGAAAACCGGCCGCTATGTTACACATCCAATCGATCGTTGTCGTCGGGATGGAGGCACCCAAGAGCTCCACCGAGAAAGCGGGGACGGTGGCGGCGGCGGTGGATTCACTTTCGATGAGGCACTCTTTGTATAGGTGTGTGTGTGGGGCGGGGGGATTCTGTGCATGCCGCTCAGTGGATTATAGCAATTTGCATCCAGTTTTCAGTTACTTAGCTAGGCAATTCTTTTCAATTTTGTCTCCATTTAAAAATGTGCCACTGCGACAGCATGTTTGTGCTTATACATCAATTGCAGTTCCAGTATCGCGAGTGGCCTTTTTCTTTAAGTAACCACGTGTATCATTAATCACAAACAAGGAGCGAAACCGGCCAGAAGGTTCGAGAGGAAACACTTGTATCGTGAGTGACATGTCCTAGTGTGTTGCTGCCAATCCCAAATTGAGTTCATGCTGTCGGAGTTTCTGTATTGTGTTCAGAACAGAACAGAACAGTGTTTATTACCAAAATATCTTACTACCAGTTTAATCTAAGCACGGTTATTCCTACAATCTGCTCGGGAAAGCTACTCCACAAAAGCACAGATATCATGTTCTTATGTACTCTCTCCGTTCCGAATTACTTGTCTTAGATTTGTTTAAATACGGAGATATCTAGCACTGTATCTAGACAAATCCAAGACAAGTAATTCGGAACGGAGGGAGTAGTGTACAACTTTACAAATAGTTTACTTACTGTGAGATTGGGAGTTTGCTTTTTGTTCCATTGTTCAGTGTCTCACCGTCACCGGAACAGGAAGATTGTTATTGCTTAACTAGTTGTGTTGACATAGACACTTGAACAACAACACATAGCACAACAGGTCGTCAGGCGTTTTCAGCACGTTGAGCGAGAGAGCGGTACTATGCTGAGGAAGATATGTGAACCAGACACAAGGGAGAAGCTTCAGGAATTTTGACAGGGCTTGGAAACATAGTTTTTAACACTATTTTTTACTGTCAAGGAAACTAAAAAACATGGTTGATTGAGTGTGCCGGAAGCTTTTTTTTTTTTAACCCACAGTTTGATGCATGTGTACAGAAAATACACTATAACACGATATACTTTTCATGAAACAGCTTGTTGGATTTCAATTGAGTTGTTGGCACCTTACTGAACATGGACATTTAACAGCAAAGAACTTTTGTGCTGAAGCTCGTATATTCCCCTCCAAAGCAAAACATCTAACAGACGATTTGTACAGAAAGGTGCAAACTACCCCTGCACATATCTTCAGATAACAATTCCATAAACAAGCAGTTAGTGCCTAACGATAACTTGATCTTTTTCGTGTCAGGGCAATAGTAGCAAGTGATGACAGCATGTTCTCTGATCTTTGCAAGAGGAGACTAAGAAAGAGCACGATAAATATGATGAGATTTAGGACGATCACTTCTTCTTAGATTTCTTTGGCGGGGTTTTGGCAAGTGCTTCACCCTCCTCATCAGATGAGCCCTCGATGGATTCATCAGGGACATCGTTCGGAGCGTTGTGCTTGGTAATGTACTCCTTGAGTATCACCATGCTCCTCTTCCTCATTGCCGCCAGCTGCTCCGACAGGGTACCGGACTCGGAGCTGACTGTGAACGATTCCCCAGCGAGAACCAGGGTGGCTCTCGCTCTTGGATTAAGACTTGCCGCAGCATTCATCTGGTCCGTCATCCACAGCTGAACCTGACAAGAAAATTCAAAGCTCAAAGGACGAAACCGATGGGAAATCAACAAATTCATTTGTATAGCCCACTCAACAATATGAATCGTAGCAAAACTCTTCAGCGGTACAAAACAAAATGCTAATGCTATGCTAGTGGCAGCTCTGAAAACAAACCAGCCCTGTTGGCAAGGCAACCTAAGATAGATTCAGACTGAAGCAGATAACAGGAGCGAAATACTGATGTCGAACTGAGGCAGTTCTGAAACTAATCGGCTCTGCATCAGCAGAAGATCGCGGCACCCTTGTGGCGAATCAATCTAAGACGAATTCAGGCTGAAACAAACCACCGGAGTGGACTACTAACAGGGATTGTAATCCAGGTGTTGATACTGTAACAACTGCGGCCGGCTCCCAACACGACACACTGCAGACTGCACCCAAATCCTTTGTTCATAGCTCAGATACGCTTGCGTCCAGAAGCGGGCTCATGTTTAATGGATTTTGCTGTTCTTCAGACTAATTTACATGGACCGAACGGACACAGCCCCCATCAGACAGACCCTACGGGTGCAGCGATGCCGCAAGCAACGGACACAGGGGGGGTAGAAAGTAGGAGAGGTTGAGTGAGACCTTATCAGCGGGGGACGGCGGTGCGGCGTGCGCGTCTTGACCGGAGAGAGAGGGTGTGCGGCGGCGTGCGTTTCGACGGCCGGCGGCTGTCTTGCCGGGCGTTAGGTTAGCACCACTGTAGAGGTAAGGAAGAGGAAAGCAGCCAGCCTGGGCCGCGCCTGACGTGGGCTGGAAAGCGAAGTGGGCCTGACATAATCTTTGTGGACTCCTAAAGATGGTGAGATGTCCTTTTTTTTCAATGGAAGCTTTTATTGATTATTATCGGTTCTCTTGCCAGCTCTGTCAGAGACGCATACAGCCATCGCAAATGACGACATCAGCAGAGACAAACCTAGTAAACTAAATCGTTGCAATAGATAACAATGAAAGAAGCAAAACAATCCTAACGCCGCTAGTAGGCTTAAGATGCCATGTTGCGAAGACTAAACTGCCATTCCTGTTGAGATAACAGCTCTCTTTTTTCTTTGCAAGGAGAGATAATGGTTCTCTAACAACAAGCTATAAGAACGTGCATGGTATCGTCACCAACACGTGGTCGTCATGTTGCTGAACAGTAGGCCAAGCATGGAGCAAAGTGTGTGCCTAAATATGGAGTATGGATCACCCATGTGAAATATTCCCTTTTATCAAAAACAACATCATAATGCCCAACACAAATGCTTTGGCTAAAACCAAATATTGCAAAATATTTAATAAACCTCTCACTCAGTTGCTAAACATATTCACAACACGGCAATGAAGGGCTAAGTTTGATGCCACTTAAACGATATGCCACATGGCTCCATCGAATCAAAGCGTCATTAAAAACATGACATGTTGATTTCATGGTGAATACATAAGCTACAATTAGAGCTCTCCCATGCCAATACCTTTCACCATTTTTGGTCCAACTTTCATCTAAAAGTGTCCAAATTGTCTTACAGATGAATATTCCATGATCACATAAGAAATATGTTAGTGGAGGCTAGCTATTTAGATATAGAAGATATGTCATTAAATGTTGACCATTTAAAACCCGATATAAGGCAATACTTGGCTCTTTGCTCCAGAACCAAAATAGATGAAGTTTCTTAACCCTCGTAGTGTCGTATAAACATAGATATTTGCTACCTTAGCAAAGTATATACTTTTCACACCAATATTCTCCTTGAATCTCACTTCAGGCACATCTCTATTGTTATCTATTCAGATACTCAGCTTCATAGATTTGAAGCTTCTTGATACGTTGGGGGCTATGAGAGTCGTTGAGTCTTGTAGAGGTGTGTGTTGCTTGTTGAGAAATCTGTGTCCATTTATAGAAAAACAACAATCCCCAACGAGGACACATGCCAAGAGCACTGGTTAGAAATTGTTGGTGATATGCCGCATTGTATCATGTAATGGATATTGGCAATTCGAGTTTTTTTAAATGGGACCGAGTTCTACCCATATATGGTATTCCCTCCTATCCATATTAATTAATTGGAGCTGATTTAGTGCAATGGATTCGCGGGGGGGGGGGGGGGGGGGGGGGGGGAGTAGAATAGTTTCTACACAAGACACACATCTATATAGTTGTAATGGGTCGACCAGTTTTCCGGTGTTGAGAAGGTTCTAGAAGCTATTCGCTGGTTTTTCTTTTTCTTTCGTTGTGTGTTTTCTGTACCAGATTTAGTAGTTTCTCTTGATTTTTTCTTGGTTATTCCTTATCCTATTATTTCTTTATCTTGCTTTCTCCTTTTCTAAATTTTCATTCATGAACATTAATTATAATTTGTTAATATTTTTCAAAAAGGTGTAAATCTAAAAATACACGAACATTTTCCAATTCAATAATAATTTCAAATACATGGATTTTTATAGTTCACGAACATTTTAAAAGTTGGTGATTTTGTTAATTCTAAATTTGTTAACATTTTATAAAATCCATAAATGATTTTAAATATTTAGGTTTAAAAATTTGCAACATTTTTTAAACATTTGTGAACATCTTTTGATGCAATGAACCTTTTCAAATAAAAACAGTAGACGATTTTTTATAGTTAGGAGTGCAATGAGTAGAATAAAGCTAAATTGATGAGTGGATAAAGGAGCCAAGCTGAGTGAATGAGAGATTCATGGTCTGGTCCATGGGAGATGATTTGGAGCCTCTTGGCGGGTTGCTGGTTGTGGGGTGGCTAAGGGCCTTGCCTATAAGGATGCATGTCCTTGGTTGAGACTTGTAGGCCATACTATAGAAAACCAACGACCCAATGAAAGAACATGCCAGCAACACTTGTTAGATGTAGACCCCAACTTTCGAAAGGCTCAAGACTAGCAATATGCCCCATCATATATTATGTAATGGAATCTTGGTAAAGGTAGTTTAAAAGAGGGCAGTGTGTTCTACCCATATAACTTAGAATACTTCATTTACAAAACACACACCTATATAGTCATAATGGGTCAGCCAATTTTACTGGTTTTGAGAAGGTATTGGTTGGTTTATTTTTTATTTTCTTTATTTTTATGTATTTTTCTACCAATTTTAATACATATTTATCTTTTTATCATATCAAGTTTTTCTTCCCTTATTTTTATGGTTTCCACATTTTAATTCACAAACATTATATATATTTATATTATTTAAAAAAGGAGAACATTTTTTCAAATTCATGAATAGTTTTTAAATTCTCTGATATTCTTAAAGTTCACAAACATTTGTAAAGTTTGTAAAAAATAAAATTTTAAAATACATTTCCAAATTAGTGAGAATTTTTTAAATCGATGATTTATTTTAAATTTGAGAACATTTTTTAAAAAACTCATGGATTGTTAATATGCAATATTTTAAAATTTTGTGAAATATTTTTACTTAATGAATGCTTCAAATAAAAAAGGATAGTAGGTTTTTTACGAGTGAGCAGTGGAGCCGGTGAGAGAGATAAAAAAGCTAAACGAATGAGCAGAGCAGGGAGCCAAACTGAGAGAACGAGAGCTACGGGGTCGTTGAGGGCGCCGTAAAAAGTATGTGTTTCGCATGTTGAGAGTTTTGGTCGCACTGTAGAAACCTAACGACCCCAGTGAGGACACACGACAATAGCACTGGTTATATGTACTCCCAGACTTTGTATAAGCTGAAGTGGCTACGGATATGTTGCATCGTATGATGTAATGAAACCTTTATAATTCCAGTTTAAAAAAGAGTGGACTGGGGTCTACCCGTATTATGATATTATAATGGTTTCTATACAAAACGCACACCTATATAGCCTTACTGGGTCGAGTGGTTTTCCTGGTTTTGAGAAGCTTCTAGAAGGCATTGGTTTACTGTTTTGTTTTTTGTTTTTGTATTTTCTCTACGGTTTTCTTATTTTCCTTTTATTTTTCCTCTTTTCTTGGTTGTTTTTATTTTCAATTTTTTCACATATTAATTCATGAAATTGATTAAAAACTGTGATTTTTATCAAATTCATGAACATTTTATTAATCTCATAGATATTTTTAAGTTATTAATCATTTTCAAAGTCTGGGAACATTTCCTAATTTTGAAACTTTTCTTAAAATCCACTAACATTTTCTGAAATCCAGAAATAATTTCTAAATCCGTGATTTAAAAAAAAACAAATCATGGTTTATAAATTTGTGATATGTTTTTAAGCCTATGACCATCTTTTTATTTAATGGGCTTTTTCAAATAAAATATGATGGCTGGTTTTACTGAGCTAGTAAATGATTGAAAACTCAAAAGGCCGTGATTTACGCTCATGAGGCCGACCAGAAATTAAGAGCGCTCTTATTTCCACTCAACCAGAATAAGAGTCTTGGATTCCAAAATTCCTGCAACATACTCCCTCCGTCATAGTTTAGAAGGCACAATTAAATTTGCGTGCGTTTCCACAATAGACAAGGTTTAAGGCGCATTGCATTTATTTCTAGTAGCTAATTAGTACTCTAATATACTATTTCTATATGCATGCGTAGTGTGAATGCTATTTTTCAGTCCATCTCACAACTAATATACGACCACCTAGGTCTCAGAGAATTTTCAAGCGCGCCTTCTAAACCATGACGGAGGTAGTACCGTCTTCACTTAGTTAACTTACAAGGCTATTCTGACAGCAAGCTAACGTTTTTGTTCCATGGTGGTAGTGAATGTCGAGTCGGATCTATAAGTCGGCACAACAGGCTCCAGCTAGTCGTAAACATCATTTCGTTTCTTCATGACTTTGGCATTAGAATCTAGGCCTGAAATATTATGGCGTTTTAGCACTCACGTAAAGGAGTAGAAAAAGAGAGCGTATACATCGGCATACTACAGGATCATAACAACTTTCCATTCCTATTTTCTTAGTCTCCGAAAAGAAGGCATGCATATAAATTTTCTCTAAGTCAAATGGTGTAAAACTTGACAACGTTTATGAAAAACTATCAGGAACCACATACCAAATTAATACATCAATTAGATACACAACAAATATTAATTTACGTTTTATCTATTTTGTATTGTAGCTGTAAATAGTTTTTGTCTATAAAGTATGCACTTTTGACTTATGAAAAAAATAATATGAACCTTCTTGTCAGAGGTGGAGTGGGTACTAGTCAAGTACGTAGTCATTAGACTTATTTCGAACCGCTCATGCTCATCTACTTCCCTCCAACAGAGAAAGATGCCTGGAGAAGTGAAAAAAGCTAACAAGTGGGCACTAAAAGTGCAAGGGATTCCAAGAACAAAATGCGAGGAAGATGATGAGAAAAGCGGCTGGCTCGAAGTCAATGCGGACGACGTGCACTCAGCATCGTGCACGTCCGCCTCTTGTGTACGTCTACGTCTAGGCCGCGAGGGAGGGAGCAGCACGCACCATCTACATCCTCTACCTTGTACATCTAGGCCTTTTGTGTTGCACTCGGTATTATTCTTGTGCCCACTGACATGACATTGTAGCATTGAAAAGGGACGGGTGCCGTTTTCTTGCGATTATAACTCCGGCCGGGTAATATATATAACTAGTGTGATTCCATCGCTATTATACATAGCTTCCCTTTTTCTTTTTTTCTTTTTTTTTTGCGAGGGAGCTTCGTGCTTTGTTCCACGCCCACCCATGATTTAATTTGGGATCATGTACGAACGTTCACTGGTTGACACATGTAGGTGCTGAAAGAATATATATGTGCGTAGGCTTTTTAAACAGTGCAGACCGAACAAAAGGGTCGTCGTGGTTAATGGAGGAGGAATGTTTGGCAAATTTATCCTCACATCTCAGGGCGGTCCTTTTTACCTGGCAGCCATGTATGCATGCATGCATGAACATAATTCTCTCACTCCATGATATTGAGCTTTTCACTTTCTGACTTTTCTTCTCGCGGATGGTATAATTAGACTGTTAATCATGGTGGTCTATAGCGAGTCCTTTCCTTTGGATGAGATGATGATCGAGTCGAGTCGAGTAGTAGTGCATTCTTATCCTGTCGAGTGTCTATATGCCAAAGTGACACAAAGTAAGTTACTAATCAGGACAGCTGGCTGAGATATATATAGATCAGACAGAGAAAAAGGCGCGGTGAGGTGCGTGATTCTACATCAGTGTTAATTAAAACGGTGAGTCATGCTAGGTCGTCAACTAGCTCACTGGTCGATCGGCACGGCAGAAAATCTTTGTTGCGCTGGTTTGCAGTCACAACCGGGCGGCCGGCCTTATCTTTCAATCAGCTCCTCATGTACAGTTCTGTTAGAATAATCTGGGGTCAAACGGGCCCCTGACTCGCGTCCTGATCGGGGGCGCCCAACCAAACCATGGTTGGTGGGCCCCTGTGACCCGCGCTATATAAATAGAGGTGAGGGCCGGGGCACGCGATACGAGGTTCACCGCTGCCACAAACCTCACCAACACTCCCTACCGATCTAGGGTTAGCGTGGTGCTCACGGGAAGCACACCACCACCGCCATCTTCCTGTCATCGCCATCGTGACCATCTCACCACGATGGCCTCTGGCTCGAGTTCATCAACCGATGGAGAAGGTAGGTTTACCGGATCTAATCTAGCCTAGTGATCCAAGAGTCTATCAATGGTACCAGACAAGCTAGGATCTAGATTATTTTCGGTACAAAGAAAAAACAGAGAAAGAAAAAAGACCCTCCCCAAAGAACCCTAGCAGGGCAGAGAAAAGAAAACAAAAAGTAAACCGGAGAAGGCCTTGGGCCGCCGGCAAAGTGCACCGCCACTCCGGCCGCGCCAGTTCCTCTCGATCCCCACACACATTGGCAAGCCGAGGTGTGGGGATGAAGAACCAAACCCCATCGGGGCAAAGTATAGGCACAACCACCGAGCTGTTTGACGGCGACACGTTCACCCTAGAGGTGCTCGCGCACGCCGGCAAAGGGGTCCGTGGGGGCGCCGCATCAGAAAGCCACCGTATCTCTCTCTCTCTCTCTCTCTCTCTCTCTGCCTTATGGAGTGGAGGAATGGAAATGAAGGGGAAAAGGAAAGAGGGCTCGCGCGGCGCGGCTCGATGCTGTCGGCGGCGGCCAGCGTGGCCCCAACCCGCCGCATCGGGAAGGCCGGCTGCGCCTCTCTGCTCTCTCCCTTGCTCTCTGTTGCAGAAGGGAGAAACAAGAGGAGGGAAAAGAGGTGCTCGGCACGGCGCGGTGGCCGGTTGACAACGTCGCGGGCGGCCGGGGCACTGCCCCTGTTTCGTCGCCGCGGGAAAGAGACGAGGGAGACGAACTGGATCGGGCGGAGAGAACTGAATCGGGCTAGGGTTTCGGAGCCGGATCGGGGCGTTTTTGACCTAGCGAAAGTCGCGGGTGACCGTCGGATCGTGATGGACGGTGGAGATGAAAACCCTAACCCGTTGCAGGCCTCTTGGGCCGAAAGGTGGAGCCGACTAGGCCGAGGCCGCAGCCGCGCGCGCTAGGCTGTGCTGCCGCTAATTTTTTGTTTTTCAGAGAATAGAAAATTTTACGAAAAGAAATATTCATGAATTTTTATAAAGAAAATAATAAAGTTCATGATTTTTTATTCGGTCAAAGAAAAGTTTCCGTAAAGAGTAAAAAGTTCATGATTTTTTATTCATGTTTTTCCACTGCGTAAATAATTCATAGTGCTCTTTTACAAAGAAAATAAAAGTTTTACATAGAAATAAGTTTTTAAGAGCATGTTAAAGTGATTATTAAAATGAATATGATTATGTTATTTTTATGACCAACATCGTTAATAACATGATCATGTTTTATTATTGAAATTAAAGATGCATTTATTTCTAATATATTGTCCAGCGGTAATATAGATTTAATTGCATAGACAATTGTATGTTTAATTTGACCAACGTTAGATTAATGCATATGATTGTTATACTGATCTCACTTAAATTGTGATTTCAGGAGGCTTCCACTTGATGAGTTGCCTAAAAGATGTTCCGACACTCAGAGGTGACAATTACACTGAGTGGAGGAAGAAAGTAGAATTGACATTTGTATGTGCTGAGCTGGACTGGGTTGTGGACATGCCATAGCCGGTCAGACCTACAGAGCCAGTCAGAGAGGCCACTAATGATGATGTTGCGTGGGATAAGAGGGGTGATCATGTTTCTGTGGAGATGTTATACTCCATAGAAAAGAAAAAGTGGGTCAATGCAAACAAAAAGTGCATGTCATTTATAAAGAATACAATTGAGAGCGCCATTGTATTCTCCATTGCAGAGTGCACTCCTGCAGGGGAGTTGCTTACAAAGATAAAGAGCCAGTTCACTGGCTCTTCAAAGATATATGCCACACAGGTGTTAAAGCAACTGGTGACAGAAAACTGCACACGTGGTAGTCATGGAATAAGAGAGCACATCCTCCGGATGAGCAACATGGCAGCAAAGCTTAAGCCCATGGATGAGGATCTGGAGATCAAACCAGCGCTCCTTGTCCACCAGGTCATGGCTTTACTGCCAAAGGAGGTTGAAACTTTTGTTGTAAACTACAATATGTCACCTGGAACATGGGACATTGAAAAGACAATAGCAATGTCTGTCCAAGAAGAGGACAGACTCAAAGCCTCACATGGTGGTTCACTCAACTATGTGAAGGATCACAAGAAAAAGAATTACAATCAAAACAGCAAAAGTTCCCCCTCAAAGCCACATGGTAAAGCTCCCTATCAGCATCAACAGAAGCCTTTCCCAGTGGACAAAGACACATGTCTCCACTGTAAGAAGACCAGGCATTACAAGAAAGACTGCCCTGACTGGCTGAAGTCCTAATGGCAAAGCCAGGTAACAACGTTGTTTCGTTAGTAAATGAATCCTTGTATACACAGTTTCCGAAATCTACTTGGTGGATTGACTCAGGAGCAACTATTCATGTTGCAAATTCTTTACAGGGATTCCATTCGACCCGGACTATGCAAAGAAGAGAAAGGGGCATTGAAGTAGCAAATGGAATTCATGTAGAAGTTGAAGCTGTCGGCGACATCTCCTTGGAGTTAGCTGATGGATTCAAGCTTCTACTTAGAGATGTTTTATATGTTCCATCATGTCATAGAAACTTAATTAGCGTTTCATGTTTGGACAAAGATAATTATGAATGTTATTTTGGACATGGCAGGTGTGCCATATGGTTTAATAATGCTTATGCGGGTGATGCTTTCCTTCACGATGAGCTTTATTTATTATCACTTTGTGAAAAAGTTTATTCTGTATGCAATGTGAATGAACATGTTTCCACGTCGAATAAAGAATAAAAGAAAAGAAAGAGAACACGCGACTCATCGAAATTATGGCACTGTCGCTTGGGCCATATTTCCAAGGGGAGAATAGAAATATTAGTCAAAAGTTAAATTCTTTCTCCGTTAGAATTCTCAGACTTAGAACGATGCATAGATTGCATTAAAGGAAAATATATAAAACAAATCAAAAAGGTGCAATCCATAGCACATGCACACTAGAAATCATTCACACTGATATTTGTGGATCTTTTCCGGTGAAAAGTGTGGATGGATATGACTCATTCATAACATTCACACATGACTACTCTCGCTATGGATATATTTATCCAATTAAAAAAAGATCTGAAGCTTTGGATAAATTTAAATTATTGAAAGCTGAAGTTGAAAATCAGCATGATAAAATAATAAAGATAGTAAGATCTGACCATTGGGGAGAGTACTACTGTCGGCACACTCCATATGGCCAAGTCCCTGGACCTTTTGCAAAGTTCTTGCAGGAGACTGGCATAGTAGCCCCGTATTCAATGTCAGGCAAGCCTCAACAAAATAGAGTAGCTGAAAGGCGCAACCGTACACTTATGGATATGGTGCGCAACATGATGAGTTACTCCACCTTGTCATTGGGACTATGGATGGAGGCGCTTAAAACCGCCATTCACATTCTCAACAGAGTACCAAGCAAGTCAGTGCCCAAAACACCATACAAACTGTGGACATGAAGAGTTCCCTCCCTACAACACTTCAGGGTGTGGGGGTGCCCTGCTGAGGCCAAAATGTTTAATTGAAACATTGCAAAGTTAGATCCCAAAGCAGTCAGTTGCCACTTCATTGGCTATCCAGACAGATCAAAGGGTTTTCGTTTCTACTATCCAGACAGATATACAAAGTTTGTAGAAACAAGACATGATGAGGGGGAGCTTGGTAGCTCGGAAAATTGATCTTGAGGAGAAGAGGGTGCATGCACCTAATTCGATGATTCAGGAGCCATTTTTCTCACTACCAGTTGCAACTCCACCCATGACAACTATGGGAGTAGACCCGGAACCTGTCCATCATGAGCCGACTGAACCCGTTGTTGAGCATGAAAGGGAGGTGCAACAACAAATTTAGAAGAAGTGCCAGAAACTGAGGCCCTTAAAAGGTCTACAAGAAACAAAAAGTCAGCTATTTCTACTGATTATAAAGTTTATAACACGGAAATAGTTCATACAGAAAAAGATCCCACCTCATATGAAGAAGCCATGAGAAGCCCTCATTCATCGAAGTGGATGAAGGCAATGAAAGATGAGATGAAATCGATGAGTTCCAAAGATGTTTGGGACATAGAGGAAATTCCTAAAGGAGCCAAAATAGTAGGCTGTAAATGGGTCTACAAAACTAAGTATGACTCTAAAGGGAATGTAGAAAAGTATAAAGCAAGACTTGTGGCAAAAGGATTTACACAAAGAGAAGGGATAGATTACAATGAGACATTTTCTCCAGTCTCATGTAAGGATTCCTTCAGAATCATAATGGCATTAGTAGCTCATTTTGATTTAGATTTACATCAAATGGATGTAAAGACGACATTTCTCAATGGGGATTTAAAAGAAAATGTCTACATGAAACAACCCAAGGGTTTTATCATGGAAGTCAAGGAAAATATGGATGCCACCTGAAGAAATCCATTTATGGATTAAAGCAAGCCTCTAGACAGTGCTATCTAAAGTTTAATCAAGTGATTAAAAGTTTTGGACTTAAAGAAAATATTGAGGATAACTGCATTTATGCAAGGTTTAAAAATGGGAAATACATTTTCCTAATCTTGTATGTGGATGATATCCTGCTTGTTAGCAGTGATGTTAGTCTACTACAAGAAACAAGGAAGTTCTTATCCTCAAATTTTGACATAACAGATCTTGATGAAGCATCATATGTTTTGGGCATACAAATTCACCGAGATAGGAACAATGGAGTCTTAGGACTATCGCAGAAAGCATATTTAGAAAAGGTTCTTCATAAGTATAATATGCATACAAGTAAAGCCACACCTACTCCTATAGTCAAGGGCGATAGTTTTGGGAAATTCCAATGTCCCAAGAACCAGTACGAGATCGATCAAATGAAAGCAGTACCATATGCTTTAGTTGTTGGCAGCTTACAGTATGCACAAGTATGCACTCGCTCTGACTTAGCTTTTATCACCGGGGTACTCGGTAGATATCAAGAGAATCCAGGCATAGAGCACTGGAAGATGGTAAAGAAAGCATTGCGTTATGCGCAAGGCACGAAGGACTACATGCTAATATATAGGAGAAGTGATTCCCTAGAGATAAAAGGGTATTAAGACGCAGATTTTGTGGGGGACAAAGATGATAGAAAATCCATGTCAAGATACATATTCACCCTCGCTGGGGGCAGTGACGGAGACAAGCCTAGGGCAACTAGGGCTATAGCCCTAGGCCTAGTACTAAGATTCCTTGTAATCCCTTTCTACAAAGTACTGAAAAATTGAAGAATTTGGTGTTCAAGCTTGCTCAGCCCTAGGCGTAACTCGCTACTAGCTTCGCCACTAGCTGGGGGAGCTATTTCGTGAAAAAAGCTCCAAAAAGTCGATAGTTGCATCATCCACGATGTATGCATAATTCATATCATGCTTCCAGGCCACGGGGCAGGCGATATGGCTGAAGAAATTTATACCCGACTTGAAAGTGGTAGATTGTATTCACAAACCACTAAAGATGTACTGTGACAACCAGCCCACAGTATTTTTTACGCTCACAACAACAAGTCGAGTAATGTTGTCAAAACAATAGAGATAAGGTATTATGTTGTGAAAGATAAAATTCAGGATAAAACTATAAGTCTCAAGCATATAAGCACAAAGGATATGTTTGCGGATCCGCTAACGAAAGGCTTACCACCCAATGTGTTCAAGGAACACTTAGCCGGCATGGGTTTAAGGGAAAGCCTTATGATTCCTGGATAGGCTCAAAAGGAACATAATTTGTTTCTAAACGGAACATATGTTGTAGCTGTATGATTCTATCGGCAATTAAACTGTGACGATGAAACATGCTCTGTGTACCAATATGTGATGAAACAAATAAACTAGAAAGTATAAAGGTTAAAAGTAGAGTTGAGATCAAGGGGGAGAATGTTCGGATGATCTCTCTCCCGTTCGACCCATTACGGACCCCTGACTCGTGCCCTGATCGGGGGCGCCTAACCAAATCATGGTTGGTTGGCCTCTGTGACCCGCCCTATATAAACAAAGGTGAGGGTCGGGGCACACGATATGAGGTTCACCGCTGCCACAAACCCCACCAATACTCCCTACCGATCTTGGGTTAGCGCGGTGCTCACGGGAAGCACACCACCGCTGCCATCTTCCTGTCATCGCCGTCGTGACCATCTCCCCACGATGGCCTTTGGCTCGAGTTCATCAACTGCTGGGGAAGGTAGGTTTACCGGATCTAATCTAGCCTAGTGATCCAAGAGTCTATCAAGTTCTAGCTATGCCTTGCATGGTCGGGCCTTGAATGTCATGTGCACGCCTTAAAAGTTCCGGTATGCAACCTGTTTCTGTACGTAGTGCAAGCCGGCCCGCGCGAGACCGAACTATCGATCAATGGCGCCGCGACCACCCATCGAGTAGCAGTCGAGGGCGAGTGAAGTCTATTTTAAACCTTGAATTCATATGGCTAGTCAAAATTAAATCCTAAACTTTCAATCCCTGAAATCGGTACCCCGAACTTACCAATCCCGGTTAAATCTAACCTTAGATTCACTTAGACTAATTTGGCGAGCTAGGAACTTTGCAATCCTGATCCAGATCACACTCTACCGCCACTATACGGGTCCACCTGTCATGTTCATCTTCTTTCCCAGAATCTCTCTCCCAAGAACAATGGCAGCCGTTAGGTAAGCTCGACGGCTGGCGTATGTTGTGCTCAGCAAAACCAACTAGCGTACACGGATGTGCCCCTCCTCTTTCCCTTCCGTCCAGCATCACCGGCCACTGCTAGGCAAGTCTCGCAGAGCCACCACAACCCGCCGCGTCATGAACACTTCCTGGAACCAGGCGTCCAGGCGAACTCCAGACGGAAGCGGCAGGCATTCAGCTAGCAAAGTTCGCCGATGTAGACCACGAATTAGTGGTCAGGGCGGCCGGAGCGAGCTCAGACGCGAGGTGAGCTACAGGGGAGTCCACGCACACCACCTGTTTGACAGATTGGTGGTGGGTACGGGAGGTCATTGTGCAGCACTGCAGCAATACGTTGGAGACATGGGAGGTATCCGAGGTCTCGATCTCGCCCTCCCGACGGCCGCATAGGCGCAGGCTCCTCCTTGCGGAAGTGGGTCAACGTGACAAGCATCTTGTTGGGGTCACCGTGTGCCGTTGGGGTTGCGTTCTTCGGTCCGGCCAGCTCACGGCAACGTCGAACAACGTGGGAATGACGTCTAGAATGTCCGGCCGCTGGGAGCTCAAACACGTCCGGGGCGTGGTCACCACCAGCCGTACACGACGGAGTCAGTGCTCAGGCCTCAACGGTCTTGCGGATGTGCCGTGCATATTCGTCCAGGCATGGATGCTAAGCAAGCTCGTATTATTCAGTTCGTTGCGTACGGTTTGGACAAAGCCGATCCATACCGATGTGTCCTATTAGCATCCGTTGGTAGTGCTAGTTCCTATTCGATTTGGGATTTCTTCTTTGAAAGGGTGGAAGAAGATGAATATGACATGTAAGCCCACATAGTAAGTGAGAGAAGTGAGTGATCCCGGTCGGGATTCATCTTTTCCCAGTGCAACAAACAGATTTAGAGTTAAAATTAACCGGGATCAGTAAATACAGGGTATCAATTTCAGGGGCTAGGAGTTCAGGGTTAGATTTCGACTATGCGTACAACTTTAAGGTTTAAAATAGACTTCACTCGTCGAGGGCCGGGCTTGGAAGGAGGGTCGGAAATGGCTGTCCGGTCCGTTTCACCTGTATTTGTTTCTTCCCATGCTTTGGCGGTGGCAGCTTCAGGTCACGTCAGGCCAGCGGGATGCAGCCAGGTCCCATGCCTTCCCAGCTAGCGATAAGATAAGAGGAGAGCAGGCAGTAGTCCGTAGAGCACATGCACGTACGCTACTCCTACTCCTCCTGCCAAGTGTGCAGGAGCTCAGCTGCATGCATGCTTGCATGCATGGTGGCGGCAGCGCAGTAGTACCTCAGCGGCAGCGGGCGCAGGAGGGGAAAAGAAGACTTTTGGCCTCGCCTTCCTTTTCTCGCTCTTTTGGGGGGCGCAGTAGGCAGTAGCAGTAGCCCTCGAAAAGGGGTATGAGTCTGATGGAGGAAGCTACATACGAAAAGGGCTACGGCGGGGAGCAGAAAGGCTACTACTACTGCTACTACTCTGATCATCATACGCGATTTGCTCCGAAATTGTAGTATAGTACACTCTCATACTATGATAATGGAACCCGGGGGCTTTGGCCTCCCTCATGGTCTAGATTGTACGAGTAGACCCCTTGCCAAGGCAATGGCACTGCTCCTCAATGTATAAAGAGGTAATAGCAACTCAGGTACCTTAATTTGCATGAAATGTGATGATTTAGTCCCAAACTTGTAAAATGCTACTCCACCATACCCTAACTTGCACTAGATGTGATGATTTAGTCCCCAGCTTATCACAGCATGACAAGTGCCAGCCAGCTGGCCGAACAGGTCGTCGCCTGTACTTTTACAAAAAACACCCTGCATCTTGTCTAATTAACCCCCGCTACATGCAGCTCTTCTCTTTCGGCGATTTACAGGATACTTTCGCGCGATCCGCACTCGCCAGCGCCCACGATGCGTCTTGTCTAATTAAACAGTATCATGTTCCTTGCTGACGCCCCAGCTGCGGGGTTCCAGCAGAATCCGGCGCAACTTGCGCGGCCGATGGGGCCAGCGCCTTCTTCAGCCAGAACGGCGGCAGCCCGGGCACCCAGAGTTCGGCAATCTTAAATGGCCCGGCGGAGGAGAAGGAGGCCGAGCGGAAGATGGCGATGTTTTCCGCCGGCGATGGCGGCCAGGGCGGGCTGCTCTCGGCCTTCTTCAGTAACGGCGGTGACATGCATGCTCAACTCGGCCTTCCTCAAGGGCATGGAGGAGGCCAACAAGTTCTTGCCGACCAACAACACCCTCCTCGAGGTCATCCCCGGCAAGGAGCGCGGCTTCACCGTCAAGAAGGAGGTGGCGAATGCAACACCGACGTCCGGCAATGGCCGGGGCCGCAAATGCAGGTACGACGAGGACGACCTGGAGGCGGAGACCGCCAGGAGCAGCAAGCTGATGATGCCGGACAGCGAGGAGACCAGCGCCCGCGAGATGTTCGACGAAATAATGCTGAAGGGGTATGAGGCATGCATGCAGGGGATAGAGGAGCTGCGCCTCGCCATGGACAGCGAGGCCAAGAAGAAGAACGGGAAGGCGGCGCACGCGAAGAAGAGCGAGGCGGTCGACCTACGCGCCATGCTCATCCACTGCGCGCAGGCCGTGGCCGCGGGCGACCGCCGGGGCGCGACGAAGCTGCTCAGGGAGATCAAGCAGCACTCCGGGCCGACGGGAGACACCACGCAGAGGCTGACGCACTGCTTCGCCGAGGGGCTGGAGGCGCAGCTGGCGGGCACGGGGAGCCAGGTCTACTGTTTCGCGCGATCCGCACTCGCCAGCGCCCACGATGCGTGCTCATACGCGTACATCTCGGCTGGCAACCAACGGATATCTACATGCATGCACTAACTGACTATTGCATGCACGCTACACATTAACTAGCTATTTGCCTCATCCTGTCCGTCAGGATCAAAAATGCCCAAATTTGCCACATTAACTAGCTATTGCATGCACGCTACTATTTGAGTTGCATTAAATGCCGAATTCACTGACCCCCGCGGGTTGTATGCAGGTTTGAAATTTGAATCGCACGAAGGAAACACAAAAATCAGAAGCATTCCCTCAAAAAAGAAAAAAAAAGAGCAAATCTGGCGTGTGCTCCGTCCATGCTTTTGTTCAGCTTACAAGGTACGTAACCGCCGCGGCACATGGCGAGCAGCGGCGGCGTACTAGTGCCGTGTCAGTCGGCACGACTCGCCGCCGACGGGTACGCACGTACGTACTTGCTCTCTCTTGCTTGGTCCACAGCTCCACGGACACACGTACGCGTCCCAGCTTTTGTCTCCCACCCCTTCCGGCCATGGCCATGTCCATGCAAATCCATCCATCCACTTGTCCTCAGGCCAACTCCACTGCGCGACCCCAAATGAACGTTCATTTTGTCCGGATTCTGTTTGTTTGGATAGGGATTTGGGGTCGTGTCCGCGCGTGTCCTGGGATGCGGTGACCGTGCGTCTAGCGCGCGGACGCATTCTTTTGCCCCATCCTATCCGTCAGGACGAAAAATGCCCAAATTTTCATCAAAACTAGTTTCCAATCCAAATATTTGTCTGAAAATTAAAATAGTTTTACAACCCAATTGAAATTGTCTTTAATAAAATAATTTTACAACCAAATCGAAATTGTCTTGACTAAACATAAAATGGACCAATACATCTATTGGTTGCCAATGTGATCCCACACGTGCTCAACTAAGTCATTTTGAAGATTCAAATGAGTGTGCCAATCACGCATCTCATGATGAAATTGGGCAAACTGTTCAAATGTGCCCGGATCTTGGTGCAGGGGCTCAATATTTTCACCTTGATAGTCAAATCCTTGGTCGAAGATACTCTCATCACGCTCGTCCTCGATGATCATGTTGTGCATGATCACACAAGCAGTCATCACCTCCCAAAGCTTCCTTTCATCCCATGACAGTGCAGGGTTTCGAACGATACCCCACCCGGATTGAAGCACACCAAAAGTACGTTCCACATCCTTTCTAACACTCTCTTCCAATTGGGCAAATCTCTTTCTCTTCTCACCTTGGGGTTTCAAAATTGTCTTCACAAAAGTTGACCACTAAGGATATATACCATCTGCTAGATAGTATCCCTTTTGTAATGGTGGCCGTTGATCTCAAAATTGACAGGTGGGGAGTGGCCTTCTGCAAGCCTCGCGAAGACTGGAGAACGCTGCAGTACGTTGATATCATTGTGAGAATCTGCCATGCCGAAGAAAGAATGTCATATCCAAAGATCCTGTGATGCCACCGCTTCTAATATGACAGTGCACGCCTTGACATGCCCTTTGTTTTTTCGAACCGGGCATGACCCCTTTCCATTGCAAATGAACGGAAATACATTGTTCCGAGAAACAAACAGGAGAAAAGGGAAAGAGGTGCAGCGAGTTCGGGCACTGTCAGGAAACCCACTGCGTTCGCCCGACATCGAAACGAACGCCATGGGGCGAAAACCTGACAACACCATAGTTCAACGACAACCTGAAATACTACAGTCTATTACAGCCAAAAGCTCATCACAAGAGCCAAATAGAAAACGGACAGCAGCTGGAAACGACAACGGCTACTCTGAAAGCAGGCGAGATTGCGAGATCATTCTCCCTCGATCGGTCTCCTCGCCGCCTCGCACATCTTCATCATGCTCATAGTGCTTGACCTGACCATCGCCGCCCCACTACGCAGCTCCTTGACTCCATCACCTTGCTGAAGACCTGCCCAATATAGCAAAAAGGAACACACGGAAAACACAATCTCAAACGGTGTCTTAATCTGTTTCTTCTCAAAGGTGGCTCGATTTCTAGCCAACCAGATAGCCCAGCAAACGGCCGTGTAACACCCTCGATGCGACTATATCTCCCACGTGTCGAGGCACGACTTAGAGACATAATCGCATTGAAGGCATATGTCGTAAGTCAGGTAATCATCACAAACATCCCATGTAATATAGATAATGAAAAGGGATAACATAGTTGGCTTACACTCGCCACGTCAATCAAGTACATAAATAACATACATCATCCAAACACTCATGGCCCAACTACGGTGCCAAATGAAAGATAGCCCAACAAGCGACATGGTCCCGATCACCCCCAACAGGGCACCACTACTGATCATCAGGAAAGGAAACATAGTAACGTTGAGAGTCCTCGTCGAACTCTCACTTGAGCTCGAACGCGTCACCTGGAGCGGAATCGCCTGCACCTGCATCTGGTGTAATAGTAATCTGTGAGCCACAGGGACTCAGCAATCTCGCACCCTCGCGATCAAGACTATTTAAGCTTATAGGTAGGGTAAGGTAAATATATGTGGAGCTGCAGCAAGCGACTAGCATATATGGTGGCTAACTTATTCGCAAAAGATAGCGAGAAGAGGAGGCAAAGCGCGAGCGAGAAACTAGAGAACAACCCGCGCAAGCATTACTCCAACACCGTGTCCACTTCCCGGACTCCGCCGAGAAGAGGCCATCACGGTAACACACACGGTTGATTCATTTTAATTAAGTTAAGGTTCAAGTTATCAACCGGACATTAACAAATTCCCATCTGCCCATAACCGCGGGCACGGCTTTTGAAAGTTCAAATCCATGCAGGGGAGTCCCAACTTAGCCCATGACAAGCTCTCACGGTCAACAAAGGAATAGACCTCCTCCCAAGACGTTCCGATCAGACTCGGTATCTCGGTTCTTCAAGACATTTCGACAGGTTAAAACTAAACCAGCAACACCGCCCGAATGTGCCGACAAATCCCGATAGGAGCTGCACATATCTCTTTCTCAGGGCACACTTAGATTGTCCTAGGTACGGGTAGGCCAGCCCAGAGTTGCCCCTGGTGGCCACCGGCAGCTGACAGGTGGACCACCACTCAGAGGAGCACTGGCCCGGGGGGGTTTAAATAAGATGACCCTCGGGCTCCGGAAACCCAAGGGAAAATAGGCTAGGTGGCAAATGGTAAAACCAAGGTTGGGCATTGCTGGAAAAGCTTTAATCAAGGCGAACTATCAAGGGGTTCTCATTATAACCCAACCGCGTAAGGAACGCAAAATCCGGGAACATAACACCGATATGACGGAAACTAGGGCGGCAAGAGTGGAACAAAACACTGGGCGAGAGGCCGAGCCTTCCACCCTTTACCAAGTATATAGATGCATTAAGATAACATGGCAATATAATGATATCCCAACAAGTAAATAAATGTTCCAACAAGGAACAACCTTCAATCTTCACCTGCAACTAGCAACGCTATAAGAGGGGCTGAGCAAAGCGGTAACATAGCCAATCAATGGTTTGCTAGGACAAGGTGGGTTAGAGGTTTGACATGGCAATTTGGGAGGCTGGCAAGCAAATGGTAGGCATCGTAGCATTGGCATAGCAAAAGAGCGAGCAAACTAACATAGCAAAATAGTGGTGATTTCGAGGGTATGATCATCTTGCCTGCAAAGCTGTTAGAGTTGACTGGATCCTCGAAAGCAAACTCAACGGGCTCCTCGTTAGCGAACTCGTCTCCCGGCTCTACCCAAATAATACAAACAAGCAACAAGGACACAATCAACCACGCGCAAGCTCAAACAATAAGATGCAAGGATGTTATGCTATGCGGGATGCGATGCGGGATGCATATGCAAGATGTGACAGGAAATGCATGAACCTGGCATCAACTTGGGAATCCAAGTGTGCCACTGGAAATATGAGATGAAATCGCTTGAAAACGATATAAAGAACGCCGGAATCGGAGTTACGGTTTGGAAATGGCAAGCGATTCAAAATTGGCACCGGTCTGCGATTTACAGCAAGTAGGCATCTAAATGCAATGAGATGAACATGCTATAGCACTCAAACATGGCATCAAAATACATGGCATGGAAGCATTCAAGATGCTTAACAAAAGTCTAGCACTGAGCTACGGCCAATTCATCCATTAACAGGTTCAAACAAGGATGGCAAAAATGCATATGGTAAACAGATCTCAGACTTAGTGAAATTAACACTTGTCTGGAATTTCAGACCAAGTAGCTCTCTTCGGAGCAACAAAACAACATGCTACAGGATCTGAACATGGCAAAGTAAGACATGGCATGGAGCTACTCAAATATCTTAACAAAATTCCCTTAGTGACCTTGAGCCAAAAGGGATCAGAAAATATACTAACAAGCATGGCAACATCGCAAAAACATAATCACTTTTCAGACTTAGTGAAAACTGGCACATGCTGAAACATAACTCAAGTAGGCATGTTTACGAGCTCGATGCAGTCACCACGGTGCAAGTCATTACAAGATAAGCATACAACTATCAAGAACACACAAAATTCAAGCGAGACATGGCAAGAACAATGGCATAGCATGCACGGATCAATTACAACATCATCGGCAAAATTGCAAACAAGTTGACAATCTGCCAAGATTCACAAAGTAGCAAAAGTAGAGCTCGATTGACTCAAGCTAGGGTGCTCCATAATTGCAAACAAAGACATGGATGGATAGATCACTACAATATTAATAAAACTCCCTTACTGATCATCCTCAAAAGAGGCACGGATCACTAGGAAACAACATGAACATATGGCAACATGAGATAAACAGGTCAAGGACTTAGTGGAATTGCTAAGTCCCTGAAAACAGAATTACCAAGTGCACGACTTTGCAAGCTTGCACTACTCACCACACACATCACAAAAATACATGGGTTTCACCTCTAGAAAGATGACAAAACCCTTAACAAAACATATGTAGAGCATCAGGGCATATCATGCACACAATAATCATGGCAAAAATGACAAATGCCTAAGATGGAGTAGCAGATCTGCCAATTAACTCAAGTAGCCCTCTTCTAACAGCATTTCGGGCATCAAGATGAACTCAAATGAAAATGATGCAATGGAATGAAATGATGTACTCTCTGAGATGAACATTTTAATATGCTATATGCATGAATCGGAGCTACGGATGCAAAGTTCTGGGGCTACGAACAAGGGCACTTGAATCTGCAATCTCTGGGACTTAGAAGAAAAAATGACCTAGGGTTACTATTCACCCCGATCCAGATCTGGATCCTCACGGTCACTGTTCACCGGGGCGCGTCGTTCGAGGTTCGTCGGAGATGGTGGCCGGACTTGGCGGGCTCGCCGGCCGGAGGAGGTCGAGGGGCTCGCCGGCTTGCCCTCACCGGAGCACGGCACGGCGGGACTGGCGCGCGGTGGAGGCGAGGCGGCGCGGGCGTTGGGCGATGGCGGCGGCCGGTCAGGGCGACGAGGTGGCAGCGGCAGCGAGCTTGCGCGGCGGGGCGGCGCGCCGGAGTTTGCCGGGTGGCGGTGGTGCGGCGGCCGGATCGGGACGGCTCGGGCGGCGCGCGGGAGACGGCAGGCGCGGGGAGGCACGGCCCGGATCGGCGGCGAGGAGGGCCCGGTGCGGGCCGAGCGGGCCGGCGACGGGGCACGATGGCTGGGGCCACGTGGCACCTTCCTACCGGCGCGGGGCGGCGGTGCGGTTCGTCCGGCCGGCTTTGGACATGTCCGGCGCGGTGCGAGGGAAAAATTAGGGTTAGGGGGGAGAGGAGACCCGGGATTTCGGAGGAGGGGCTAGTTTTATAGGTAGAGGGAGCTAGGAGAGTCCAAATGAGGTGCGGTTTTCGGCCACGCGATCGTGATCGAACTCTCTAGGTGATGGGGCAGAGTTAGGTGGGTTTTGGGCCAAATTGTGGGGGGTTGGGCTGCAACACACACGAGGCCTTTTCGGTCCCTCGGTTAACCGTTGGAGCATCAAACGAAGTCCAAATGATACAAAACTTGACAGGCGGTCTACCGGTAGTAAACCAAGGCCGCTTGGCAAGTCTCGGTCCAATCCGGAAATGTTTAATTCCCACACACGAAAGAAAGCTCGAAATGACCACCGGAGGAGAACGAAGCGCCGGAATGCAAAACGGACAACGGGGAAAATGCTCGAATGCATGAGATGAACATGTATGCAAATGCAATGCACATGATGACATGATATGAGATGCATGACAACGATAACAACACACGGAGACAAAAACCCGAACCCGAGAAAATAAAATAACTTAACGCCGGAAACGACAAGAGCTGGAGTACAAATTGGGAAAGTTACATCCGGGGCGTTACAACACTCCACCACTACGAAAGGATCTCGTCCCGAGATCTAGGACTGAAAGAACGCCGGGTACTCAGAACGGAGGTGATCCTCGCGTTCCCAGGTAGCTTCACGGTCGGAATGGTGTGACCACTTGACTTTGAGGAATTTGATTGACTTGTTGCGAGTCTTGCGTTCAGTCTCTTCAAGAATAGCAACTGGGTGCTCACGATAAGAGAGATCTTCTTGGAGCTCAATGTCCTCTAAGTTGACTGTGCGGTCAGGAGTCTTGAAGCACTTTCGGAGCTGAGAGACATGGAACACATCATGAACATTTGCAAAGTTTGAAGGAAGCTCGAGTTGATAGGCGAGGTCGCCTCTCTTGCTGACAATCTTGAAAGGTCCCACGTATCTAGGGGCAAGCTTCCCTTTGATACCGAAGCGACGAGTACCTTTCATAGGAGAGACGCGGAGGTAAACATGATCTCCGATCTCGAAAGACAAATCATGGTGCTTACTATCATAGTAGCTCTTCTAACGAGATTGGGCTGCTTTGAGGTTATCACGAATGACTTTGCACATTTCTTCTGCCTCTGTGATTAAGTCATTGACCAAAAGCTGTCGTTCACCGGTTTCAGACCAGTTGAGAGGGGTACGTCACTTCCTGCCATACAGAATTTCAAATGGGGCCTTGCCCGAACTTGCTTGAAAACTGTTGCTGTAGGAGAATTCAGCATAAGGAAGACAATCCTCCCATTTCATGCCGAAGGAGATCACACAAGCCCTGAGCATATCTTCAAGAATCTGGTTGACACGCTCGACTTGACTGCTTGTTTGAGGATGGAAAGCTGTGCTGAAGCGGATGTTGGTGCCCATGGCCTTCTGAAAAGAATCCCAAAACTTGGAGGTAAAGATGCTGCCACGGTCTGAAGAGATCACCTGTGGAATACCGTGAAGAGAGACAATACGAGAGGTATAGAGTTCCGCCAATTGAGCTGCAGTGATCGACTCTTTGATAGGCAGAAAATGAGCCACTTTGGTGAGTTTGTCGATGACAACGAATATAGCATCATTGCCACGCTTGGACTTTGGAAACCCAGTCACGAAGTCCATTTCAATGTGGTCAAACTTCCATTCTGGAATGGCAAGAGGTTGGAGGAGACCAGCTGGCCTTTGGTGTTCTGCCTTCACTCTTCTGCAGACATCACATTCATTCACGAACTGAGCAATCTCGCGCTTCATTCGAGTCCACCAATAAGCTTGCTTAAGGTCCTGATACATCTTCATGCTCCCAGGGTGGATGGAGAGGAGAGAATTGTGAGCCTCGTTCATGATCACTTTACGGAGGTCGCCTTTGGGTACAACAATACGATCCTCAAAGAAGAGAGTGTCCTTGTCATCAAGGCGGTAGCACTTGTACTTGGGTTGACTCTTGGCAATCCCAATCTTCACCTTTTTCACCATAGCATCAAGAAGCTGGGCTTGGCGAATCTGGTCTTCCAAGGTAGGAGAGACTTGAAGGTTGGCGAGGAAACCTTGAGGAACAACTTGCAGATTAAGTTTGCGGAAAGCTTCACAGAGCTCGGGTTGATAGGGCTTGAGAATAAGGCTGTTGCAATAAGCCTTCCTGCTCAATGCGCCAGCAATCATATTGGCCTTCCCTGGAGTATACTCGATACTTGGATTATACTCTTGAATCATTTCGACCCATCGAGTTTGCCTGAGGTTGAGATTAGGCTGAGTGAAGATGTACTTGAGACTCTTGTGATCAGTGAAAATGTACACTTTTCTTCCCAATAAAAGATGTCTCCAAGTCAAAAGAGCATGCACAACTGCCGCCAACTCAAAATCATGAGTGGGGTAGTTCTTCTCATTAGGCTTCAACTGGCGAGAGGTATAAGCAACAACTTTCTTCTCTTGCATCAATACTGCGCCAAGACCTTGGAGAGAGGCATCACAAAAGACCTCGTACGGTTTGGATTCATCAGGCGGAGTCAGAACTGGAGCAGTGATCAATTTCTCTTTCAAAGTGTTGAAAGCAATATCACACTCCGGAGACCAAACGTACTTGACGTGCTTCTGGAGAAGATTAGAGAGAGGCTTCGCGATCTTAGAAAAGTTTTCAACAAATCTTCGGCAATAGCTTGCGAGACCGAGGAAGCTACGGAGTTGCTTCACGTTCTGAGGAGGTTCCCAATTCACAATTGCACACACCTTCTCAGGATTCACAGCAATGCCTTTGGCAGAGATGATATGACCAAGATAAAGAACCTCACCGAGCCAAAATTCGCACTTGGAGAACTTGGCGTAGAATTGATGTTCCCTGAGCTTATCGAGAGCCAAACGCAAGTGCTTGGCATGATCTTCCTTGTTCTTCGAGAAAACCAGAATGTCGTTGAGATAGACCAAAACGAAGTCATTGGTGTAGGCGTTGAAGATGAAGTTCATCGTGCGAGAGAACGTCGGAGGAGCGTTGACGAGGCCGAAAGACATGACAGTGTATTCATATGAACCATAGCTTGTCCTGAAAGCCGTCTTGGGAATATCTTGCTCACAGATTCGAATATGATGATAACCCATGCAGAGATCAAGCTTGGAGAATACTTGGGCACCTTTGAGTTGTTCGAACAGCTCGTTGATGTTGGGAAGTGGGTATTTGTTCTTGATGGTCTTCTTGTTCAATGGACGGTAATCAACACAAAGTCGATCCGTTCCATCCTTCTTCTTCACAAAAAGAACACCAGAACCCCACGGAGAAGAATTAGGCCGGATAAGACCCATTCTCTCTTGCTCATCGAGTTGCTTCTTCAGCTCCTTCAACTCTTCAGGTCCGAGCTTGTAAGGACGCTTGCACACAGGTTCCGTATCAGGCTAAAAATCAATAACGAATTCAACTGGCCGGTGCAGAGGCATTCCTGGAAGCTCTTCTGGAAAGACGTCTTGATATTCGCAAACGACTGGAATTTGTGAGATAGCATCCAGTTCACCCTTCTCATTGAGGGAAACAGACGGATGGTATTATCCCGAGCGGCAAAGACAATTACATCCTCAGACGAATGAGTCAATTGAATCTGCCTGGCTGCACAATCAAGATGTGCCTTGTGCTTAGAAAGCCAATCCATTCCGAGAATAAGATCAATATCCGAGTCATCAAGAACCGTTGGAGAAGCCAGAAACTTGTAGTCACCCAAGGTGATAGTAACATCCGGAACGATGGAGTTAGCATGCATGCGCTTACCAGGAGAGACAACTGCTAAAGGACTAGGCAAGACTTGTGAAACCAATTCATGCCTAGATGTAAACGGTCTCGAGATGAAACAATGCGATGCACCAGTGTCAAAAAGAACTTTAGCTGGAATATCATTAACAGGAAGGTTACCCATAATCACATCTGATGAGTCCTCTGCCTGAGCTGCATTCATCAAGTTGACGTTGGCGTGCTTGGGGTTATGCTTGACCACAGCTGTACTTGCCGATCTCACAGGAGGAGGAGGAGGAGGAGGAGGAAGGCGCCTCTGGTTGAAACACTTGTTGGCATAGTGACCCTTTTCTTGGCACTTGTTGCACGTGACCTCTGAAAGCGGACGGTGGTACGGAGCACTCGATCTTGGAGGTTGAGACAAAGTCATGTTCTGAAAGCCAGGGTTGGGTGGGTGGGAAGAACCACTGCCACCTTTGCTCTTCTGCTGATACGGCTGACGAAACGGAGGAGGAGGAAGCCAATACTTCTGCTGCTTGGCCACTTGAGTAGAGGAAGAAGGCATAGTGTCTCTGACTCGCTTCTTGGAAGCATCACACCTCAACTGAGCGGCCTCTTGCTTCAGTGCCATGTTGTAGAACTCATCGTACCTCAAGGGCTCAAAGAGAACAAGAGCAAGCTGAATTTCTTCTCTGAGACCACCCCTGAACTGGTATATCATGCTCTTCTCATCAGGCACGTCCTGCTTGGCAAAGCGGGCGAGCTTCTGGAACAACTTGTTGTAGTCATAGACAGACAAAGAGCCTTGCTTCAAGTTGCGGAATTCCTCACGCTTACTTTCAACCACGCTCTGAGGGATGTGATGAGCTCGGAAATCTTGACGGAATTCATCCCAATTGATCAGACGTCCACCTCTGGAATCCTTGTAATGCTGGAACCATTCTGCAGCTTGATCTTTGAGTTGGAAAGAAGCGAACTTGACGAAATCTTCAGGCCTGACGTTACTGTACTCAAAATGCTTACGCAGATCCACAAGCCAATCGTCAGCATCGGATGCCTCAACACAATTGCTGAAAGTCTTTGGCCCATTAGCAAGGAACTGGTTGAGTGTAGCAAAGTGATTCCGATTGTTGCCTTGATTCCCTTGGTTGCCTTGATTGTGCTCTTGGAGAATTTGCATGATCAACTACGTGTTTGCATTGGTTGCGGCCATCACAGCTTGCCATGCCTCCGGAGGAGGTGGAGGTGGTGGCGGATCTTGATTCTGATTCTGACTGGTGCTCTTAGCGGGAGCCATCCTGAAGAGGTTGACCACCGTTAGCACATAGACAGATAAATGAAGCTGAAACCAACGGAATCAAAATTGCAACATAAAGTCTTCACATCCGAACAAAATGAACGAATGCATTCCTCTTGAAATGGTCACACATCCATAAATTGAGAAGCCACGTAGAATGAAGGTAGATAAATAAATCAACAAGGTATGGCTCAAGAACGAATAATCGGTAAGAAATCCCAATCTCAAACCAATATCCGTGGAAGAAGAACTAGAGCTACAAGAATTCCCACCTATGAAACTCCCGAACCTTTCCGGTTATGCAATCAGGTGTTGGGGATACAGGGGAAGCATAATATCTCACCCAAACTAGAAAATCCTACATCCAGCTGTATCCATCCTTCAACACATAACTAAGAAACCTTCGGAAACCATCTACCTCAACCTTCGAAAAGCATCCGTTATACAAGTTATGGCGATACTCCTGAACTCCCGCCCCAGTACTGGGTGGCGTCGAGGTTATCTCACCAACGAACTGCATAAAAGAGATTTTCAATGTCGGCGTACTAAACTCAGGTATTCCAGAATTGCAACGATAAAATTATGATGACAACACCTTAGAGCTCAACTCCCCGGGACACTTCCACTAAACCCCTGACAGGAGGCACCAAGACAATGTTCTCATCATAAAACCATCGGAACGATTCCAAGATACCCGCGTGATCCTAAAATTTTTTTTAGTGAAATTTGAGATGAGAAGAGTCAAAACTCTACGTCAGGATGCCTTACCAGAGCGATGAGGAGACTAGGAAGTAAAAAGAATTCCTAAACTCTCCGATATATAATTCCTAAATGACTCAAAACATTTTTCTAGACACAACTCGGCTGCTCAAAACGATCAAGCAATGGGGCTCCTAAGGTCGGGGAAGGCTCTGATTACCAACTTGTAACACCCTCGATGAGACTATATCTCCCACGTGTCGAGGCACGATTTAGAGGCATAATCGCATTGAAGGCATATGTCGCAAGTCAGGTAATCATCACAAACATCCCATGTAATATAGATAATGAAAAGGGATAACATAGTTGGCTTACACTCGCCACGTCAATCAAGTACATAAATAACATACATCATCCAAACACTCATGGCCCGACTACGGTGCCAAAATGAAAGATAGCCCAACAAGCGACATGGTCCCGATCACCCCCAACAGGGCACCACTACTGATCATCAGGAAAGGAAACATAGTAACGTTGAGAGTCCTCGTCGAACTCCCACTTGAGCTCGAACGCGTCACCTGGAGCGGAATCGCCTGGACTTGCATCTGGTGTAATAGTAATCTGTGAGCCACAGGGACTCAGCAATCTCGCACCCTCGCGATCAAGACTATTTAAGCTTATAGGTAGGGTAAGGTAAATATATGTGGAGCTGCAGCAAGCGACTAGCATATATGGTGGCTAACTTATTCGCAAAAGAGAGCGAGAAGAGGAGGCAAAGCGCGAGCGAGAAACTAGAGAACAACCCACGCAAGCATTACTCCAACACCGTGTCCACTTCCCGGACTCCGCCGAGAAGAGGCCATCACGGTAACACACACGGTTGATTCATTTTAATTAAGTTAAGGTTCAAGTTATCAAACGGACATTAACAAATTCCCATCTGCCCATAACCGCGGGCACGGCTTTTGAAAGTTCAAATCCATGCAGGGGAGTCCCAACTTAGCCCATGACAAGCTCTCACGGTCAACGAAGGAATAGACCTCCTCCCAAGACGTTCCGATCAGACTCGGTATCTCGGTTCTTCAAGACATTTCGACAGGTTAAAACTAAACCAGCAACACTGCCCGAATGTGCCGACAAATCCCGATAGGAGCTGCACATATCTCTTTCTCAGGGCACACTCAGATTTTCCTAGGTACGGGTAGGCCAGCCCAGAGTTGCCCCTGGTGGCCACCGGCAGCTGACAGGTGGACCAACACTCAGAGGAGCACTGGCCCGGGGGGGTTTAAATAAGATGACCCTCGGGCTCCGGAAACCCAAGGGAAAAGAGGCTAGGTGGAAAATGGTAAAACCAAGGTTGGGCATTGCTGGAAAAGCTTTAATCAAGGCAAACTATCAAGGGGTTCCCATTATAACCCAACCGCGTAAGGAACGCAAAATCCGGGAACATAACACCGATATGACGGAAACTAGGGCGGCAAGAGTGGAACAAAACACTAGGCGAGAGGCCGAGCCTTCCACCCTTTTCCAACTATATAGATGCATTAAGATAACATGGCAATATAATGATATCCAACAAGTAAATAAATGTTCCAACAAGGAACGGCCTTCAATCTTCACCTGCAACTAGCAACGCTATAAGAGGGGCTGAGCAAAGCGGTAACATAGCCAATCAACGGTTTGCTAGGACAAGGTGGGTTAGAGGTTTGACATGGCAATTTGGGAGGCTGGCAAGCAAATGGTAGGCATCGTAGCATTGGCATAGCAAAAGAGCGAGCAAACTAACATAGCAAAGATAGTGGTGATTTCGAGGGTATGATCATCTTGCCTGCAAAGCTGTGAGAGTTGACTGGATCCTCGAAAGCAAACTCAATGGGCTCCTCGTTAGCGAACTCGTCTCCCAGCTCTACCCAAACAAGACAAACAAGCAACAAGGACACAATCAACCACGTGCAAGCTCAAACAATAAGATGCAAGGATGTTATGCTATGCGGGATGCGATGCGGGATGCATATGCAAGATGTGACAGGAAATGCATGAACCTAGCCTCAACTTGGGAATCCAAGTGTGCCACTGGAAATATGAGATGAAATCGCTTGAAAACGATATAAAGAACGCCGGAATCGGAGTTACGGTTTGGAAATGGCAAGCGATTCAAAATTGGCACCGGTCTGCGATTTACAGCAAGTAGGCATCTAAATGCAATGAGATGAACATGCTATAGCACTCAAACATGGCATCAAAATACATGGCATGGAAGCATTCAAGATGCTTAACAAAAGTCTAGCACTGAGCTATGGCCAATTCATCCATTAACAGGTTCAAACAAGGATGGCAAAAATGCATATGGTAAACCGATCTCAGACTTAGTGAAATTAACACTTGTCTGGAATTTCAGATCAAGTAGCTCTCTTCGGAGCAAAAAAACAACATGCTACAGGATCTGAACATGGCAAAGTAAGACATGGCATGGAGATACTCAAATAGCTTAACAAAAGTCCCTTAGTGACCTTGAGCCAAAAGGGACCAGAAAATATACTAACAAGCATGGCAACATCGCAAAAACATAATCACTTTTCAGACTTAGTGAAAACTGGCACATGCTGAAACATAACTTAAGTAGGCATGTTTACGAGCTCGATGCACTCACCACGGTGCAAGTCATGACAAGATAAGCATACAACTATCAAGAACACACAAAATTCAAGCGATACATGGCAAGAAAAATGGCATAGCATGCACGGATCAACTACAACATCATCCTCAAAATTGCAAACAAGTTGACAATCTGCCCAGATTCACAAAGTAGCAAAAGTAGAGCTCGATTGACTCAAGCTAGGGTGCTCCATAATTGCAAACAAAGACATGGATGGATAGAGCACTACAATATTAATAAAACTCACTTACTGATCATCCTCAAAAGAGGCACGGATCACTAGGAAACAACATGAACATATGGCAACATGAGATAAACAGGTCAAGGACTTAGTGGAATTGCTAAGTCCCTGAAAACAGAATTACCAAGTGCACCACTTTGCAAGCTTGCACTAGTCACCACACACATCACAAAAATACATGGGTTGCACCTCTGGAAAGATGACAAAACCCTTAACAAAACATATGTAGAGCATCAGGGCATATCATGCACACAATAATCATGGCAAAAATGACAAATGCCTAAGATGGAGTAGCAGATCTGCCAATTAACTCAAGTAGCCCTCTTCTAACAGCATTTCGGGCATCAAGATGAACTCAAATGAAAATGATGCAATGGAATGAAATGATGTACTCTCTGAGATGAACATTTTAATATGCTATATGCATGAATCGGAGCTACGGATGCAAAGTTCCTGGGCTACGAACAAGGGCACTTGAATCTGCAATCTCTGGGACTTAGAAGAAAAAATGACCTAGGGTTACTGTTCACCCCGATCCAGATCTGGATCCTCACGGTCACTGTTCACCGGGGCGCGTCGTTCGAGGTTCGTCGGAGATGGTGGCCGGACTTGGTGGGCTCGCCGGCCGGAGGAGGTCGAGGGGCTCGCCGGCTTGCCCTAGCCGGAGCACGGGACGGCGGGGCTGGCGTGCGGTGGAGGCGAGGCGGCGCGGGCATCGGGCGATGGCGGCGGCCGGTCAGGGCGACGAGGTGGCAGCGACAGCGAGCTTGCGCGGCAGGGTGGCGCTCCGGAGTTCGCCGGGTGGCGGTGGTGCGGAGGCCGGATCGGGACGGCTCGGGCGGCGCGCGGGAGATGGCAGGCGCGGGGAGGCGCGGCCCGGATCGGCGGCGGGGAGGGCCCGGTGTGGGCCGAGCGGGCTAGCGGCGGGGCACGGTGGCTGGGGCCACGTGGCGCCCTCCTACTGGCGCGGGGCGGTGGCGCGGTTCGTCCGGCCGGCTTTGGACATGTCCGGCGCGGTGCGAGGGAAAAATTAGGGTTAGGGTGGAGAGGAGACCCGGGATTTCGGAGGAGGGGCTAGTTTTATAGGTAGAGGGAGCTAGGAGAGTCCAAATGAGGTGCGGTTTTCGGCCACGCGATCGTGATCGAAGGCTCTAGGTGATGGAGCAGAGTTAGGTGGGTTTTGGGCCAAATTGGAGGGGTGTTGGGCTGCAACACACACAAGGCCTTTTCGGTCCCTCGGTTAACCGTTGGAGCATCAAACGAAGTCCAAATGATACGAAACTTGACAGGCGGTCTACCGGTAGTAAACCAAGGCCGCTTGGCAAGTCTCGGTCCAATCCGGAAATGTTTAATTCCCACACACGAAGGAAAGCTAGAAATGACCACCGGAGGAGAACGAAGCGCCGGAATGCAAAACGGACAACGGGGAAAATGCTCGAATGCATGAGATGAACACGTATGCAAATGCAATGCACATGATGACATGATATGAGATGCATGACAACGATAACAACACACAGAGACAAAAACCCGAACCGGAGAAAATAAAATAACTTAACACCGGAAATGGCAGGAGTTGGAGTACAAATTGGGAAAGTTACATCCGGGGCGTTACAACACTCCACCACTACGAAAGGATCTTGTCCCGAGATCTAGGACTGAAAGAACGCCGGGTACTCAGAACGGAGGTGATCCTCGCGTTCCCAGGTAGCTTCACGGTCGGAATGGTGTGACCACTTGACTTTGAGGAATTTGATTGACTTGTTGCGAGTCTTGCGTTCAGTCTCTTCAAGAATAGCAACTGGGTGCTCACGATAAGAGAGATCTTCTTGGAGCTCAATGTCCTCGAAGTTGACTGTGCGGTCAGGAGTCTTGAAGCACTTTCGGAGCTGAGAGACATGGAACACATCATGAACATTTGCAAAGTTTGAAGGAAGCTCGAGTTGATAGGCGAGGTCGCCTCTCTTGCTGACAATCTTGAAAGGTCCCACGTATCTAGGGGCAAGCTTCCCTTTGATACCGAAGCGACGAGTACCTTTCATAGGAGAGACGCGGAGGTAAACATGATCTCCGATCTCGAAAGCCAAATCACGGTGCTTACTATCATAGTAGCTCTTCTAACGGGATTGGGCTACTTTGAGGTTATCATGAATGACTTTGCACATTTCTTCTGCCTCTGTGATTAAGTCATTGCCCAAAAGCTGACGTTCACCGGTTTCAGACCAGTTGAGAGGGGTACGACACTTTCTGCCATACAGAATTTCAAATGGGGCCTTGCCCGAACTTGCTTGAAAACTGTTGTTGTAGGAGAATTCAGCATAAGGAAGACAATCCTCCCATTTCATGCCGAAGGAGATCACACAAGCCCTGAGCATATCTTCAAGAATCTGGTTGACACGCTTGACTTGACCGCTTGTTTGAGGATGGAAAGCTGTGCTGAAGCGGATGTTGGTGCCCATGGCCTTCTGAAAAGAATCCCAAAACTTGGAGGTAAAGATGCTTCCACGGTCTGAAGAGATCACCTGTGGAATACCGTGAAGAGAGACAATACGAGAGGTATAGAGTTCTGTTTGGGAACGTAGTAATTTCAAAATTTTCCTACGCACACGCAAGATCATGGTGATGCATAGCAACGAGGGGAGAGTGTGATCTACATACCCTTGTAGATCGACAACGGAAGCGTTTGGTTGATGTAGTCGTACGTCTTCACGGCCCGACCGATCAAGCACCGAAACTACGGCACCTCCGAGTTTTAGCACACGTTCAGCTCGATGACGATCCCCGGACTCCGGTCCAGCAAAGTGTCGGGGAAGAGTTCCGTCAGCACGACGGCGTGGTGACGATCTTGATGTACTATCGTCGCAGGGCTTCGCCTAAGCACCGCTGCAATATGACCGAGGTGGAATATGGTGGAAGGGGGCACCGCACACGGCTAAGGAACGATCACGAAGATCAACTTGTGTGTCTATGGGGTGCCCCTTGCCTCAGTATATAAAGGATGGAGGAGGAGGAGGCCGGCCAAGGCTTGGTGCGGCCAGGATGTGGAGTCCTACTAGGACTCCAAGTCCTAGTAGGAGTGCACCAAGAGGGGAGGAAGGGAGAAGGAAGTGGAGGAGAAGGAAAGGTGGCCGGCCCCCTTTTCCCTAGTCCAATTCGGACTAGAGGGGAGGGGGGGGGGGCGCAGCATCTCCTTGGCCCTTTCTCCTCTTCCCACTAAAGCCCATCAAGGCCCATTGCTTCTCCCGTAACTACCCGGTACTCCGAAAAATACCCGAATCACTCGGAACCTTTCCGATGTCCGAATATAGTCGTCCAATATATCGATTTTTATGTCTCAACCATTTCGAGACTCCTCGTCATGTCCCCGATCTCATCCGGGACTTCGAACTCCTTCGGTAAATCAAAACTCATAAACTCATAATATAACTGTCATCGAAACCTTAAGCGTGCGGACCCTACAGGTTCGAGAACGATGTAGACATGACCGAGACATGTCTCCGGTCAATAACCAATAGCGGGACCTGGATGCCCATATTGGCTCCTACATATTCTACGAAGATCTTTATCGGTCAGACCGCATAACAACATACGTTGTTCCCTTTGTCATCGGTATGTTACTTGCCCGAGATTCGATCGTCGGTATCCAATACCTAGTTCAATCTCGTTTCCGGCAAGTCTCTTTACTCGTTCCGTAACACATCATCTCGCAACTAACTCATTAGTTGTAATGCTTGCAAGGCTTATGTGATGTGCATTACCGAGAGGGCCTAGAGATACCTCTCCGACAATCGGAGTGACAAATCCTAATCTCGAAATACGCCAACCCAACATCTACCTTTGGAGACACCTGTAGAGCACCTTTATAGTCACCCATTTATGTTGTGACGTTTGGTAGCACACAAAGTGTTCCTCCGGAAAACGGGAGTTGCATAATCTCATAGTCATAGGAACATGTATAAGTCATGAAGAAAGCAATAGCAACATACTAAACGATCGGGTGCTAAGCTAATGGAATGGGTCATGTCAATCAGATCATTCACCTAATGATGTGATCCCGTTAATCAAATAACAACTCTTTGTCCATGGTTAGGAAACATAACCATATTTGATTAACGAGCTAGTCAAGTAGAGGCATACTAGTGACACTCTGTTTGTCTATGTATTCACACATGTATTATGTTTCCGGTTAATACAATTCTAGCATGAATAATAAACATTTATCATGAAATAAGGAAATAAATAATAACTTTATTATTGCCTGTAGGGCATATTTCCTTCAGTCTCCCACTTGCACTAGAGTCAATAATCTAGTTCACATCGCCATGTGATCTAATCATCAATAGTTCACATCTTTATGTGGTTAACACCCATAGTTCACATCGATATGTGACCAACACCCAAAGGTTTACTAGAGTCAGTAATCTAGTTCACATTGCTATGTGATTAACACCCAAAGAGTACTAAGGTGTGATCATGTTTTGCTTGTGAGAGAATCTTAGTCAACGGGTCTGCCACAATCAGATCCACATGTATTTTGCAAATTTCTATGTCAACAATGCTCTGCATGGAGCTACTCTAGCTAATTGCTCCCACTTTCAATATGTATCTAGACCGAGACTTAGAGTCATCTAGATTAGTGTCAAAACTTGCATCGGCGTAACCCTTTACGACGAACCTTTTTGTCACGTCCATAATCGACAAACATATCCTTATTTTACTAAGGATAATTCTGACCGCTGTCCAGCGATCTACTCCTAGATCACTATTGTACTCCCTTGCCAAATCAGTGTAGGGTATACAATAGATCTGTTATACAGCATGACATACTTTATAGAACCTATGGCCAAGGCATAGGGAATGACTTTCATTCTCTTTCTATCTTCTGCCGTGGTCGGGCTTTGAGTCTTACTCAACTTCACACCTTGTAATACAGGCAAGAACTCTTTCTTTGACTGCTCCATTTTGAACTACTTCAAAATCTTGTCAAGGTATGTACTCATTGAAAAAACTTATCAAGCGTCTTGATCTATCTCTATAGATCTTGGAGCTCAATATGTAAGCAGCTTCACCGAAGTCTTTCTTTGAAAAACTCCTTTCAAATACTCCTTTATGCTTTACAGAATAATTCTACATTATTTCCGATCAACAATATGTCATTCACATATACTTATCAGAAGTGCTGTAGTGCTCCCACTCACTTTCTTGTAAATACAGGCTTCACCACAAGTCAGTATAAAACTATATGCTTTGATCAACTCATCAAAGCGTATATTCCAACTCCGAGATGCTTGCACCAGTCCACAGATGGATCGCTGGTGTTTGCGCATTTTGTTAGCACCTTTCGGATTGACAAAACCTTCTGGTTGCATCATATACAACTCTTCTTTTATAAATCCATTAAGGAATGCAGTTTTGTTTATCCATTTGCCAGATTTCATAAAATGCGGCAATTACTAACATGATTCGGACAGACTGAAGCATAGATATGAGGGAGAAGCTCTCATCGTAGTCAACACCTTGAACTTGTCGAAAACCTTTTGCAACAATTCTAGCTTTGTAGATAGTAACACTACTATCAGCGTCCGTCTTTCTCTTGAAGATCCATTTATTCTCAATTGCTTGCCGATCATCGGGAAAGTCAACCAAAGTCCAAACTTTGTTCTCATGCATGGATCATATCTCAGATTTTATGGCCTCAAACTATTTCGCGGAATTTGGGCTCATCATCGCTTCCTCATAGTTCGTAGGTTCGTCATGGTCAAGTAACATGACCTCCAGAACAGGATTACCGTACCACTCTGGTGCGGATCTCACTCTGGTTTACCTATGAGATTCGGTAGTAACTTGATCTGAAGTTACATGATCATCATCATTAGCTTCCTCACTAATTGGTGTAGTAGTCACAAGAACAGATTTTTGTGATGAACTACTTTCCAATAAGGGAGAAGGTACAATTACCTTATCAAGTTTTCTACTTTCCTCCCACTCACTTCTTTCGAGAGAAACTCCTTCTTTGGAAAGGATCCATTCTTGGCAACGAATTTGCCTTCGGATCTGTGATAGAAGGTGTACCCAACAGTTTCCTTTGGGTATCCTATGAAGACATATTTCTCCGATTTGGTTTTGAGCTTATCAGGATGAAACCTTTTCATATAAGCATCACAATCCCAAACTTTAAGAAACAGCAACTTTGGTTTCTTGCCAAACCACAGTTCAGATTGTGTCGTCTCAACGGACTTAGATGGTGCCCTTTTAAATGTGAATGCAGCTGTCTTTTAATGCATAACCCCAAAACGATAGTGGTAAATCGGTAAGAAACATCATAGGTCGCACCATATCTAATAAAGTACGGTTATGACGTTCGGACACACCATTACATTGTGGTGTTACAGGTGGCGTGACTAGTGAAACTATTTCACATTGTTTTTAACTGAATACCAAACTCGTAACTCAAATATTTGTCTCCGCGATCAGATCATAGAAACTTTATTTTCTTGTCACGATGATTTTCCACTTCACTCTGAAATTCTTTGAACTTTTCAAATGTTTCAGACTTATGTTTCATCAAGTAGATATACCCATATCTGCTCAAATCATCTGTGAAGTTCAGAAAATAATGATACTTGCCATGAGCCTTAACACTCATCGGACCGCATACATCAGTATGTATTATTTCCAATAAGTCAGTTGCTCGCTCCGGAGAACGGAGTTTTAGTCATCTTGCCCATGAGGCATGGTTCGCAAGCATCAAGTGATTCATAATCAAGTGATTCCAAAATCCCATCAGCATGGAGTTTCTTCATGCGCTTTACACCAATATGACCTAAACGGCAGTGCTACAAATAAGTTGCACTATCATTATTAACTTTGCATCTTTTGGCTTCAATATTATGAATATGTGTATCACTATAATCGAGATCCAACAAACCATTTTTGTTGGTGTGTATGACCATAGAAGGTTTTATTCATGTAAACAGAACAACAATTGTTCTCTAACTTAAATGAATAACCGTATTGCAATAAACATGATCAAATCATATTCATGCTCAACGCAAACACCAAATAACACTTATTTAGGTTCAACACTAATCCCGAAATTATAGGGAGTGTGCGATGATGATCATATCAATCTTGGAACCACTTCCAACACACATCGTCACTTCACCCTTAACTAGTCTCTGTTTATTCTGCAACTCCCGTTTCGAGTTACTAATCTTAGCAACTGAACTAGTATCAAATACTTAGGGGTTGCTATAAACACTAGTAAAGTACACATCAATAACATGTATATCAAATATACTTATGTTCACTTTGCCATCCTTCTTATCCGCCAATCACTTGGGGTAGTTCCGCTTCCAGTGACCAGTCCCTTTGCAGTAGAAGCACTTAGTCTCAGGCTTAGGACCAGACTTGGGCTTCTTCACTTGAGCAGCAACTTGCTTGCTGTTCTTCTTGAAGTTCCCCTTCTTTCCTTTGCCTTTTTATTGAAACTAGTGGTCTTGTTAACCATCAACACTTGATGTTTTTCTTGATTTCTACCTTCGTCGATTTCAGCATCACGAAGAGCTTGGGAATTGTTTCCGTTATCCCTTGCATATTATAGTTCATCACGAAGTTCTACTAACTTGGTGATGGTGACTAGAGAATTCTGTCAATCACTATCTTATCTGGAAGATTAACTCCCACTTGATTCAAGCGATTGTAGTACCCAGACAATCTGAGCACATGCTCACTAGTTGAGCGATTCTCCTCCATCTTTTAGCTATAGAACTTGTTGGAGACTTCATATCTCTCAACTCGGGTATTTTCTTGAAATATTAATTTCAACTCCTGGAACATCTCTTATGGTCCATGACGTTCGAAACGTCTTTAAAGTCCCGATTCTAAGCCGTTAAGCATGGTGCACTAAACTATCAAGTAGTCATCATATTGAGCTAGCCAAACGTTCATAACGTCTGCATCTGCTCCTGCAATAGGTCTGTCACCTAGCGGTGCATCAAGGACATAATTCTTCTGTGCAGCAATAAGGATAAACCTCAGATCACGGATCCAATCCGCATCATTGCTACTAATATCTTTCAACACAATTTTCTCTAGGAACATATCAAAATAAACACAGGGAAGCAACAACGTGAGCTATTGATCTACAACATGATTTGCAAAATACTACCAGGACTAAGTTCATGATAAATTTAAGTTCAATTAATCATATTACTTAAGAACTCCCACTTAGATAGACATCCCTCTAATCCTCTAAGTGATCAAGTGATCCAAATCAACTAAACCATGTCCGATCATCACGTGAGATGGAGTAGTTTCAATGGTGAACATCACTATGTTGATCATATCTACTATATGATTCACGCTCGACCTTTCGGTCTCCGTGTTCCGAGGCCATATCTGTATATGCTTGGCTCGTCAAGTATAACCTTAGTATTCCGCGTGTGCAACTGTTTTGCACCCGTTGTATTTGAACGCAGAGCCTATCACACCCGATCATCACGTGGTGTCTCAGCACGAAGAACTTTCGCAACGGTGCATACTCAGGGAGAACACTTCTTGATAATTTTAGTGAGAGATCATCTTATAATGCTACCATCAATCAAAGCAAGATAAGATGCATAAAAGATAAACATCACATGCAATCAATATAAGTGATATGATATGGCCATCATCATCTTGTGCCTGTGATCTCCATCTCCGAAGCACCGTCATCATCACCATCGTCACCGGCGCGACACCTTGATCTCCATCGTAGCATCGTTGTCGTCTCGCCAATCTTATGCTTCCACGACTATCGCTACCGCTTAGTGATAAAGTAAAGCATTACAGCGCGATTGCATTGCATACAATAAAGCGACAACCATATGGCTCCTGCCAGTTGCCGATAACTCGGTTACAAAACATGATCATCTCATACAATAAAATTCAGCATCATGTCTTGACCATATCACATCACAACATGCCCTCCAAAAACAAGTTAGACGTCCTCTACTTTGTTGTTGCAAGTTTTACGTGGCTGCTACGGGCTTAAGCAAGAACCAATCTCACCTACGCATCAAAACCACAACGATAGTTTGTCAAGTTGGTGTTGTTTTAACCTTCGCAAGGACCGGGCGTAGCCACACTCGGTTCAACTAAAGTTGGAGAAACTGTCACCCGCAAGCCACCTATGTGCAAAGCACGTCGGGAGAACCGGTCTCGCGTAAGAGTACGCGTAATGTTGGTCCGGGCCGATTCATCCAACAATACCGCCGAACCAAAGTATGACATGCTGGTAAGCAGTATGACTTATATCGCCCACAACTCACTTGTGTTCTACTCGTGCATATAACATCAACATATAAAACCTAGGCTCGGATGCCACTGTTGGGGAACGTAGTAATTTCAAAATTTTCCTACGGACACGCAAAATCATGGTGATGCATATCAACGAGGGGAGAGTGTGATCTACGTACCCTTGTAGATCGACAACGGAAGCGTTTGGTTGATGTAGTCGTACGTCTTCACGGCCCGACCGATCAATCACCGAAACTACGGCACCTCCGAGTTTTAGCACACGTTCAACTCGATGACGATCCCTGGACTCCGATCCAGCAAAGTGTCGGGGAAGAGTTCCGTCAGCACGATGGCGTGGTGACAATCTTGATGTACTATCGTCGCAGGGCTTCGCCTAAGCACCGCTGCAATATGACCGAGGTGGAATATGGTGGAAGGGGGCACCGCACACGGCTAAGGAACGATCACAAAGATCAACTTGTGTGTCTATAGGGTGCCCCTTGCCTCAGTATATAAAGGATGGAGGAGGAGGAGGCTGGCCAAGGCTTGGTGCGGCCAGGATGTGGAGTCCTACTAGGACCCCAAGTCCTAGTAGGAGTCCACCAAGAGGGGAGGAAGGGAGAAGGAAGTGGAGGTGAAGGAAAGGTGGCCGGCCCCCTTTTCCCTAGTCCAATTCGGACTAGAGGGGAGGGGGGGCGCAGCAGCCCCTTGGCCCTTTCTCCTCTTCCCACTAAAGCCCATCAAGGCCCATTGCTTCTCCCGTAACTACCCGGTACTCCGAAAAATACCCGAATCACTCGGAACCTTTCCGATGTCCGAATATAGTCGTCCAATATATCGATTTTTACGTCTCGACCATTTCGAGACTCCTCGTCATGTCCCCGATCTCATCCGGGACTCCGAACTCCTTCGGTACATCAAAACTCATAAACTCATAATATAACTGTCATCGAAACCTTAAGCGTGCGGACCCTACGGGTTTGAGAACGATGTAGACATGACCGAGACATGTCTCTGGTCAATAACCAATAGCGGGACCTGGATGCCCATATTGGCTCCTACATATTCTACGAAGATCTTTATCGGTCAGACCGCATAACAACATACGTTGTTCCCTTTGTCATCGGTATGTTACTTGCCCGAGATTCGATCGTCGGTATCCAATACCTAGTTCAATCTCGTTACCGGCAAGTCTCTTTACTCATTCCGTAACACATCATCTCGCAACTAACTCATTAGTTGTAATGCTTGCAAGGCTTATGTGATGTGCATTACTGAGAGGGCCCAGAGATACCTCTCCGACAATCGGAGTGACAAATCCTAATCTCGAAATACGCCAACCCAACATCTACCTTTGGAGACACCTGTAGAGCACCTTTATAATCACCCATTTACATTGTGACGTTTGGTAGCACACAAAGTGTTCCTCCGGCAAACGGGAGTTGCATAATCTCATAGTCATAGGAACATGTATAAGTCATGAAGAAAGCAATAGCAACATACTAAATGATCGGGTGCTAAGCTAATGGAATGGGTCATGTCAATCAGATCATTCACCTAATGATGTGATCCCGTTAATCAAATAACAACTCTTTGTCCATGGTTAGGAAACATAACCATCTTTGATTAACGAGCTAGTCAAGTAGAGGCATACTCGTGACACTCTGTTTGTCTATGTATTCACACATGTATTATGTTTCCGGTTAATACAATTCTAGCATGAATAATAAACATTTACCATGAAATAAGGAAATAAATAATAACTTTATTATTGCCTCTAGGGCATATTTCCTTCAAGTTCCGCCAATTGAGCTGCAGTGATCGACTCTTTGATAGGCGGAAAATGAGCCACTTTGGTGAGTTTGTCGATGACAACGAATATAGCATCATTGCCACGCTTGGACTTTGGAAACCCAGTCACAAAGTCCATTTCAATGTGGTCAAACTTCCATTCTGGAATGGCAAGAGGTTGGAGGAGACCAGCTGGCCTTTGGTGTTCTGCCTTCACTCTTCTGCAGACATCACATTCATTCACGAACTGAGCAATCTCGCGCTTCATTCGAGTCCACCAATAAGCTTGCTTAAGGTCCTGATACATCTTCGTGCTCCCAGGGTGGATGGAGAGGAGAGAATTGTGAGCCTCATTCATGATCACTTTACGGAGGTCGCCTTTGGGGTACAACAATACGATCCTCGAAGAAGAGAGTGTCCTTGTCATCAAGGCGGTAGCACTTGTACTTGGGTTGACTCTTGGCAATCCCAATCTTCACCTTTTTCACCATAGCATCAAGAAGCTGGGCTTGGCGAATCTGGTCTTCCAAGGTAGGAGAGACTTGAAGGTTGGCGAGGAAACCTTGAGGAACAACTTGCAGATTAAGTTTGCGGAAAGCTTCACAAAGCTCGGGTTGATAGGGCTTGAGAATAAGGCTGTTGCAATAAGCCTTCCTTCTCAATGCGTTAGCAATCATATTGGCCTTGCCTAGAGTATACTCGATACTTGGATTATACTCTTGAATCATTTCGACCCATCGAGTTTGCCTGAGGTTGAGATTAGGCTGAGTGAAGATGTACTTGAGACTCTTGTGATCAGTGAAAATGTGCACTTTTCTTCCCAATAAAAGATGTCTCCAAGTCAAAAGAGCATGCACAACTGCCGCCAACTCAAGATCATGAGTGGGGTAGTTCTTATCATTAGGCTTCAACTGGCGAGAGGTATAAGCAACAACTTTCTTCTCTTGCATCAATACTGCGCCAAGACCTTGGAGAGAGGCATCACAAAAGACCTCGTATGGTTTGGATTCATCAGGCGGAGTCAGAACTGGAGCAGTGATCAATTTCTCTTTCAAAGTGTTGAAAGCAATATCACACTCCGAAGACCAAACGTACTTGACGTGCTTCTGGAGAAGATTAGAGATAGGCTTCGCGATCTTAGAAAAGTTTTCAACAAATCTTCGGCAATAGCTTGCGAGACCGAGGAAGCTACGGAGTTGCTTCACGTTCTGAGGAGGTTCCCAATTCACAATTGCAGACACCTTCTCAAGATTCACGGCAATGCCCTTGGCAGAGATGATATGACCAAGATAAAGAACCTCATCGAGCCAAAATTCGCACTTGGAGAACTTGGCGTAGAACTGATGTTCCCTGAGCTTATCGAGAACCAAACGCAAGTGCTTGGCATGATCTTCCTTGTTCTTCGAGAAAACCAGAATGTCGTCGAGATAGACCAAAACGAAGTCATTGGTGTAGGCGTTGAAGATGAAGTTCATCATGCGAGAGAACGTCAGAGGAGCTTTGACGAGGCCGAAAGACATGACAGTGTATTCATATGAACCATAGCTTGTTCTGAAAGCCGTCTTGGGAATATCTTTCTCACGGATTCGAATCTGATGATAACCCATGTGGAGATCAAGCTTGGAGAATACTTGGGCACCTTTGAGTTGTTCGAACAACTCATTGATGTTGGAAAGTGGGTATTTGTTCTTGATGGTCTTCTTGTTCAATGGACGGTAATCAACACAAAGTTGATCCGTTCCATCCTTCTTCTTCACAAAAAGAACACCACAACCCCATGGAGAAGAACTAGGCCGGATGAGACCCATTCTCTCTTGCTCATCGAGTTGCTTCTTCAGCTCCTTCAACTCTTCAGGTCCGAGCTTGTAAAGACGCTTGCACACAGGTTCCGTACCGGGCTCAAGATCAATAACGAATTCAACTGGCCAGTGCGGAGGCATTCCTGGAAGCTCTTCTGGAAAGACGTCTTGATATTTGCAAACGACTAGAATTTGCGAGATAGCATCCAGTTCACCCTTCTCATTGAGGGAAAACGGACGGATGGTATTATCCCGAGCGGCAAAGACAATTACATCCTCAGACGAATGAGTCAATTGAATCTGCCTGGCTGCACAATCAAGATGTGCCTTGTGCTTAGAAAGCCAATCCATTCCGAGAATAAGATCAATATCCGAGTCACCAAGAACCATTGGAGAAGCCAGAAACTTGTAGTCACCCAAGGTGATAGTAACATCCGGAACGATGGAGTTAGCATGCATGCGCTTACCAGGAGAGACAACTGCTAAAGGACTAGGCAAGACTTGTGAAACCAATTCATGCCTAGATGTAAACGGTCTCGAGATGAAACAATGCGATGCACCAGTGTCAAAAAGAACTTTAGCTAGAATATCATTAACAGGAAGGTTACCCATAATCACATCTGATGAGTCCTCTGCCTGAGCTGCATTCATCAAGCTGACGTTGGCGTGCTTGGGGTTATGCTTGACCACAGCTGTACTTGCCGATCTCACAGGAGGAGGAGGAGGAGGAGGAAGGCGCCTCTGGTTGAAACACTTGTTGGCATAGTGACCCTTTTCTTGGCACTTGTTGCACGTGACCTCTGAAAGCGGACGGTGGTACGGAGCACTCGATCTTGGAGGTTGAGACGAAGTCTTGTTCTGAAAGCCAGGGTTGGGTGGGTGGGAAGAACCACTGCCACCTTTGCTCTTCTGCTGATACGGCTGACGAAACGGAGGAGGAGGAAGCCAATACTTCTGCTACTTGGCCACTTGAGTAGAGGAAGAAGGCGTAGTGTCTCTGACTCGCTTCTTGGAAGCATCACACCTCAACTGAGTGGCCTCTTGCTTCAGTGCCATGTTGTAGAACTCATCGTACCTCAAGGGCTCAAAGAGAACAAGAGCGAGCTGAATTTCTTCTCTAAGACCACCCCTGAACTGGTATATCATGCTCTTCTCATCAGGCACGTCCTGCTTGGCAAAGCGGGCGAGCTTCTGGAACAACTTGTTGTAGTCATAGACAGACAAAGAGCCTTGCTTCAAGTTGCGGAATTCCTCACTCTTACTTTCAACCACACTCTGAGGGATGTGATGAGCTCCGAAATCTTGACGGAATTCATCCGAAGTGATCAGACGTCCACCTCTGGAATCCTTGTACTGCTGGAACCATTCTGCAGCTTGATCTTTGAGTTGGAAAGAAGCGAACTTGACGAAATATTCAGGCTGACGTTACTGTACTCAAAATGCTTACACAGATCCACAAGCCAATCGTCAGCATCGGATGCCTCAACACAATTGCTGAAAGTCTTTGGCCCATTAGCAAGGAACTGGTTGAGTGTAGCAAAGTGATTCTGATTGTTGCCTTGATTCCCTTGGTTGCCTTGATTGCGCTCTTGGAGAATTTGCATGATCAACTGCGTGTTTGCATTGGTTGCGGCCATCACAGCTTGCCATGCCTCCGGAGGAGGTGGAGGTGGTGGCGGATCTTGATTCTGATTCTAACTGGTGCTCTTAGCGGGAGCCATCTTGAAGAGGTTGACCACCGTTAGCACATAGACAGATAAATGAAGCTGAAACCAACGGAATGAAAATTGCAACATAAAGTCTTCACATCCGAACAAAATGAACGAATGCATTCCTCTTGAAATGGTCACACATCCATAAATTGAGAAGCCACGTAGAATGAAGGTAGATAAATAAATCAACAAGGTACGGCTCAAGAACGAATAATCGGTAAGAAATCCCAATCTCAAACCAATATCCATGGAAGAAGAACTAGAGCTACAAGAATTCCCACCTATGAAACTCCCGAACCTTTCCGGTTATGCAATCAGGTGTTGGGGATACAGGGGAAGCATAATATCTCACCCAAACTAGAAAATCCTACATCCAGCTGTTTCCATCCTTCAACACATAACCAAGAAACCTTCGGAAACCATCTACCTCAAGCTTCGAAAAGCATCAGTTATACAAGTTATGGCGATACTCCCGAACTCCCACCCCAGTACTGGGTGGCGTCGAGGTTATCTCACCAACGAACTTCATAAAAGAGATTTTCAATGTCGGCGTACTAAACTCAGGTATTCCAAAATTGCAACGATAAAATTATGATGACAACACCTCAGCGCTCAACTCCCCGGGACACTTCCACTAAACCCCTGACAGGAGGCACCAGGACAATGTTCTCATCATAAAACCATCGGAACGATTCCAAGATACCCGCGTGATCCTAAAAATTTTATTAGTGAAATTTGAGACGAGAAGAGTCAAAACTCTACGTCAGGATGCCTTACCAGAGCGATGAGGAGACTGGGAAGTAAAAAGAATTCCTAAACTCTCCGATATATAATTCCTAAATGACTCAAAACATTTTTCTAGACACAACTCGGCTGCTAAAAACGATCAAGCAATGGGGCTCCTAAGGTCGGGGAAGGCTCTGATTACCAACTTGTAACACCCTCGATGAGACTATATCTCCCACGTGTCGAGGCATGACTTAGAGCCATAATCGCATTGAAGGCATATGTCGCAAGTCAGGTAATCATCACAAACATCCCATGTAATATAGATAATGAAAATGGATAACATAGTTGGCTTACACTCGCCACGTCAATCAAGTACATAAATAACATACATCATCCAAACACTCATGGCCCGACTACGGTGCCAAAATGAAAGATAGCCCAACAGGCAACATGGTCCCGATCACCCCCAACAGGGAACCACTACTGATCATCAGGAAAGGAAACATAGTAACGTTGAGATTCCTCGTCGAACTCCCACTTGAGCTCGAACGCGTCACCTGGAGCGGAATCGTCTGGACCTGCATCTGGTGTAATAGTAATCTGTGAGCCATAGGGACTCAGCAATCTCGCACCTTCGCGATCAAGACTATTTAAGCTTATAGGTAGGGTAAGGTAAATATATGTGGAGCTGCAGCAAGCGACTAGCATATATGGTGGCTAACTTATTCGCAAAAGAGAGCGAGAAGAGGAGGCAAAGCGCGAGCGAGAAACTAGAGAACAACCTGCGCAAGCAATACTCCAATACCGTGTCCACTTCCCGGACTCCGCCGAGAAGAGGCCATCATGGTAACACACACGGTTGATTCATTTTAATTAAGTTAAGGTTCAAGTTATCTACAACCGGACATTAACAAATTCCCATATGCCCATAACCGCGGGCATGGCTTTTGAAAGTTCAAATCCATGCAGGGGAGTCCCAACTTAGCCCATGACAAGCTCTCACGGTCAACGAAGGAATAGACCTCCTCCCAAGACGTTCCGATCAGACTCGGTATCTCGGTTCTTCAAGACATTTCGACAGGTTAAAACTAAACCAGCAACACCACTCGAATGTGCCGACAAATTCCGATAGGAGCTTGAAAGTGCAACTATCCCTAGGTGGTTTTGGTAATTCATAACAACATATAGCTCATTGAGCTAATGCTATTCCAAGATGATTATTTCAGGAAAGCTCAATGATTGGCATGGCATGGATGGTGAAAGTGGAACCCTCAAAATGCTAAGGACAAAGGATTGGCTCAAGCTCAAAAGCTCAAGACTCTTCATTTTATATTTTAGTGATCCAAGATCACATTGAGTCTTTAGGAAAAGCCAATACTATCAAGGAGGGATGAGGTGTTGCTTAATGAGCCTCTTGCTTCATGTGCTTAGTGATATGCTCCAAAACCCTCAACTACTTTCCCATATCCACATTTGACCTAAACCCTAAGCCAAACTCGGCCCTACCGATTCTTTCAACCCAGCGTCACCGAGTTTCACTTGTCATAGCCATTGCCAAACCCTAGCAAATCGGTTCTACCGATAGGGATCTCGGTCTCACCGAGATGGGATTGCAAACTCTCTGTTTCCCTTTCGTAACTTTCCGGTCTCACCGAAAGAGCGGATCGGTCCCACCGAGATTGTAATGTAAATTCAGTGTTTCCTTTTTGTAACTTTTCGGTCTCACCGAAAGAGCAAATCGGTCCCACCGAGTTTGCCTGACCAACTCTCTGGTTAGCTAATTACCAAAATCGGTCTCACCGAGTTTGTGTAATCGGTCTCACCGAGATTACGTTATGCCCCAAGCCTAACAGAATCGGTCCTACCGAGTTGCATGTAAGTCCCACCGAAAATCTCTAACGGTCACTAGGTTTACTATTTCGGTCTGACCGAGTTTGTTGATTCGGTCCCACCGAGATTGGTAAATTGTGTGTAACGGTTGGATTTTATGTGGAGGCTATATATACCCCTCCACCTCCTTCTCATTCGAAGAAGAGCCATCAGAACACATGTACACTTCCAACTCATATGTTCTGAGAGAGAACCACCTACTCATGTGTTGAGACCAAGATATTCCATTCCTACCATATGAATCTTGATCTCTAGCCTTCCCCAAGTTGCTTTTCACTCAAATCTTCTTTCCACCATATCCAAATCCTGTGAGAGTGAGTTGAGTGTTGGGGAGACTATCATTTGAAGCACAAGAGCAAGGAGTTCATCATCAACACACCATTTGTTACTTCTTGGAGAGTGGTGTCTCCCAGATTGGCTAGGTGTCACTTGGGAGCCTCCGACAAGATTGTGGAGTTGAACCAAGGAGTTTGTAAGGGCAAGGAGATCGCCTACTTCGTGAAGATCTACCGCTAGTGAGGCAAGTCCTTCGTGGGCGATGGCCATGGTGGGATAGACAAGGTTGCTTCTTCGTGGACCCTTCGTGGGTGGAGCCCTCCGTGGACTCGCGCAACCGTTACCCTTCGTGGGTTGAAGTCTCCATCAACGTGGATGTAGGATAGCACCACCTATCCGAACCACGGGAAAAACATCCGTGTCTCCAATTGCGTTTGAATTCTCCAAACCCTTCCCTTTACATTCTTGCAAGTTGCATGCTTTACTTTCCGCTGCCAATATACTCTTTGCATGCTTGCTTGAATTGTGTGATGATTGCTTGACTTGTCCTAAAATAGCTAAAATCTGCCAAGAACTAAAATTGGGAAAAGGTTAAGTTTTTATTTGGTCAAGTTATCTAATCACCCCCCTCTAGACATACTTTCGATCCTACAAGTGGTATCAGAGCTTTGGTCTCCATTTGCTTTGATTTCCATAGCTTTTGGTGGTCATAGCCTTGGTTTCACAACCTAGGAGAGTATGGCGTCTAGCGAGGGAAATTATCACCGTAGAGGTCCTTACTTTGATGGTACTAATTTTGCTAGTTGGAAGCATAAAATGAAAATGCATATTCTTGGACATAACCCCGCCGTTTGGGCTATTGTGTGTGTTGGTTTGCAAGGTGACTTATTTGATGGGAGAGAACCAAATCGTGAAGCTACCGCGGATGAGTTGAAGATGTTGCAATACAATGCTCAAGCTTGTGATATTCTCTTCAACGGATTGTGCCCCGAAGAATTCAACAAAATCAGCCGTCTTGAGAATGCAAAGGAAATTTGGGACACTTTGATTGATATGCATGAAGGTACCGACTCCGTCAAGGAATCCAAATTGGATGTGCTTCAAAGTCAACTTGACAAGTTCAAAATGAAGGATGGTGAAGGTGTCGCTGAAATGTTCTCTAGGCTTGCTCTCATCACAAATGAGATTGCCGGCTTAGGAAGTGAAGAGATGACCGATAGATTCATCATCAAGAAGATTCTAGGAGTCTTGGATGGAAAATATGATACCGTGTGCACATTGATCCAAATGATGCCCAATTACAAAGATCTCAAGCCAACGGAGGTAATTGGAAGAATTGTTGCTCATGAGATGTCACTTAAGGATAAAGAGGAACTTCACAACAAATCAAGTGGTGCCTACAAAGCCTCATGTGAAGCCCCTACATCATCAAGTGAGAAACAAGACTTCAATGAAGAATTGAGCTTAATGGTGAAGAACTTCAACAAGTTCTACAAGAGTAGAAGCAAAGATAGAAGCTCCAAGTCAAGGTCCTACAATGGCAAAAGATCTTCTAGTCGAGAGCGAAACTGCTACAATTGTGGAAGACCCGGACACTATTTCAATGAGTGTACGGTTCCCTACAAGAGAAGAGAAGACTCTCCAAAAAGAAGAAGCAAAAGAGAAGAATCACCACCAAGAGAGAGAAGGAGTAGAGATGATCGTTATGAACGAAGATACTCACGGAGAAGCAAGGATTCAGAAAGGAAGGAAAAATCATCAAGGAGCTACACAAAATGAAGACATCAAGCTCATGTTGGTGAATGGGTATCCGGCTCCGACTCCGACGACCACTCCGAGAGAAGTTATCACTCCGATTCCGAATATACTCAAGATGAAGGTGTTGCCGGTCTAGCACTTGTGTCAACCAACTCCTACGATATATTTGACTCACCGAATGAAGGAATTGGAAGATGTTTCATGACCAAAGGTCCTAAGGTAACACACCCCGAGTATGTTGATTTTAATAGTGATGAAGATGACTTGTTAGGTGATGATGATTTACTTGTTGACAACTCTAAGATGAATACTATGATGAAATGTCAATTAATCATGCTAATCAAGATAAAACGAATGACAATGATAAGGAGAATATTGAGGCTCTAACTAAAGAACTAAACACTCTTAAGTTAGCTCATAAAACTATCTTCGAAGATCATCGAGAACTTTTAAGAGCTCATGAGAAGTTACGCTTTGAAAAGCTCAATCTTGAGCAAGAGCATGAGTTTTTAAAGGCAATCAATGATGATCTCCGCAAGAAAAGTTCTTCTTACATTGCCAAGCGTTTACTCTTATCCACTTACATGCCTCAAGTCAAGTCTAGTAACAAGAACATGAAAGATTCTTCCTCTAGTAGTAGCAATGATCATGCTAAATCCAATATTGTTGCTTCTAGTAGTTCTCTTGATTCCACTAATGATTCTCTTAGCCAAGTTACACTTGAGCAAGAAAATAGCTTATTGAAGGGAATTATAGAGAAAGGAGTGTACAAAAGCCTTGCCGGGAGTAAGCAATTCGAGGAAATTGTGCGCAAGCAAGGAATGCACCGGAAGAATCAAGGTGTTGGTTTTGAACGAAAGTTCAATGCCAATGGAGTTGAGTGGGAAGAAGATCAATACCCCAAGACAAAGTTTGTTCCTCAACAAGAGAAGTATGATACTTCCTTCAAGGGGACACAAGCTCAAGATGATCTTCCACCACAAGACTACAAGCAAAAAGGCAAGGACAAGCTTCAAGAGGAAATTGATGCATTTGAAGAAGCTCCTAAGACCTTGGTCAAGTGGATTCCCAAGACCACTTCAAGTTCCACTTCATCAAGTATGACTACAACTCCAAGGGTTCCCATCAAGATGATGTGGATCCAAAAGAAGAAGAACTAGAGAGTTCTTGAGGGTGACTCCGCCAACATACCTCACTCTTATCATTTTGGCAAGAACAAGTGCAATCAACTTCCACATCTTGCACTAGTTCAAGGAGTCACAAACCCTCTTGTTGGTAAGACAAGGGACAAGGTAACCTAAAGTTTTCATGGACATCATCTTGTGTGTGCATCACTCTATGTCTATGGATATCCTTGTTTGTTCCTTGTGGGACTAACCCATGTAGGTATTGAAAGTGCAATTCACTCAAATGGATAGCTCCAAGTGATCTACATCAACTTTAAGCATCCACATCTTCAACATCTACATGAAGTTATCATTGACAAAACCCAAGGTTAGTTCATCCCTCTTAGGGGGGATATCACATCTAGGGGGAGCTTTACTCTAAGACTTGAGCTAAAGCAACTCTAAAGATGTGAACACAACAATGCTTTATGTAAAAGTGGTAACCCCACTTGAGCTTAAACGATGAGTATGACCTATGATCAAGTGTTCTCACTTGACTCCTAAGTCAATATACTCATATATAGATGACCTAGTCATCGCCAATTGCTTGATAAACGCTAGAATTGGTTGTGCATGCTTTGTCACATATTTCAATTGCCATTTTATTGTGTGAGCATGTTGGTTGCATATTTTACTCATTCGAGGACATCCACTTGTTGTTTTGATTGTTTGGTTTTATTTCCTTTTGCCAAGTGGATGGACAAGAATGCCTAAGAACCTCCTCTAGCTATCTATGCTTTTCTCGTCTCAAACTCTATTCATGCTACATCACAAAATTTGATCAAGTCAGATTCAAACCACTCTGTGTGAGGAGCACTCGGAGTCCCCGATTCGTCATAGACTTAAACTTCCAAAACCTCTTTATGATTCTCGGTCTGACCGATATCCTATTTTCGGTCCTACCGAGATCATTAAGTTGATCTGAATTTTCGATCTCGGTGCAACCGATTTGAACCATTCGGTCACACCGAGTTGCAATAACTGTATACAGTTTTGCATCTCGGTGCCACCGAGTTGTTCCACTCGGTCACACCGACAGGGTCGGGCTATATATAGTCACGGGCAAAAATTTGGAAATTTCTCCGAACCCCTTCGCCCGCACGATAGCTTGCTCTGCCATCGTGGTCTCCGGATCGTCTCCTCGCCGCCAGCCGCCTCCAGTCGCTGGTCTCCATCGCCGTCAACGGAATTCAACCCCTCCGTTGCCGCCGTAGCGAGTCTCCGCCGAACTAGGGTATGGACTCGATCACAGTGCTATTCCCCGTCCGATTCCTAGCACATTGTGTTCTTAATGATTCTTGCCACGATTGAAACACTCCTATCCAGTCAATGCGTTCGTAGATTAGTTTTGATTCGAAAATTTTAGGGTTAGGTTTCCGCCGAAACCATCTCGGACCCACCGAGTTGAACAACTCGGTCCCACCGATTTGGCTTATGCCATTGCACAAGTGAAACTCGGTCTGACCGAGAATTACTAATCGGTGTGACCGATTTTGGAACTTTCTGAAACCCTAGCAGTCTCGGTGCCACCGAACTGTGACTCGGTCTGACCGAGTTCACTAGTTTAGGTTCCAAAACTGCTTCGGTATCACCGAGTTTAAAAATCGGTAGATCCGAGATGATTTCAGTGGGAAACTAAAACTAAGTTTTTGAATCATTCTTTTGCAAAAATCTCTGCATTTTGTGATGCTCATCCACTCTACCTTATCTATAAACTCTTCACAGGGTCAGCAGTCAGCTTTTACATCATGTCTGATCAGAGTGACAGCCAGAACAGGTCAGAAGAGCAGGTGCTCATGAGTGAGGGCACTAGTCCCTCCAGCTCTTCAGATGATGGCAGCAGGAGTACCCCAAGCAATTTGCCAAAAGCTGCCACCAGACAGAGGAAGAAGAAGAGGTTGTTGCACCAGCACCTAAGGCACCTAAGCTTATGGGTGATTCTATCAGGACAGGGGCTGCTGCATCCAAGCCCAAAGAAGCACCCAAAGCTGCCTCCAAGCCCAAGTCTGCCCCAAAGAGAAATACGAGGAGCATACCTGCAACTGAGAAGAACAAGGCCCCAGTGCCTGAAGCTACTGAAGAAGATGATGAAGATCATGTTCTGAGAAAGCTCAAGCCCAAGATCCCAGACCACAATGATGCTCATCCTGTGGCTGAGGACATGAAGCTCAGAAGAGACTCAGGGCTGAGGAAGTGGAGAGAAGCAGACCCGTATGCTTCAAGGAGAAGAACTGCTGTTGATTACAGGTTTCACACCAAGGAACAGCAAGATTTCTATGAGACAGTGCTGCTTGACAAGAAGCCCATAGTTTATGACATGAGATGGGTCAATTGGGAGTACATCAAGGACAATGAAGAACACTACCCTGGAGTGTATGACAGCTTCAATGCTTGTGGAGTAGCAGACTTTGTTGGGCAGAAGCTCACAAAGTGGAACGAGGAACTCATTATGCAATTCTACTCCACAGCACATTTCTACCCAGATGGAAAGATCACATGGATGTTTGAAGGTACAAGGTACCAATCTACTGTTGCTGAGTGGGCACAGCTCATCAATGCCCCAGAGGAGCATGAGGATGACTTGGATATCTATGCCAAGAAGAAGATGGACCACAACTCTATGTCCAATATGTACAAGGAAATTCCAAACGAGGCACTTGATACTTTCAAGTTTGGGTCTGTGCATTATCTTCTGTCAGGGTTGCCAACCATTAACTGGATCCTTAGGCACACTCTCTTGCCCAAGTCAGGTGATCACAAGATGATCATAGGCCATGCAATCAATTTGCTTCATGTATTTGATGTGCCTCAGAAATTCAAGGTCATGAGCCTCATAATAGAGACTATCAAGAGGACTGCAGCAGATCAGAAGAGGAGCTGTGGTTATGCCCCTCAGATCCAGGAGCTAATTAACTCCAAGATGGGCATAGGCATATACTTGTTGGACAAGGAACACTTGCCTATTCATCCAGACTTTGAGGACAACCAAGTTGTGATGAATGAGAATGAACCATCATCAGTTCAAGCACAAGCCAAGAAGGAGCAGGCAAGGAAGGAGAAAGCTGCCAAGATGCCAACTCAAGAGGAGGCATCTAAGTATTTCTTGAAAACCAAACAAGAGCAGCTTGGTTACTTGATTGCATCCACACTGAGGATTGAGCAAGGACTGGCCACCCTCACTCAGAATCAGCAGAGCTTAGAGAGGATCATGGAACAAAAGTTCTATGACTTGGATGTCAAAGTAACAGAGATTCAGTCTGCAGTGGAACAACTTCAGGATGACATGCAGGAGAGGAGAGGCAAGACTACAACGGATGCATTTGCCGGAGTGCCAAGAGCTCAGAGATCTCATGCAGTGTCAGTTGCTGACACCAGAGCCACCACTTCTGCACCAGCTACAGCTTCAGTTCCACCAGCTCCAGCATCTACTTCAGCCTCAACTCCAACCATGTCTACATAAGGCTTCGTCCTTGGAGTGCTTCGGACTCCACCACCACCAGAAGATCAAGCCTGAGAGTCGATCTAGCACTATGCATTTTCTAGGAACTTTTTGGTAACTTGTTGCCAAAGGGGGAGAAAAATGTATAGATCATAGGCTTCGAGAGAGAGAGTGTTGTTTTTTCTCTCTTGCTTTATTTGGTGGTTTTTCGAACTTTGTTTGCTTTTGAGTGCTTGAGATACTATGCCGTTATCTGTGAGACATTGATGATCATGTGTTTGATCATAAGCTACACTTAATGCTTGGTGAATGCTATTATCTTATCTATCTTATGTGATCATTCACTTTTCTTGGTGATGAGTGCATGTATTTCATTCTTATCATTTTAAGTGCTCCACCAAGATGTATGTGACATGGAAGAGTAACCCATGACTCTAACTCTTTGTGCATTTGCAGTCCAAAGCAAATCTTAAATATGCACAAATTTAGGGGGAGCTCTTACTTATCACATACTTCTCAAAGCAACGATATATTTCATGCTTATTATCATTTGTCGAAGCTTTGATCTATATGTTGTCATCAATTACCAAAAAGGGGGAGATTGAAAGTGCAACTATCCCTAGGTGGTTTTGGTAATTCATAACAACATATAGCTCATTGAGCTAATGCTATTTCAAGATGATTATTTCAGGAAAGCTTAATGATTGGCATGGCATGGATGGTGAAAGTGGAACCCTCAAAATGCTAAGGACAAAGGATTGGCTCAGGTATTCCAGAATTGCAACGATAAAATTATGATGACAACACCTCAGCGCTCAACTCCCCGGGACACTTCCACTAAACCCCTGACAGGAGGCACCAAGACAATGTTCTCATCATAAAACCATCGGAACGATTCCAAGATACCCGCGTGATCCTAAAAAAATTTAGTGAAATTTGAGACGAGAAGAGTCAAAACTCTACGTAAGGATGCCTTACCAGAGCGATGAGGAGACTGGGAAGTAAAAAGAATTCCTAAACTCTCCGATATATAATTCCTAAATGACTCAAAACATTTTTCTAGACACAACTCGGCTGCTAAAAACGATCAAGCAATGGGGCTCCTAAGGTCGGGGAAGGCTCTGATTACCAACTTGTAACACCCTCGATGAGACTATATCTCCCACGTGTCGAGGCATGACTTAGAGGCATAATCGCATGGAAGGCATATGTCGCAAGTCAGGTAATCATCACAAACATCCCATGTAATATAGATAATGAAAAGGGATAACATAGTTGGCTTACACTCGCCACGTCAATCAAGTACATAAATAACATACATCATCCAAACACTCATGGCCCAACTACGGTGCCAAAATGAAAGATAGCCCAACAAGCGACATGGTCCCGATCACCCCCAACAGGGCACCACTACTGATCATCAGGAAAGGAAACATAGTAACATTGAGAGTCCTCGTCGAACTCCCACTTGAGCTCGAACGCGTCACCTGGAGCGGAATCGCCTGGACCTGCATCTGGTGTAATAGTAATTTGTGAGCCACAGGGACTCAGCAATCTCGCACCTTCGCGATCAAGACTATTTAAGCTTATAGGTAGGGTAAGGTAAATATATGTGGAGCTGCAGCAAGCGACTAGCATATATGGTGGCTAACTTATTCACAAAAGAGAGCGAGAAGAGGAGGCAAAGCGCGAGCGAGAAACTAGAGAACAACCTGCGCAAGCATTACTCCAACACCGTGTCCACTTCCCGGACTCCGCCGAGAAGAGGCCATCACGGTAACACACACGGTTGATTCATTTTAATTAAGTTAAGGTTCAAGTTATCTACAACCGGACATTAAGAAATTCCCATCTGCCCATAACCGCGGGCACGGCTTTCGAAAGTTCAAATCTCTGCAGGGGAGTCCCAACTTAGCCCATGACAAGCTCTCATGGTCAACGAAGGAATAGACCTCCTCCCAAGACGTTCCGATCAGACTCGGTATCTCGGTTCTTCAAGACATTTCGACAGGTTAAAACTAAACCAGCAACACCACCCGAATGTGCCGACAAATCCCGATAGGAGCTTGAAAGTGCAACTATCCGTAGGTGGTTTTGGTAATTCATAACAACATATAGCTCATTGAGCTAATGCTATTCCAAGATGATTATTTCAGGAAAGCTCAATGATTGGCATGGCATGGATGGTGAAAGTGGAACCCTCAAAATGCTAAGGACAAAGGATTGGCTCAAGCTCAAAAGCTCAAGACTCTTCATTTTATATTTTAGTGATCCAAGATCACATTGAGTCTTTAGGAAAAGCCAATACTATCAAGGAGGGATGAGGTGTTGCTTAATGAGCCTCTTGCTTCATGTGCTTAGTGATATGCTCCAAAACCCTCAACTACTTTCCCATATCCACATTTGACCTAAACCCTAAGCCAAACTCGGCCCTACCGATTCTTTCAACCCGGCGTCACCGAGTTTCACTTGTCATAGCCATTGCCAAACCCTAGCAAATCGGTTCTACCGATAGGGATCTCGGTCTCACCGAGATGGGATTGCAAACTCTCTGTTTCCCTTTCGTAACTTTCCGGTCTCACCGAAAGAGCGGATCGGTCCCACCGAGATTGTAATGTAAATTCAGTGTTTCCTTTTTGTAACTTTTCGGTCTCACCGAAAGAGCAAATCGGTCCCACCGAGTTTGCCTGACCAACTCTCTGGTTAGCTAATTACCAAAATCGGTCTCACCGAGTTTGTGTAATCGGTCTCACCGAGATTACGTTATGCCCCAAGCCTAACAGAATCGGTCCTACCGAGTTGCATGTAAGTCCCACCGAAAATCTCTAACGGTCACTAGGTTTACTATTTCGGTCTGACCGAGTTTGTTGATTCGGTCCCACCGAGATTGGTAAATTGTGTGTAACGGTTGGATTTTATGTGGAGGCTATATATACCCCTCCACCTCCTTCTCATTCGAAGAAGAGCCATCAGAACACATGTACACTTCCAACTCATATGTTCTGAGAGAGAACCACCTACTCATGTGTTGAGACCAAGATATTCCATTCCTACCATATGAATCTTGATCTCTAGCCTTCCCCAAGTTGCTTTTCACTCAAATCTTCTTTCCACCATATCCAAATCCTGTGAGAGTGAGTTGAGTGTTGGGGAGACTATCATTTGAAGCACAAGAGCAAGGAGTTCATCATCAACACACCATTTGTTACTTCTTGGAGAGTGGTGTCTCCCAGATTGGCTAGGTGTCACTTGGGAGCCTCCGACAAGATTGTGGAGTTGAACCAAGGAGTTTGTAAGGGCAAGGAGATCGCCTACTTCGTGAAGATCTACCGCTAGTGAGGCAAGTCCTTCGTGGGCGATGGCCATGGTGGGATAGACAAGGTTGCTTCTTCGTGGACCCTTCGTGGGTGGAGCCCTCCGTGGACTCACGCAACCGTTACCCTTCGTGGGTTGAAGTCTCCATCAACGTGGATGTAGGATAGCACCACCTATCCGAACCACGGGAAAAACATCCGTGTCTCCAATTGCGTTTGAATTCTCCAAACCCTTCCCTTTACATTCTTGCAAGTTGCATGCTTTACTTTCCGCTGCCAATATACTCTTTGCATGCTTGCTTGAATTGTGTGATGATTGCTTGACTTGTCCTAAAATAGCTAAAATCTGCCAAGAACTAAAATTGGGAAAAGGTTAAGTTTTTATTTGGTCAAGTAGTCTAATCACCCCCCCCTCTAGACATACTTTCGATCCTACAGAGCTGCACATATCTCTTTGTCAGGGCACACTCAGATTGTCCTAGGTATGGGTAGGCCAGCCCAGAGTTGCCCCTGGTGGCCACCGGCAGCTGACAGGTGGACCAACACTCAGAGGAGCACTGGCCCGGGGGGGGTATAAATAAGATGACCCTCGGGCTCCGGAAACCCAAGGGAAAAGAGGCTAGGTGGGAAATGGTAAAACCAAGGTTGGGCATTGCTGGAAAAGCTTTAATCAAGGCGATCTATCAAGGGGTTCCCATTATAACCCAACCGCATAAGGAACGCAAAATCCGGGAACATAACACCGATATGACGGAAACTAGGGCGGAAAGAGTGGAACAAAACACTAGGCAAGAGGCCGAGCCTTCCACACTTTACCAAGTATATAGATGCATTAAGATAACATGGCAATATAATGATATCCCAACAAGTAAATAAATGTTCCAAGAAGGAACGGCCTTCAATCTTCACCTGCAACTAGCAACGCTATAAGAGGGGCTGAGCAAAGCGGTAACATAGCCAATCAACGGTTTTCTAGGACAAGGTGGGTTAGAGGTTTGACATGGCAATTTAGGAGGCTGGCAAGCAAATGGTAGGCATCTTAGCATTGGCATAGCAAAAGAGCGAGCAAACTAACATAGCAAAGATAGTGGTGATTTCGAGGGTATGATCATCTTGCCTGCAAAGCTGTCAGAGTTGACTGGATCCTTGAAAGCAAACTCAACGGGCTCCTCATTAGCGAACTCATCTCCCGGCTCTACCCAAACAATACAAACAAGCAACAAGGACACAATCAACCACGTGCAAGCTCAAACAATAAGATGCAAGGATGTTATGCTATGCGGGATGCGATGCGGGATGCATATGCAAGATGTGACAGGAATTGCATGAACCTGGCCTCAACTTGGGAATTCAAGTGTGCCACTGGAAAGATGAGATGAAATCGCTTGAAATCGATATAAAGAACGCCGGAATCAGAGTTACGGTTTGGAAATGCAAGCGATTCAAAATTGGCACCGGTCTCCGATTTACAGCAAGTAGGCATCTAAATGCAATGAGATGAACATGCTACAGCACTCAAACATGTCATTAAAATACATGGCAGGGAAGCATTCAAGATGCTTAACAAAAGTCTAGCACTGAGCTACGGCCAATTCATCCATTAACAGGTTCAAACAAGCATGGCAAAAATGCATATGGTAAACAGATCTCAGACTTAGTGAAATTAACAGTTGTCTGGAATTTCAGACCAAGTAGCTCTCTTCGGAGCAACAAAATAACATGCTACAGGACCTGAACATGGCAAAGTAAGACATTGCATGGAGCTACTCAAATATCTTAACAAAAGTCCCTTAGTGACCTTGAGCCAAAAGGGATCAGAAAATATACTAACAAGCATGGCAACATCGCAAAAACATAATCAGTTTTCAGACTTAGTGAAAACTAGCACATGCTGAAACATAACTCAAGTAGGCATGTTTACGAGCTCGATGCACTCACCACGGTGCAAGTCATGACAAGATAAGCATACAACTAACAAGAACACACAAAATGCAAGCTAGAAATGTCAAGAACAATGGCATAGCATGCACGGATCAACTACAACATCATCGGCAAAATTGCAAACAAGTTGACAATCTGCCCAGATTCACAAAGTAGCAAAAGTAGAGCTCGATTGACTCAAGCTAGGGTGCTCCATAATTGCAAACAAATACATGGATAGATAGAGCACTACAATATTAATAAAACTCCCTTACTGATCATCCTCAAGAGAGGCACGGATCACTAGGAAACAATATGAACATATGGCAACATGAGATAAACAGGTCAAGGACTTAGTGGAATTGCTAAGTCCCTGAAAACAGAATTACCAAGTGCACCACTTTGCAAGCTTGCACTAGTCACCACACACATCACAAAAATACATGGGTTGCACCTCTGGAAAGATGAAAAAACCCTTAACAAAACATATGTAGAGCATCAGGGCATATCATGCACACAATAATCATGGCAAAAATGACAAATGCCTAAGATGGAGTAGCAGATCTGCCAATTAACTCAAGTAGCCCTCTTCTAACAGCATTTCGGGCATCAAAATGAACTCAAATGAAAATGATGCAATGGAACGAAATGATGTACTCTCTGAGATGAACATTTTAATATGCTATATGCATGAATCGGAGCTACGGATGCAAAGTTACGGGGCTACGAACAAGGGCACTTGAATCTGCAATTTCTGGGACTTAGGAGGTCGAGGGGCTCGCCGGCTTGCCCTCGCCGAAGCACGGGACGGCGGGGCTGGCGCGCGGTGGAGGCGAGGCGGCGCGGGCGTCGGGCGATGGCGGCGGCCGGTCGGGGCGACGAGGTGGCAGCGGCAGCGAGCTTGCGCGGCGGGGTGGCACTCCGGAGTTCGTCGGGTGGCGGTGGTGCGGAGGCCGGATCGGGACGGCTCGGGCGGCGCGCGGGAGATGGCAGGCGCGGGGAGGCGCGGCCCGGATCGGCAGCCGAGAGGGCCCGGTGCGGGCCGTGCGGGCTGGCGGCGGGGCACGGTGGCTGGGGCCACGTGGCGCCCTCCTACTGGCGCGGGGCGGCGGCGCGGTTCGTCCGGCCGGCTTTGGACATGTCTGGCGCGGTGCGAGGGAAAAATTAGGGTTAGGGGAGAGAGGAGACCCGGGATTTCGAAGGAGGGGCTAGTTTTATAGGTAGAGGGAGCTAGGAGAGTCCAAATGAGGTGCGGTTTTCGGCCACGCGATCGTGATCGAAGGCTCTAGGTGATGGAGCAGAGTTAGGTGGGTTTTGGGCCAAATTGGAGGGGTGTTGGGCTGCAACACACACGAGGCCTTTTCCGTCCCTCGGTTAACCGTTGGAGTATCAAACAAAGTCCAAATGATACGAAACTTGACAGGCGATCTACCGGTAGTAAACCAAGGCCGCTTGGCAAGTCTCGGTCCAATCTGGAAATGTTCAATTCCCACACACGAAAGAAAGCTAGAAATGACCACCGGAGGAGAACGAAGCGCCGGAATGCAAAACGGACAACGGGAAAAATGCTCGAATGCATGAGATGAACACGTATGCAAATGCAATGCACATGATGACATGATATGAGATGCATGACAACGATAACAACACACGGAGACAAAAACCCGAACCCGAGAAAATAAAATAACTTAACGCCGGAAACGGCAAGAGTTGGAGTACAAATTGGGAAAGTTACATCCGGAGCGTTACAGGCTGCCAGGCCAACAGTATAGTATTTCTTCCCATAGGGAAGGAAAGTGTGGCACCATGAGAAATATTGCCAGTAACTGTTTGGACAGAGGTCCGTCCCTAAAGCCATCCCAACACAACGCCACACCACTTTAGCCACAGGACAAGTGAAAAACAAATGCTGGGATGATTCAATATTATCACAAAAGGAGCAATTGGGATCCCCAGGCCATCTCCTCTCCTTCATAACTTGCCTAGTCAAGACAACATCCTGAGATAGCTACCACAGGAAAATTTTGATTTTGAGGGGGATCTTGGACTTCCAAATCCATCTATAGTGATAGCCACTAAGAGGGTTTTCTAGCCATTTGTACATAGATTTGGTAATCTACCATTACCATTTAGCCCCCAGTATACTTGGTCCCCCCTACTCCCAGCTATATATTGTCAATATATTTCCTCATATCCTCCCATTGCCTCCGAAGATCAGGGGTAAGCCTTCTTCTAAAGAAGGTGTTGGGAGTCACAGCTTTGACTTTTGTGACAGTGCAGTCCTGCTCAGTGCATATGTCAAACAGCAGGGGATAATAGTCCTGGAATGGTCTAGACCCATTAATAGAGTCTTTCCACACTCTAGTTAGATCTCCTGATTCCGTTTTCATCTTTCTACCAGCCATATACAGGGCCTTAACTTTAAGAAGGGCTTTCCAGCACGGAGAATCATTGAACCTGGCTTCAACCATAGCCACAGTTCTTTTTTTTCGAATAACGGGCACGAATGATTTTTTGCCAAAGGCCATTTTGGGTCTCAAGTTTCCACCACCATTTGACTATCAAACTAATGTTTTGTTTACGAAGATCTTTAACTCCCAGGCCACCTTTATCTCGGGATCTACATATTCTGCCCCACTTGACCAAATGATACCTTCTTTTCTTGTTACAACCTTGCCAAAAGAATTTCCTTCTATGTTTATCAAGTTTTTCAATGAAGGTTTTGCTCATAAGCCACATAGAAATATGATATAAGGATATTTGGGTGACAACTGAGTCCAACAAAGTTAGTCTGCCCCCCATGGATGCAGCATTACCGATCCACGCCTCGAATCTTTTAAGGTATTTAGCCACTATGAAATCCCAATCAGAAACTCTAAGTGTGGAATAACTAACAGGCATGCCGAGTTATTTGATGGGGAAGCTACCCACATCACAGTTAAACAACTCAGCATAGTATTTCACCGTGCTCTCATCGCCCCCCACAGTGAAGATCTCACTTTTCTGATAGTTCACTTTAAGACCAGACATAAGCTCGAAGATGTACAGCAGCAACTTCAGGTTTACTACCTTATCAACATCGTGTTCCAGACAGATAATAGTATCGTCTGCATACTGGAGCACCGCAACTCCATTAGGAATAAGATCCGAAGCCAAACCCACCAACAAGTTATTATTTTGGACATTGGAGATCATCTTCGCAAGACAATCAACAGCTAGATTAAACAGGAAAGGGGAGTGGGGATCCCTTGTCGAACACCCTTAGCACTCTGGAAATAAGGACCGACCTGATTATTAAGTTTGATACTAACTGTACCATTGAGTAGGATCTGTTTAATCCAGTTGCACCAGGTGTCACTAAAACCACGAAGCTTATGACATTCCAACAAAAATTCCCAGTTCACCTTATCGTACGCTTTCTCAAAGTCGAGCTTCAAGACGACCCCCACCCTCTTTTTCACATGGGTATAATTCAAAATTTCATGCAGCGACAACACCCCGTCCATACTGCTTCTTCCCTTGATAAAAGCATTTTGGGCCGAGCTAATGAGCTTATCAGCGTACCTCTCCACTCGCCGATCCAAAACTTTAGTAATAAGCTTATATGGACATCTCAGGAGACATATAGGTCTAAATTGCTGGATTTTATCCGCGCCCGAAGACTTGGGCAAAAGGGTGATCACCCCATAGTTAAGACGTTGACCATCCAAAGTCCCATTATGAAAGCTCACAAAAAGCCTCACAAGATCATTTTTAACGATATCCCAGCATACCTAATAGAATTCAACAGGAATATTGTCAGGGCCAGGGCCTCTATTTTGTGCCATAGAGAACAACGCCTCCTTGATCTCTTCCTCCGTGAACTCATGGCACAAATCAGCATTATCACTAGCATGGAGCTTTTCCTCAACAGACCAAGTGTCAGGATCAAGGTGGAACAGATTACCGGACCCAGGTCCGAACAGATTTTTGTAATACTCCGTGGCATGAGCAATCAGATTTTCAGTGCCCTCAATCTCCGCATCCCCAGCTTTAAGGGACTGGATTGTGTTCTTCCTCTTTCGGCCATTTGCAATTTTATGATAATAGTCCGTGTTCAGGTCCCCTTTCAAGAGCCAGCGTTCATGAGACTGTTGGAGCCAATATATCTCCTCATTCACCAGTATGTCATGAAGCTTAGTACTAACATCAACCTTGATGTTGTATAGCTCAGGGGACAAGGGACCATCTTCTTCTAGCTCTTCTAGCATGGCCAGCTCCATCTGGAGCTCTTCTTTTCTTTTTTTGTCGTGGCCATATTTATCCGATCCCCAACCTTTGAAGTAGGTTTTGAATCTTTTAAGTTTGATATTCAAGATATCAATAGGGTCAGAAGACTGAACCCTTCTAGCCCAAATCCTACTAACAGTAGGCAAGAAGTTCTCATCCTTAATCCAGGCAAGATTAAAATGAAACTCACGAGGTTTAGGAGCTTCTCTACTTTCCTCCCCACTAGAAAGCAGCAGTGGGTTATGGTCAAAAATTTCTCGAACTAATTTCCTAACCGAAACCATAGGGAAGAGATTTTCCCAATCTTCAGACATCAAAATCCAGCCCAGTTTCTCCAGAGTTGGGTGCGCCTGATTGTTAGTCCATGTATATTTACCCCCACTAGTATAAATCTCTCTAAGAGCCAGGGCATTGATGATGGAATTAAAAAGATCGGTAGATCTGCTACTATTCATCTTCTTATTTTTCTCATTGCAGTTACGCAAAATATTAAAGTCACCTCCCACAATGTAGGGGACACTCATGTTGCTGCACATTGCAGCAAGTTCCGCTAAAAATTCCTCCTTAAACTCCTCATGTGCAGATCCATACACTACCATGAGACCCCAGTCTTTCTTAATCTTTTTGTCACTTATCACCATTTGCAAAATATATTTGCCTTTATTATAGGAAATAACATCAAAAGTATCATGTCTCACACCACTCAGGATACCCCCAGATTTCCCAGCAGATGGGATCCATTCCCAATGAAACAGACCAAAAGGATCAATCCTCCTAATGCATTTAGGGGAAAACTTTTTTTTCATAGTCTCCTGCAGCCCAACAAAGTCTAAGGAATGGTCACTAATCAGGTCAGAGAGGCAACTGGCCATCCCTTTCTTGCCTGCCCCTCTACAGTTCCAAATGAGGCCTCTCATTTGGAACGAGCTTTATGGAAATGAGATCGAGTAGCCCTGCCAGGAGGCTTTGCAGGGCTACGGGGCACCTCTTCCGTAGGGGTTTGTCTCCTTTGGCTCCTAGTCACAGGTCTAGTAAGCTTAACCACAGATTTCTTTTTAGTTTTCTTTTTGTTTTTACCTAAAGAAATCTTTTCATGTAGAACCTCTTCCTGGTCCAGCCAGGTAAGATTAACAGGGATAGATTTACCCAATCCATTAGTAACCAAAATATCATCCCCATTATCCTCAATGGGTTTGTTCTTCTCATCCATCTTATTTTTATCAGCTAAATTACCTCTAACCCTCTCCAATTCTCTAAGTACGTCCACATAGGAGAAATCATTATCAGGTATGTTCACACCCATGCAAGAAGCTCTATGTAACAGTTCAGAATTGGAGAGAACATCAAAAGCATTAGTACATGCAGTGTGTTTACCTCCCAAGTCTTTTTTCTGGGCAAGATCGATAGCTTTAGCTTCAATATTCTCCTGCATCCTCTGCACATTACGCTTGCTGAATTTAAGAGCTGCTTCTGGAGCTAGAGGGGGAGTGAGAATAATCTCATCACTGCATTCAGAAGATGGGAGTTGTACCACATAATCACAGTTGTTCTTCAAGCCTGCATCAACATCTCCCTCCACCTCCACAATCTGAGCAGGGTTAGAAACCACATCAGCATAAGATAATGATCGACGAATAGCAGATGAATTTTGTACCTTCATTTCCTGACTCATACTTCCATTCCCCCTCGAAACACTGGTTTCACCATGATTCAGAGTTGTCAACCATTTAGAGGTATCTTGGATCATATGATTTCCTACCAGCTCATGCTCTTTAGCCATCGTTTCAATGAGAAGAGAGGAGTCCACCTCACTGTCAGAAGACATGGACATCTCTTGCTCCTGTGGAGACAGACGACAGGTCTTGCCCCCATGAGCAGATGTTTCCCCTTTCTCCCCACTTTTCAAATTATAATGTTCTTCATCCACCCCCTGATCAGCGCGCTTGCGCTTAGGAGTCTGATCAGGCTTAGAGGGGTTGTCTTTGGCATCAACACACACAACCTCTTCGTCAACAGCATTAACCACCAGGATTTCTTCCACTTCGAAAGTAAATTTATAGAAATGCCCTCCCAGCACCCCTTCAGCTGTGTTGGGTAGTTGTTTCACAGATCGACATCGTATTTTAGCTCTCACAGAAGACGGGCGATTCAAAGTAGACATATCAACTTCCAGGGTTATACCCACAAGCCCCCCCCCCCCCACATAAGCTACAGTTTTATCACAGCGTTTGTTAGGAGGGATTGTCCCAATCCTCACCCAAGCAACTTCTAGGAGCCCTTCAGAGTCTATATCCTCAAACTAGGGGGAAAATTTAACAGCCACACCACACTTTTTCAGTTTAACATGTTCAACAAAAAGAGCACGGTCAACTTCTCTGGGGTTAGGCATCCTCATCACAAACATGTTCGGAGCAAAGAACTTAGCAGAACAGCGCCATCCCAGACCCACATAAACACTAAGCTCGTGCTCTATGTCTTTGGTTAGCGCATCCCCCTCGGTGATAGTAACAACAACATTGAAAATCCTCTCCCTAGGCTGTCTATCCACGCCGAAATCAGGAATATAGAAGAACCCCTGCCCTTTGCTTTGAAAACCACACATAGCAGGCGAAAATTCCCAAGGTAAAAATTCAGTGCATATCACAGACAGGTGCCCTTTCTTCTTGCACCGCTCACACATAGCTTGAGCACATCTAGCAGTAGGATGACCATTCAGATTACATATCTGACATGGGAGAGAAGGAGGGGCATTGTTACCAGCGTAAGCAGGAGGATCACGCGCACGCGGAGATGCAGGGTTCTTCTCCACCGCACGAGGCTCGCTCGTGTTCCCTTCTTCTTCGGCCCACCTCCCAAATCGAGGGGGAGCAGCAAGATTGCCGCCGGCCGCCTTGTCCCACTTCCTGGATCCAGCATCCTTCGATCCAGAAGCTTTCTGAGTTGAGGATCCGCCTGAATCTGTCTTGCGCTTCCACACGTTGCGGTCGAGGCTGCGACCGCGTCCCAGGCCGCGGTCGGAATGCCCAGCCCCCCGACCATGGTGCCCAGCCCCAAATCCCTCCTCTCTCATGGTGTTAACCTCACGAATCGGATCAGGGTGGGGTGGAGAGCTCGCAACTTGAGCAAAGGAACGAGGATCACCACGGATTTTGCCCTCCCACCAGGCGAAGGATAGAGGAACCCTAGTTTTTGGAGGCGACGGCGCGTCCCAGAAGTGAGAAAGGCCCTCGCTGAGATCTAAAATGGGGGAGAGCGGAATCGGGTGTGGATTTATATGAGCGGCGCCCAACGAAACCCTAGTTTTAGGGGATCCATGGCGGTCGGATCTCATCTGTCCCACGTGGCGAGCATCGGAGACATGGCTACCCGGTCCACGCCCCAGGATCCCTGGCCCTCTTGTCAGATGCATGGGGCGGCTCCAGGCCCTCCGCGCGTCCGCTCTCTGTTGACCCACGGTCAAATCCTTCGCCGCACCGGCAGCGGCCGTCCTCGGCGCCGGAATCCTGTCACCAATGCGAGCAAAATGGCAAGTAAAAGCGATGATGTCGCCGATGTCGAAGGACTCACCCTCCTGGAGGAATCGCGCGTCCACCGTCTTCCCGCGCTCGTCCAGAAGCACGATGCGCAGCGCCTCTCGTCGGAGCCAGAGAACGCCGACGTCCAGCGAGATCCGCCGCGCCAACACGAGATCCGAAGCGAACCAGACCCGCCAACGCGCGTCGCCCGCCGCGTCGGGGTCGCTCGCACCGCCTGAGCTGCTAACATCAGCCGCGTCGTCCGTGCTGTGGTATCACCCGCGCCGCCTCTGCCGCGCGCAACGCCCACGCCGCCGGTGCCGCAAGCCACCGCGCTGCTCGCGCCGCGCGTGGCGCCCACAGCGCCCGCACCTCGCGCCTCCGCGTCGCCCACTCCCCGTGCGCCGCCTGCATCGCCCAAGACGCGTCGAGCGCGTCGGTCGCGTGTGTCGCCCGCCATCCTCCTTGCACCTCAAGTCTTGCCCTCGGACATGCCCTTTGTACTGGCCTTGCCAAACAAATGGACAGTTCTTCCACTCCCAGTGCATACAAATCAGAAGCATTCCCTCAAAAAAGAAAAAGAAAAGAGCAAATCTGGCGTGTGCTCCGTCCATGCTTTTGTTCAGCTTACAAGGTACGTAACCGCCGCGGCACATGGCGAGCAGCGGCGGCGTACTAGTGCCGTGTCAGTCGGCACGACTCGCCGCCGACGGGTACGCACGTACGTACTTGCTCTCTCTTGCTTGGTCCACAGCTCCACGGACACACGTACGCGTCCCAGCTTTTGTCTCCCACCCCTTCCGGCCATGGCCATGTCCTCACCAAACAAACCACAACGGCGTCCGCACCCGACGAATATGATGAGGACAGAAAGTCGCTCGTTGAAATTTCCTCGGCGTGTCGCACCGCCAAAGTTGCGGGAACACAACACCACCCTGCCTGCCTGCTTGCCGCGTGATGGAAATGACCTCGGATTTAAAAAACTCGCTCAAAATCAAGCAACGGGTTCCTCTCCTCTGAATTAAATCAATGCTGAGGTGGAGGCAAGCCTTTTTCAATTATGTGGCCAGAGATATTGTTGTTAATGTTAAAAGATCATCTTTTAATTAAGAGAAAGCAAGCCTTTTTTATTATTGTTTCCCTCGTCTCCATCCCAGATTTATCATACATAGAACTTCTAAAATAGCATCATTGTATATGCCCTTAACATGTTTGTTACATTTGTTTGGTTGGGCTGAGCCAGTTCAATCACCATGCAATCAGATACAATGCTACGCAAAGCACAAAACATGATACATCGCCAGACTGTCTCCCCTCTCTCTTCCCAGCCACAAACAACAATGTCAGTAGAACCTCCTCCATCCCCACCACAAGCAATAATGCCCGACGGATCTTCACCATCCACACCACGAGCAGCAATGCTGGCCGGACCTCCCCTTTCTCCATCACGACCAGCCACGTCGGTCGGACCTCTCCCATCTCTGTCGTGATCAGCCACACCCGTCGGACCTCCACCCATCCGCACCACGAGCAGCAATGCCGGCCGAACCTCCCCTTTCTCCATCACGACGAGCCACGTCGGTCCGACCTCTCCCTTCTCTGTCGTGACCAGCCACACCCGTCGGACCTCCACCCATCCCCACGCGAGCAACACCGGCGGGCGGCGGCCAGGTCTCTCCCTTCTCCTCCCTTGTTTGACACAAACTCAAATTGAGTAACCAACACTTCGTTGAACCAAACACATCACATAATCATCCAATCCCCAACATATTACAAATATGAAAAATGTTACCACATGTCTTTAATTTTACCCAACGTACATATTTTTTCAATAAAATTACTTGAAAACCCGATTTTGTACTAATTTTAATGATGGTTTATCATTTAAATCAATGCTATTTCATTACTAAGTTCAAAGCAAGCACCATCGTCAATTGCTTATTTAACCAACTAGAATAAGTAGGGCACATTAACCATCATTTAAACAACATCACAACATTAGATGTGAGATCATCATATAAACCTTATATGCTTGTACCTAATCATGCACTAGAAACTGCAATGATGATATTTATTAAACCGCACTATTTACATATCAATGTCGGGCATTTAAAGAATATTAAATATACACAAATATATGTAGACTACAATTCACCCAATTTTGAAAAACAATATTATGTAAAGACGTGCGACTTGTTTCCTTTTTCTCACATTAATTTTTTATTTAATATTTTGATGCCCATTATCTCAAAAAGGAAATAAATTATTCTCGTTACAGAATATAATTGATTTTAGCATTATGTGTGTATTTGTCAATGATGGATGCTAGAACTGTATAATAAATAATGTTATAATCAACATTCAACAACATTTTTATGGTTTTAATACATAAGTTACACCACCTAAATTTGTACTTCAAAATAAATAAATAATAATAATAAAGTATAAGAGTTTAGTATAAATATTATTTTATTTAACATGACAGGTGACAGTATACGAAAATTAGATATTTAGTACAATTAATGTTGGTGTAAGATTTATTTGAAACTAGTTGAATGCCCGTGCGTTGCCATGAAAAAATAAAATAAAATAAAATACGTTAATGAATCAATTGTTATGTTTCGAGGCATGTGATCACTTCTTAATATGGGGTTAGCTCAAGTTGTTTGCACTCAAATAATAAATATAGCTTAACTGCAATAAAAGAAGTGCACAAACTGACAATGATTTGTTTGAGATAATTAAAAAAATACATACAATGTTGTCTTACAAAATATGCACGTTTCATCTAAACATGTGTAGACACATACATATCAAATGGATAGACAACTTGGGAGTGCAGAACACAATTATATACAAAGTTGTGATGGATTATGTTGGATATAATACTCATACTTCATCCAAAAACACTTTTGTTCGTTGCTCCGTTTATGAGAGCACCTCAACACAAATTTTCTGAACATTCTTTAACTTTCCGTCTTTGGATATAATATAGCTGGTCCAAGTGCTGTAGTTGATAATATGTTACCCCATCTATAAACTAATATAAGATCGTTAAAGTCACTATTAGTACTTTATAATAATTTAGGATTTCAAGTAACTGAATAGTCAAATACAACATGTTATATGAGAAATAATTCGATGGTACTTGAACTTACAGTGTCAAAAACTTTTATAATGCAAACTGGCGAATCTCTACCTAATATTAAAGGGAGGATTGTTTCTCCAAATTTTTTGGTTTATACGGTAGGATCCAGGTAGTTTTCGTACGTCGGACATGTTATATGAGATTTCAAGTAACTGAATAGTCAAATACACCATGTTATATGAGAAATAATTCGATGCTACTTGAACTTAGAATGTCAAAAGCTTTTATAGTGCAAACTGGCGAATCTCTACCTAATATTAAAGGGAGGATTGTTTCTCCAAATTTTTTGGTTTATACGTTAGGATCCAGGTAGTTTCCGTACGTCGGACCAGTCGTTTCGTTCGTCACGATTTGTTCCGGCCAAAAAAATTGCACGACGCACAAAGACAAGCTGCGATGGGCCGGCCCACTACGGTTGATGTATGAACAGCGAATTAAGGGTCGTGCGGACTCGAACATGGGCGCTCATGCTTGACAAGTCAGAATGCAAGCCACTGGAATAGGCGCAATAATTTGTTTAAGTTGCACGCGGCATCCTAAAAATAGCAAACAGCCGCGCCAGATACTAAGAGCAAGAGGAAAACATTTCTTTTGGAAAAAGTAGATATATTTTAGAGCGCAAATATTTTAGCAAATTTCTAAACAAAAATTTGAAACTCGAACATATTTTTCACAAAGAACAATATTTCTCCTTTATTTTAGTGTTGAAACCTGAACATTTTTTGAGAACTAGGAGGTACTATAGCGTTTTTTTCGAATTTGAGAACATTTTCTAAAAACACAATTTTTTTTGAAATTTGAATTTTAAAATTGGGAAGTATTGATCTAGCACTTTTTAATCTGCACCTACTAATAAAGCAAGGTGTGGTTCTCTGAACTTTCGGTATGTCCATCGCATAGGATTTTTCATCCATTTTGCACAAGGGCCACACGCAAGTAAAAAAACACCTTTTGTTCCCGGGTGAAAGAAAAACACTTACCTCTTTTATTCCTCAGTGTGTTTGTTTTTATGAATGTCTCAAGTGTCTCACTTGGCCCCAGTCTGCGTTGTGGCCCAGCAAAGCCGCCGCAAGGCAGGCAAGGCAAAAATATTAGTTCCTGTTTGGAATCATGCTGGCGACCTCAATTCATCACAACCGATTGAGATAGATCAATTTTTGTGTTTAGGTGAAGGTTGTTTTCTCTATTCAATAATCTCACCTTGGTTGCTTATAGATAATCCCTTCAGTTGATATACTTTTTTGAGTTTTTAGGTATCAAGGAGCTGACTTGGGAATCAATAAGCCAATGGTAAGGAACGGCGTGACAAAAAATAAAGGAGGAAAATTTAGTTGAGAGAACTACATGTCAAATGACATGAGACCTGACAAAGGAATGAAAGAACTAGGAGAGAGAGAAATAAGAAGGAAGAGGAGAATATTTTTTTAGGGCTAGGAAGAGGAAAACTAGACCTGAGATGGAAGGAAGGAAAGTACATGGTGGATTATTAACAGGTGATGGGCTGGAATTCAAAAATACACGTGACATGAAAAGATACATGATGGACCTGACGGTGATGGGATGTAATTCAAAACATGAGACATGGCAGAGAAATAAAAAGAAAGGGAAGAATTAGACGTGACATGTTCTTAAAAAAACTAGATGTAACATGGAAGGTTTCATGGTGGGGGCCTAGAAGGATTCATGAGACTACGTACTAAAGGAGTAATATGTATTGGAAGTGCCGGTAAAATACCAGTAAAAGGAATTTAATAATAAAAGTTAGTACTTTTTAATAACATTATTATGAGAGTTAAGAAAATAGAATACACACATATGTATTGTTTTAATTCAATTTATTAAACTAGGGATATGGAGCGAACCTTTTTCTCCATTGCGTTTTCATGTACGACTAGCCTCGCTCGGCTTAGTGACACCCGTCATAATGCATGAGTTCAACTAAGGATTTACGGTCTATCTAACACAAACTATTCAATTTACATGATAACATAGACATACATTATGTGCAGTGCCTTTCCCTATTATATTAGCCGGATGTAAAAAAAATGTGTTCGACGCTCTTGATCTCCTCGGACATGAAGGAGGCTTAACAATCCAGCTATTGGACCTGTCCAACATTGGTTAGTGACAACTGGTACCGCAACCACTGTCGACGAGGACAACAAAGAGGATAAACGGAAATATGGGTCTGATGTCTGAGGATGAGGTATTAGTCATATTTGTTATGTTATGGGCATAAGGGTGAGGCCTTTAGGCATGTTCAGTGGGTAAGGATGCGTGGGGCTGTTTTCCCCGTTGCAATGCACAGGCATGTTTGCTAGTAAAGCTATAATGTAAGATCTAAATGACTCAAACTAGCATAAAAAGAAAAGAAAAAGGGTAAAAAAATACCCACACGAATCTCCGTGTAAGATCAATAACATAGGACTTAGATGAGCAATACTTATGGCACATCTAGATGCGCTTTAGCAAAACTAAATGTAAAAACAACAGAAAGAACCCTATCGAACTCTGTTTCGTGGAAAGAAATTTATTGTGGCTTTTGAGCTCATTGGAGGAGGTATATTCACATTGCCAACAAGTGGTATGTCTAACCAGTATAGGATGAGGATGAAATCGGGATGGTCTTGGATAATTCGGAAAAACATATGTACTAAATGTGATATGTAGTTTTACCTATGTCTTTATGCAATATTTGGCTTCTGGAACTTTCTTCAACCAGAACACCATAAAGCAAGTTATTGATAGAGTATTAAATTTGCTTCCTAGAAGCTTCATATGTGTTCAGACGCTCATGCAAAGGAGAGTTCACTTCGACCTGATAAAGGAATACTAGCAATGGATTATGTAAGAGTCTCGATGGAATTGTTTCCTTTCCATGCAGCCGGGGAAAACAACTCTCTTGAATGTCCTGCACAACATGAAGCTAGTTTTCTTTTGGCACGAACATGAACCTAGTTATCTATTTTTTTAAAATTTTAAGAAGATAAGTTGGTAAGAGTTCCTATAAAAGATTAAAATAACATAACATGTGGCCCTTAAAACTCAAATAGATTATTCGGAAATCTTCTATATCTAAATAGCTAGCCCCCACTAATTATTTCTCTCAACATGCAAGCATGCCACATCATCCCACAACATGCATGAGAAAAAGCCCACCCCCACTATCATATGTCTCTCAACATGCAAGCATGTCACTTCATCATTAAACATGCATGGAAAAAATGACTCATCTCAACATGCATACATAAGAATTTTCACCGTATTATGCTATTTATATTTAATAAATTTTTTACAACTATATATTAATCAAACAAAATAAATTATATGTATTTCCAATTTATCTTTTTTATATTATTACTTCAAATATTCATGTTTCATACAACGAATCACATTGAAATATGTTGCAAATTAAAATATTCCTGCAACAACATGTGGGATATCATCTAGTATTTCTAGTAACTAGATATTTTCAACAGGTTCGCTAGAACTCATCTAGATGAGATATAATTTGGTCTCATTCACTTTTTATAGCCATTGGATGTGATGCTATAAGATGCGTGTGTGCTGACGTGGGTTGTATCTGTTTTTGTTTTCAAGGTCAATGAGACCAAATTATATCTCATCTAAATGAGTTCTAGGCACTCCCTATTTTCAATTATGTGGTCAGAGATATTGTTGTTAAAAGATCATATTTTTGTTGGGAAACATAGTAGAAAACAAAAAAAATCGCCCCTACGCACACCAAAGATCAATATGAAGATGCATAACGGGTTGAGATCACGATAGTTGCCATCACTGAGTTGCAGTGGAAGAAGATTGTGTTGGTGTATATCGTACTTGGAGTCCCTCGAACCATTGATGAACGATCTCGCGAACCGCCCATGAACAGTCCCTCGAACTAAATGCCGAAAGACGGCCACTCTACTTGGCTCCAAGCATGCAACCTTCACGATCCGACAGTGCTTCATCATCCAAATCTAATCATTGCCGGAGAATTAGAGGGAGGATATTAGAACCACACGGGGCCTCTAATTATGAGGATTAGTCTAGCTCTAATTAGGTAACTAGAAGCAACTAGAATTAGAACTAGAAGAACTAGAGGAGGCTCCAAAACTTTTGTGTATTAAAACGGTGCAAAACCTCTAGTATATACAGGTTGGAGGGGAGGGAGAGGGCAGCCACCAAGGAGGGAAAGTACCTCCTTGGGGCGCCGGCCATGGGAGGGGAGGAGGAGTCCTCCCCCCCTCTCCAATTCGGCCTCCTTCCATGGCAAAGGGGGCGCCTCCCCCACTTGGGCCTTGGTGCCCAAGTTGCCTTCCACGAGTTGGACTTTTTAGGCCCCATGATATTAAATTAAATACAAAAGTGCTCTAATTATTTCTAGACCATTATATATATAATTTAACGCCCCAAAAAAAGTTTCCACCTATATATATATTTATCGCTAATATCCGGTATTACCCGATACTCTTCGGAAACCCTTCCGATGACCCCCAAACGCTTCCGAATCCTCTCGGAACTATTCCGAATATGACTGAAACAATTACACAAATATATTCTCATTACTCCTGTCCAATTAACACTCAGCAGATCGTGATTGCCTTAAGCTTGTGATCCCGTAGGTTCGGTAACTCATAGACATGAACGAAACCCCCTGGTTCAATGACCGATAGCAGAACCATGGACATTCATATTGATCCCTATGAGCACATGAATGATATTGGAGTAAACCTTTGGTTATCATGTAATGTTTCCTTTGATTCACGATACTTTACAAAACTCGGGATGCATCGATATCCTCCTAAGTCATCACATGCTCACTATACCGAGATCTCCGTTACTAGTTTTGTTCTTTTTTCTCATTGTCGTGTTCCGGCATACCCGTCACGTAGTCACCTGTGTCTGGCAAGATTATGATGGATGCCATCACACTGAGAGGGCCCTAAGAATATCTCTCCATCGTCGGAGGAGCAAATCACACTCTCGAGCTATATAGTCGCTTATCAAACTTTCCAATGAATCTATAAGTTGTCGTTATGATCACCGTGTTACATGTGAAATTTGAGCAACCCCAAAGCTCATCATAAGGTAAGAAGTGACTACAGTACTCTCATGGTCCAAGGAGCAAAATCACATGTTAACACTCCGTGTTATTACAATTGATTACAGACAATATTATCTTAATTCATAACAAACAAGTTTGGGTTGATTCAATATGATCGTTCTTCCAACGTCATAATCTCAATGTTGTTTTAGAATTATTGTTACAGTTAATGATATCCTAAGATCCAGAAAACATGATCACCAACAACACCTGAGCTAGTCTTAGAGGCAAGACTAGGAACCTTTATTTTATCCGTTTATCATTTCACATGTGCATATGAGTTTTTCACTGAATCGCATATTCCAGGATCATAGCAGTTATATCATGAAATATAAACTCTTAATTATGAACATGGAAATATAATACTACAATATTATTGCCTCTAGTGTCTATTACCAACAATTTTAATTAAGAGAAAGCAAGGATTTTCTTCTTGTGGGTTTCCACCCCTCCACCTCAACATTTATCATACATAAAACTTTTAAAATAGCATCACTGTACATGCCCTTAGCAAGTTCGTTAATTACCTTCGTTTGGTTGGGCTGAGTCAGTTCAATCACCCTGTAATCGGATACAATGCTACGCAAAGCACAAAACAGGACACATCGCCAGACTGCCTCTCCCCCTCTCTTCCCAGCCAGGAACAACAATGTCGGTAGAACCTCCTCCATCCTAACCGCAAGCACTAACGCCGGACGGATCTGCACCATCTGCACCACGAGCAGCAATGCCGGGCGGACCTCCCCTTTCTCCATCACGAGCAGCCACGTCGGCCGGACCTCTCCCTTCTCTGTCGTGATCAGCCACACCCGTCCGACCTCCACCCATCCCCGCGCGAGCAACACTGCTGGCCAGGTCTCTCCCTTCTCCTCCCTTGTTTGACACACACCCAAATTGAGAAACCAACACTTAACACATCACATAATCATCCAACCCCCAGCATAATACAGCGCATTCCGATTATAAATATGAAAACATTACCACGTGTCCTTAATTTTACCCAACATACATATTTTTGTCTATGAACCTGGTCAAAGTTTATAATGTTTATTATTCGAGAAACCTAAACACACCGCGTTATGAAACAGAGGGAGTGCTACATAGCCTCCTGCTTTCTTTGACACCCACCTGTAATTTAATCTTGGTTCAGGTGCGTTACTTAATGGATGGACACGTGAAGGTGCTGCTGAAAGAATAAGTACGTGGGCTATGCTTTCTCTCTCAAAAGAAAAAGAGTATGTACGCTATTAAATCGGGCAAAGTGAACAAAAGGGCTGGGGTTAATGGAGGAGGAATGTTGCCGAATTCTCACAGCAGCACATCGTTTACCTTGGCATGCATGCACCAACATAATTCTTTGCTCCATGGCATTTTACCTTTCACTTTTTTGGCTTTTCTCGCGAAATGTAATTAAGATGCTAATCATGGCGGTCTAGCTAGTCCTTTTCTTTTGGATGAGATGACTGGCTAGTGCATTCTTATGCTGTCGAGTGTTTATATGCCAAAGTGACACAAAGTTAATCAGGACAGCTTGAGCTTGGCCGGCTAAGATTTTTAGACTGACTTGGCTGGCTAAGATACGTACTCCATGAGTCTTTATTGATTATAGCTCGTCAACTCCCTGATTGATCTACACGCAAAAAAAAAAAGAACTCCCTGATTGATCGATAAAAATCATGGCACTGATCGACAATGAGCCCGGCGGCCGGCCTTATCTTTCAGCTCCCGTGTAGTTTTAGTTTTTCCTTTTTCAAGAACCATGCAGAACAAATCGCATGTATATTCATTAGAAAGGGGACGATGCACCCCCATTGAAGATAGGGCCCATACAACACCACAGAGACGTGACGCGACAAAATACCTAAACAACGGGAAGAAACGACCGAACCCAACCTAGACTACAGAAAATGACACAACACAATACTATGTTAACAAAAGGCATGAAAGCGAGAATTGTCCACTGTAAAACCTGAAATGTAACCGCACAACCACACAATCATCATAACGAAGATCACTACTTTAATGAGCTAAACGCCCTTATATTCCTTTACGGAGGGAGTACCGAATAGCGACAAGCCTGGAGCCAAACCACTGGTGCATTTTACTCTACATGGTCGGGCCTCGCAATTTGATTCTGAATTTGCCCGGGCATAGCTTCCGCTGCTAGTGCTACTGTTGGTGCACAACTGTACTACAAGCAGGCGCGAGAGCGAGACCGACCGATCAATGGCGCAGTACCCACTCGCATACACCCATCGATTACTACTCCAGGCCTCGCAAGGAGCCCGGTCGGAGATGGCCATCGTCTGTGTTGTGTCTGGCTTCGCTTAGGCTTTACGCTTGGCTAGCTAGACCTGACCGGCTGAGCTTCGGGTCAGCCGGGCATGGCGATAAGACAGGAGAGCAGCAGGAGTACTGTACTTGACTAGCCAAAGCCAAGCAGGCAGCACGCAGGAGCTAGCACTAGTCCGTGGAGCACATGCAGGAGCTGCTCCGGCAGTTGCATGCATGCTGGCTGCAGCGGCAGCGGCAGCGCGCAGGAGGAGAAAAGAAGACTTTTGGCCTCGCCTTCCCTTTCTTTCGGCCGCACTCGATCACATCTTTCTTTGGCTGAGGCCTGTGGGGATCTGACGGGCGAAGCTACGTAAGTTTTTTTTAGAAAGACCATCATGAATAGCTTTGTTAACTTAAAAAATGATTATATCGTTTACTAGTTAGTTAATTAAGAAACTAGGAGGCTCATTAAACCAACTATCATCACGCTTATTATAAAAATTGAACCTAGCTAGCTCATGTGCTGCAACATTTGCATCAAGAAAACAATGCTTGAAAGTGACCTTTCTTATTAACGTTGCCAAATCTATGCATTCCACAAAGACGCCACTGCTACATCCCACGATTAGTTCTGTCCTTGACAATAATTCACCACATTAAGAAAATCAGACTCCGCTTCAATCCTATTGAAGCCCATAGCATTTCCGAAGGCTAGACCGTCACGCATAGCCATTGCTTCTACTGTCGTCATATCCGCTGCATTCTGAATGAATCTGCACTACGCTGCTATAAAATGACCCTTATCATCTCTCAAAACTGCCCCTGTTGCGCCCGAACCTTCATCAGCATGGTACGAGGCGTCAACATTCAGCTTAGTAAAGTTCGGTTCAGATCTCATCCACTTATGCCTTCTACTTACTGCCTTCTGGATTGATCCTTGATAATTTGCAACAATAGCCAGTACTGAGCTCGGCCATCGGAAAGGGGCACGGCAAGAATCATGGTGAGTATGTCATCGACGTAACCACCAAATGTGCCAAGAACCTGCTGCAATGACCTCTTTGCAGTTTATGCTTGGCATAAGTTCCAATGGCGAATCTTGTTCTGTCAACGGAAACTCCAATATCGCCGACCCCGACCTGTCAACCTGTAGAGCAATGCTTACACGCTGCAGCAGCCCCAGATTCGTCCATCTACGCTTATTTAAAACAAACAAACAAACAAACAAACAAACAAAAGGGCTACGACGGGGAGCAGAAAGGCTACTACTACGGGAACCGCCCCTTCGATTTTCTCTCTTTAATCCGGTTTGGCTGCAAACCACGTCTTCCACGTGCTCCGTCCCTTTGGTTTCTGGATGTGTATACACTTGATATGAGATGTTTTTTTAGTAATTTTGTATAAAGGGAAAAAAAACTCAAACTCCTTTTTGAATAGATTTAACATTCTTTTGCACTAGTATATAAACTTTCATGAAGGGCAAATCTGCCGTTGACTTCAGGGCAAAAATAACATATTTATTCTTACCTACAAGTTACTAATTACACCTATTTGACCTAAAATTTTGTTTTTTCCTGAAGTCTGTGAATTTACGAGTACAATAGAATGTTAAGTTTATCTTGCTTGATTTGTTCGTGCAGATTCCTTACAAATTATACAACCGGACCCCCGTTGAATAGGAGGAGAATGAAGATACCGTGAATACTATTCGCAGTCCGATAGCTGAATGCTTGTCTTGCGATAGCAACATTGGTTAGCTATGTTGATGGAGGTTATCATCATGTGAAACTTATGTTTTTTCTATGGTCCATGCCTTTTGTAATATTGTTGTGGGGTCACTATCTATTAATATGTACAGTGGCGGAGCCAGGAAATTAGAATGAGGAGGACCAAGTATTGTCAATCCATGTTAGGGAGGGCCAGCTCACTAATATATACCACTTTAGCAGCAGTTTATCATGTATTACCATGCATATTAGGCTTGACAAAGTAATGTTGGGGGGGGGGGGGGGGGGGGGGAAGGCCCCTGCTGGCACCCCCTGTCTCCGCCACTGAATATGTATGTAACATCAATGTATAGTCATCGGATTGTGTATGTGTTAGCTATGAATCTACATTGTCATACTTTTCCTTTGCAAAACGGTCGCTCTATTGCCAACCATATACATATGACTGTTTACGGTCAATTAGCATATAAACATATTCACTCATGGCCCAGGGACATTACAAAGAATTCACAACCAAAACTACGGTTTCATAGTCGTTTTAACCAAACAGCTTCCAACTTTTCCATAGTTAGAAGTTCACAGCAACTTTTTCAAAAACCTACAACTCAACCAAATACAACCTAAGATTCTTGGATCCCTAAATTCCTGCCAAGTACCATCTCCACTTTAGTTAACCTTTAAAAGCTATTTTGAGCAAGCTAACGTTTTTTAGTTCCATGGTAATTGATGTCGAGTCCCCCCTAGATCTAGAAGGCGACACAAGATGCTCCATTTAACCGTAAATAGTATTTCTTTTGTTCATGACTTTGCCAATAGAATCTAGACCTGAGGTATTATGGCGTTTTAGCACTCATGTAAAGGACTACAAAAAAGAGAGGGAATACGTCTATACTTTTCCTTCCTATGTACTAGTCCCTCCATCTCAGGAAAGAAGACCTACAAGTTTCCTGCGAAGTCAAATTGTGTAAATTTTGACCTAGTTATAGAAAAAAAACTATTATCAACTGCATACCAAATTAGCATCATCAGATACACAATAAATATATTTTTATATTATAATTTAATATTGAACATATTTTTTTCTGTAATCTAGTAAAAATTGTGAACCTTCTTTTCAGAGGCAGAGGAAATAACTGCTCATTAATTTCCCTCCAACAGCGAAAGATGCCTGAAAAAGCGAATAAGTGCCCATTAAATTAAAATGTAAAGAAATCTAAAAACACAATGCGAGGAAGATGCATAATGACGAGGAAGGCAGGCACGACACGCCCGCGGCTGACCTGAAGTCACCGCCGGCGACGTGCACTCGGTTGGCATCGTGCACGTCCGCCTCTTCTAGTTCTAGGCCCCGAGGGAGGGAGCAGCGTACAGCATCTACATCAAATATTCTTGTGCCCACTGACATTGCCGCATCGCTGCAAACGGACGGGTGCCGTTTTCTTGCGATAAAAACTCCGTGCTAAGACACCCATGATTTAATAGTTTTGGATCGTGCACGTACGTTTACTGGCTGACACTTGTAGGTGCCGAGAGAATATGTGCGTAGGCTATTTAAATCGGGCAGACCAAACAAAAGGGTCGTCGTGGTTAATGGAGGAGGAATGTTTGCCATTTTAATCCTCAGGTCTCAGGGAGGTCCTTTGCACCTGGAATGCATGCAGCATGCATGAACATAATTATCTCGCTCCATGTCATTTTGCTTTTCACTTTCTGACTTTTCGCTTGATATAATTGGATTATTAATCATGCTGGTCTTAGCTAGCCTAGTCCCTCCCTCTGGAATCTGGATGAGATGATGACAGAGTCGAGTAGTGGTGCATCCGTATGCTGTCGAGCGTTTATATGCCAGAGTGACACAAAGACATCTTGGCTGGCTAAGATAGATTGACAATACGTGTGTGGAGTAAGTGCGGTGCCTGATTCTCCATTAGTGTTATTAGTATCTTAATTAAACAGTGAATCTTATAGCTCGTCAACTCCCTGGTCGATCGGCACGACACAACTCCTTGCTGCTCTGATTGACAATCGCAACCATCTGGCCGGCCTTAGAGCATCTACAGCCGAATATGTCAAATATTGTATCTCAAACGTCTGTGGCCGCGTCCGGAGACAATGGCCGGAGACAGCAACCGGACACGCCTTACATTTCATGAATTGCATCCGGACATCTTACACTAGATTCTTAAATCCATACAAAAACATGCAAACAAAGTAAACCTACATAATACGTCGATCACCTAGCTACTCTCGTCGAAGATGTCGACGATCTCCGTGCCCGGCTCCTGCAGCACGGGCAGCAGCCGCAGTTCCAGCTGCTCCGCTCCGGCCTTATCCACCTATATCTCCGCGTCGAGTTCAGCAAAGAGTGCGTCAGACGTCACCTGCTCATGCCGCAAGAACACCCAATTCGCCTCCACATAGGCCTCACCCTGGATGGACTCCACGATGACCTGCTACTCCGCCATCTCCTGCGATTGGGCAACGGCGAACTCTGCTTCCGCCCGCTCCATGTTGAAGCCCGACAGCTCCTACTTCGGCAACACCTCCTCCACTTCCATCGGAGCCAACTCCTCTCCCTCCTCTTCCCCCGGCTGCTCCTTCTCCTCCGGACTCGCCACTCCTCTTCCCCCAGCTGCTCCTTCTCCTCCGACTCTGGCGAGTCCGGAGGTGGCCCGCCAACGATGCGGGCGACATGTGTGGCTTATCTCGCACGGCTCTCCTGCTGGATCTCGTATCGGCGCTCCGGCATGCGCATTGTGTAGTAGATGTTCTTCCTCCGGGCAATGGCGGAGCGCCGGAGCATGGGCAGAGCGCCGGGGTGGGAGAGGGAAGAAGGTGAATGGACTCGGACTGGCGGCGCGGAGAGGGGGAGGTGGATGGCTAGGATTGCGGGACACTGGATGGCTTAAATAGCCGGATTTGATCTCGGGCGACGAGCTGGAGCGGCGCCACGCGGCAACGGACACGGCGTCCATCGGACCGCCGGGTTTTGGGGTATTTTCGCGTGGGACTCCGCCGTCAGACCGACGTGGCAGCGCGTGCCCAGGCGCACCATATCCGCTTCATATTTGAATTGAATATGAGGGGTGTCAGTTAGCCCGCGCGTTTGAGACCTATTTAAAGGGACCGTTTGGGTCGAAACATCGTGACTGAGTGAGACGCTCGAACGTTTGAGGCTAGCTTGGGGGCGCCCGGCTGTAGATGGTCTTATCTTTCAATCAGCTCCTGTGCAGTTCTAGTTATACGTACATGGTCGGGCCTTGAGCATTATGTAGACGCCTTGGCCGTGGCCGGAGTATAGAAAATCCGGCCGGCGCGAGACCGAACGATCAATGGTGCCGCGACCACTCATCGAGTGCTGCTAGTACTACTCGAGGGCCGGGCTTGGACGGAAGATGGGAAATGGCTGTCCGGTCGATTTCGCCATTGACCTGTTTCACCTGTGTCTGTTTCTTCCCACGCGCTTTGGCGTAATTTACGCGAAGCTCTCCACACGCAGGCCTGACCCTCGCAGCTTCGGGTCAGGCCAGCGGGATGCAGGATGCGGCCAGGTCTCATGCCATGCCATAGTAGCGATCAGATAGACAGGAGGAGAGCGGGCTGTAGTCCGTAGAGCATATGCATGTACTCTTCCTCCTCCTGCCAACTGTGCAGGAGCTGCTCCGGCAGCTGCATGCACCACTTCTGGCTGGCAGGAGGAGAAAATTAGACTTCTGGCCTTGCCTCGATTTTCTATCTTTCTTTCGGCTGCACTCGATCGTATCTTTGGCTCGGCTGTGGGGGAAGCTACCTACGCAGCGATTTTTGAACAAACAAACAAACATATAAAAGGGCTACGGGTGGGGAGCAGAAAGGCTACTACTCTGGTCATCATACGCAAATTGTACTACCAGTAGACTTTCATTATGATAATGGAACCCGGGGGCTCTGGCCTCCGTGGTGATCTAAATTGGTTATACTAGTAGAGTGTAGACCCCTTGCAAAGGCACTCCTCGGTGACATAGGCTCCGTTTGGTTCGGCTGTGGATTTTTAAAAACAGTTGTGAAAAATCTGCTGTGGAAAAACAGCTGTGGAAAATCTGATGTGAAAAAGATGTAGATCATTTGACAAACCAGCTGATACAGCTTTTTCAGATTTTGGCCCGCGGTGGAATCAGATTTTGGAAAACACGTCCTGGGCTGCTTCCATTTTTGTTTCAGATTTTGACAGCGGATTTCTGGAATTGGATTCTGTTGGGCTCGCTCTTTGGTTCAGATTCTGCTTCGCGGCAGCGGAATCCGTCGATAAAAACTGAACCAAACAGGGCCATAGCACTACCAAATTCACTGACCTCCACGGGGTCCGTATGCAGGTTTGAAATTTCAATCGAAGGAAACACAAAAAACGGGAGCAAATCTGGCGTGTGCTCCGTGCATGCTTTTGTTCAGCCGGCGACGTACGTAACCGCCACGGCACATGGCAAGGGAGGCAGAGGAGGCGTACTAGTGGCGTGTCAGTGAGCAGGACCCGCCGCCGGGTACGCAGGAGGTACACTTTGCCCTCTCTGTAGGTCCACGCCTCCACGGCCACATGCCCAGCTTTTGTCTCCCTCCGATACAAATCCATCCACTTGGTCCTCAACAAAAAGTCGCTCGTTGAAATTTCCTCGGCGAGCGCTGCGAGATCCTTTTGGAAAAAGGCACCACTCGTCGAATGAAAATAGTCTCGGCTGTACAACTCGTTCAAAACAAGACATCTATGACCGGAGTTGCCTAATCGGGACCTTATACATCCACGGACGCTCGCGGACAGTGACCGGTTAATTCTCAAATGATCCATTTGCAACCATGATCCCTACTTCCAAAACATCAATACATGTAAACACATGCACCTCGATCATCGCTGCCAAACAATGCATAGTGCACGCAAATACAAGTTATCCGTACTCACGAATAAATAATCGAGCAATAGTTCAAACATAAAAATTGTTCACAATGCATAATTAAAAATATTAAAAATCAAAGTTTTCTTATTTTCAGAATGAATCCACATATGCTTCAGAAGATCATTGAGAAGTTGCATATGCGCATGTCAATCTCGCAGTTGTCGTTGCATCTCGAAAAATTAGCGATATGCTTTGTCTCTTATTTCAGAAGGCGGACCTAAACACCAGGCTTCTCAAAACCATGCGTGCAGACTGCCCCTTCATAGTATGTTGGGTCCATTGTGAAGTAGTTCGTGTATGCAAGTTGTGCACCGGCAATCCCATCCCAGGCAATAAACTCGCTGTCCCTTTATGGAGCCCTTGAAGTTGAGTACAAGCTACTGTCTTCTTCATCTCCTCTTCGATGCTTATCATCATCATCACCATCGACTGAATCCGACGAGTCAATGAAATCGTTGAATATGAATTCATTGAGGTCGGTGTTTAGATAGCTATCATTCCACGACTAATCCATCAATGACCTAGAAGTAACCAAAAGAATAAAAAAACCGACTCTGACATTTCATCAAACACATAGAGCGTGAGGTGTATATTCGGGGGATTTGAACGTACCGGGCGGCGTCCGATTGCAGCGAGGTGGCAGTGTGGGTTGGGGCCTCCGGTGGCGAAGCTATGGGCTAGGGACGGTGGTGGAGCATCGATAGCATTGGAACTACGGTGACGGTAGTGTGAACGAGGGAGAAATGAGAGCTGGTCGGGCAAGGGGGGAGGGCCTTGCCCGATTAATTTGGCAGTGTCAAGAATTTGTCCCTACTGGCTGACACTTAGGTGCCGAGAGAATATGTGCGTAGGCTATTTAAATCGTGCAGACCGAACAAAAGGGGCGTGGTTAATGGAGGAAGAATGTTTGCCAAATTAATCCTCACACCTTAGGGAGTCCCTTTTTACCTGGCATGCATGCAAGCAAGCAAGCATGAACATACTCCATGGCATTTTACTTTTCACTTTCTGACCTTTCGTCTCGCGGTGGGTATAATTAGATTGTTAATCATGGTGGTCTAGCTAGCCCTTTCCTTTGGATGATGATCGAGTCGAGTCGAGTCGAGTCGAGTCAAGTCGGGTAGTAGTGCACTCTTATGCTGTGGAGTGTCTACATGCCAAAGTGACACAAAGGTAATTTGGAACAGCAAGATAATACGCGTGTGGAGTGGAGTACTCCTAAGTGCAGTGCCTGATTCTCCATCAGCCTTAATTAAACAACAAGTCGTATAGCTCGTCAACTAGATCTCCGGTGGATGCAGACGACAGGAATCCTTCTTGCGCGCGCTGATTGACAATCACAACCGTCCGGCCTCACCATTCAGCTCCTGTACAATTCTAAGTACTGATTAGCAGTTGTGCATGGTCGGGCCTACAGAGTTCAATCTTAATTTTGTTTACGTGGCATGTAATTAATAAAAAATGATAACATAATATGTTACTGTAACATAGCGCTTCTTAAGATAAGATAAGTCTATAAACTAATAAATGAAGTCTTCTACGACACTACTATTATATTACTTTGCACTATGAAAATAATAACTTAGATTAGTGTCATATACATGACACTAGTATAAGTTACTACCCACTATAACCAGCTTGACTAGCCTAAGCATCGATGCGTTGGCAGCAGCCTTAGCAGTTATGCATGGTCGGGCCTACAGAGTTCAATCTTAATAGTATCTTTTTGAACCGAGTTCAATCTTTAATTCACCTGGTCAGAGATCCCCAGTTTGTGTGTGGGAGCGAACGATCAACGGGCGCCGCGCCCACAGCCCACGATAAGACAGGAGGAGAGCAGCCACTAGTCAGCAAATTTGACAATTTTGATCTTGGAACGAAATCAATTCACGGAATGAACTGCCCGTAAAACTATTTCACAGCACTGACCCTTTTGTGTAGCGCCCGCCACGCAGGCGCCACACCATACGGTGCAACGCCCAGCTCTGGGGCGTTGCACGCCTGTCCACCGTGGCAGCCCTTGGGCCCGCACCCAATAGTGCAGCGCCTCCGAGCTAGGCGCCACACATGTAATGTGCAGCGCCCGGCCCGTAGGCGCTGCACTGTGACTTAGATGCCAGCCGCCCCCTCCCCCCCCCCCCCCTCTCCCCACCCCACCCATTCGTTCCAGCAGTTACAGAACAGGCGCGCCGGCGGCTTCCTCCTCTCCCCCTCTCAATCCCCTCTCCCAAATCCTTCAGATCCGACGATTTGGTCCGTGCATTTCTTCACCAATCCATCCTAGAAGGTACTCTCCTCCGATCCCCTTCTTTCTATCCATAGAAAATATGATATTTTGAAGATTTGGGGAATCCTTGTTTGATTAGATTAGATTTGAATCTTGCATGTATTAAAACTTTGCATGTATTACAACCCTTGTTTGTTTGATTTGTGGAACCCTAGTTTAGTTTATGTAAAAGTTATTTGTATGAAGTAGGCATAGTTTATGGAAAAGTTATTTGTATGAAGTAGGCCTAGTTATTTGTGAAATCCTAGTTTATTAGTTTTGTTTGATTTGATATGGTTGGATACATAGATTGGTACGGTTGCATCTAGTAGGCGTACTTTAGTTTATTTGTATTGAAAAGATAATCGTGTTCACAAGAAAGCTTTCTTTCAAAATTGTTAGGATGGTTTGGCTTCTCGATGATCACTGGGACAAACAACACCGGTCGTACGCTATGGCGGTGGAGTAGCGGGTAATAATGAAAGTGGCCTTTTTTATGAATTTCGTATTTATTTCAAACATAAATGCCCCATATGTAATGTTATGAATTGTTTGTTTGTAGGCGCTTGCACCTTTGAAGCTTCGTTCTCACGGGGTCACCCTTGGGTGGATGCGCTATGATGAGCGATACACACCGTATGTAAGGGAGACATGACTTCTCCCTTTCATTCATATGGTCAGACGGTCGACGCCACCCAACAATGCTCCAGCACTCACCGCGCTTATTGACCATTGGCGGCCGGAGACACATAGTTTCCATCTACGGACCGGGGAGATGACAGTGACGCTCTAGGATATTACTATGATCACCAGTCTTCCTATCGATGGGAATCCTCTATGTATGAGCACCGATTCCGATGGGTGGCGCGCGCAGATGCATGCCCTTATCGGTATGGTTCCTCCGGAGCCTCCGGAACCAGCAGCAGAAAACAAGAAGAAGGAAAGAGTCGCAGTCGGTGCTACTTTCACGTGGATTACTGAGCACTTTGGTACTTGCCCACCGGAAGCTGATGAGGACACGGTCAAGACATATGCTCGTGTCTACATGTGGTATGTGATATCCAGGACTATGTTTGCTGATGGCACAGGCAAGAATGCTCCATGGATGTGGCTGAAGGCGTTGACCGTCTTCGATAGCAAATGGAGTTGGGGTTCGGCGACACTGGCTTACTTGTATAGACAGGTATGAAGTCGTTTCTTTTTCACTTCATTGCTACATTATGAATGCGATCTTGCTCTTAATTGAACCATGTTCTCTTTTATGTGCAGTTGGACGAAGCCTGTTGTAGGTCATCTGGAGGTATTGGTGGTTGTTTGCTCGCACTTTCCATATGGAGCTGGGAGCGTTTGCCGGTTGGACGTCCGAAGAAGGTGAAGTACAATGATTGGGACGACAAAGGCGACCTACTACGGCTACCCACTTGGGCTTACAAGTGGGATGTGATAAATGAGACGACAGATGATCCCTCGGTCATGTACAAGTTGTACCAGAGCGAGTTTGACGCGATCACGCCTGAGCAGGTGAATTGACATGGCATAAGTGATTATGATGCTTCTATTGCAAGTCGATATCAATTTTGTATTCTATCCCATTTTGCAGGTGATATGGGAGCCGTATGGAACAGGAGATAGTTTTGGTAACCCTTTAGAGTTCAGGCTGAATCCGATGTGCACTAGGGATAGGGATCTCTGGCGTATGCGGTGCCCACTCATATGCAACTGGACGGTTGAGCTTCACCTCCCACATCGAGTGCGCCGTCAGTTTGGTTTGTTCCAGGCACATCCGCCGGAGTGGGAGGACACGGACAAGTTGCTACACGCGTAAGATATAATTAACCTTGAGTACTTAGCAACTTCTCGGCGGTTTCGATGCTACTAATATTATGTTTCTAACTTGCAGGTTGGATAGGAAAAGGCAGCGGAAGATTAAGGATTGGGCCAAGCATCACAGAAAGTATGTCGTACAGTTTGCGCTTAGTGTGGAGCAAGCTAGGGCTGGAAAAGGAGTCCAGCTTCGTGAGCACTGCCCTGTAGCGTTCAACAACTATCTCACATGGTTTCTTGCAAGTACCCGTGTGGAGGTATGCAAGCCGGCGTATGCTGAGGAAATTTTGGAAGAACCCACTGTTTTTGATGAGGTAGCCCAACACCAGTACAACGCATTAGTCAGGAAAGGCAACTCAGTGATCCCTTCGGCTCCAATGATGAACTTTCAAGTATTTGCCCTCTTTGCTTTTCATTCACACTATTCACATCTTCGCTTGCCTAACACGTTAATACCATTTCTGTTCATAGCGTGCCCAGATCAAGAAAGCAGCTGATGAGACCGAGACTATTCTTGAAACAACCCCGGCTGGCAAAAGCGATGGAGCAGGTGCACTTCGAGCATTCATCAAGGTTCACATCTCCTTCAAACTAGCACTTAACATGTGTTGCTACGTTCGATGTCTCATTCACTTGTACATGTTGCAGCGCCAGGGCCAAAAGTTAAGACGACTATCAAACCTTTTTGGTTGTCGTGACCCCGAGTATGTATCACCAGAACGGTCTAGGTCGGCGACACCATCAGATCCCGCTTCGGGCCAGAGCCATGGTGATCATTTGGAGGATGAGGATGTGGGTGTGGTCACCCAAGAGGTATGGCATGAGCATATATATCCAATTGTTGATGCATTGCTAACTATATCCTCACACACGGTCTTTCCATATCTTTTGTTGATGCATAGGTTGCTGATGATGATATGACCTTGGGGACGTACCAGGTTAGGTCTGCATACATGCTAAAGCCTAGGAAGGGAATCAACAAGTACACACCTGAAGACTTCACCGAAAGAGGCAAAAGGACGGTCGGCACCTCGCGGATGGCGGCTTTGGATGACTATTTGGATGACGATGTCGATGACGTGGAGGAACCGGAGCCGGAGCGGGAGCGTGTTCCTCTTCCTAGGAAGGTGAAGAAGTTAGCCAGCAAGAGGGGGGGGGAGCAGCCAAAAAGCGCTCAAGGAACTAGCTCTTCTTAGGAACCAGCCATAGTCCTTTATTTGTAATGTCGGTGAACTTGGAGTTGTTATGCCGGTGAACTTGGAGTTGTGGTAGCTCTATGTTGAACTTGATCCTCTTTGTATGTCTTAGTTATGTTGAACTTGGAGTTGACGTCTTAGCAATGTTGAACTTGATCCTCTATGTTGCACTTGTTGTCTTAATAATGTTCAAACTGTGACTATTCTTGTTGTCTTAGCAAAGTTTCTGACTGCTTATTCTAGGAAATGTTGCAATGTACCTGATAATGACCAAGTTTACAAGCTACAGCCGCTGCAGCGCCTAGCACCGAGGCGTCACACTGTACAGTGCAACGCCTAGCTACTGGGCGTTGCACTGTACACTGTGGCGCCTCGGTGCTAGGCGCTGCAGCGACTGTAGCTTGCAAACAGAATGTTTGCTCTCTGTTTGCTCTCTTCGTTGTCACATAATATAGCTTCTTCTGAGTCCGCCTTTCGTGATTGAAATTCTAACCATTCATCAACCTTGGGTGGGAACTTGTACTTGTACTTGCGCGGGTTCTCACCCGCTATCTGTGCATCAGTTTCCATTGAGTACTTTAGAAAGTACGCATTCATCTTGTCAAATGTGTATTGAACTATTGCCGTCATGGGTAATCCACGTGCACCTTTGAGCACCCTATTGAAGCATTCGGCCATATTGCTTGTCATTTGACCGTATCTTTGGCCATCTTCATCAAAAGCACGTGCCCACTTGTTCCGGTGTTGAATGTGCCTATTCATAAAGTCTTGACCCCCGTGATCAAGTTTTTTGTGTGCGAGCAATTTGTTCAACAAAGTGGCGAACCGCTTCTCGGAGAAAGCAAGACAACAATCTTGAAGATCATCGGCCAACTCCTTAAGGCCACATGCCCTATAGAAGTTCGAACAAAAGTGCCTCATGCACCATCGATGGTGCAACAAAGCATGCCCGGGAATGTCAATCTCCACCGCGTTAAGAATTCCTGCATGCCGATCCGATATGACACAAATTTCCCTTTGAGCAGGTAACACCTTCGTCCTCAAAAGACGCATAAACCACTCCCAGTTGTCATTGTTCTCCGCCTCAACCAAAGCAAATGCCAATGGCAACACCCGGTTATTGGTATCACTTGCTATCGCAACCAACAAGGTGCCCTTGTATTGTCCGGTCAAGACCGCGCCATCAATGGCGATGACCGGCCTACAGTGTTCGAAAGCCCTCACGCATTGCTCGAACGCCTAAAATGCACGGCCAAATACTCGGACTTTCTTTCCTTCATAAACCGTTGTTTGGTGCCCATGAGGCTCGACAACATGAACCATGCCCGGGTTTGTGGCGGCCATGGCTAACAACAACCTAGGGATTCGGTTGTATGCTTCCTCCCAAGTACCATACAACATCTTAAATGCGGCTTGCTTCGCCTTCCATGCCTTGCCGTACTTCACCTTGTAATGAAAGATGACTTTCACAAGGTCAATGACATGTTGGACACTCATTGTTGGAAGTGTGGATATTGAGTTCGAGAGCCTGTAAGCGATGAACTCGGACATGAGTTGTCTGTGGTCTTGGGACACAATCTTGCCATCCACCCTTTTGCCTCGGCACATGTGAGTTGGCACACAACTCACTACGTGCCAAGCGGGCCCTCCTTTCCATGGTCTTGCACGCACAATCCATGGACATATTTCATCTTCACATGCACATGCAACCGTGTAGCGCACATTGACGTCCGAATGCACCGCCTTGTGTGGACGATAATGCGTAACCGAGTAGTTGTCGAGCCACATCTTCAATTCCAAGAAGGTTTCGAATTTACACCCTTTAGCAATCCGGTTCTTGTCGTCTCCCAAATCACGGTGAGAGCTTGGCCTAACCCCAAGAGATATAGATTTGCCACCATCCACAACAGCTTCATCCGCGAGACTAACATCCTTGAACAATGGTGTCTTGTGATCCCGACCGAATACCTTCTCTAAAGATTCGGCCTCCTTCACCGTGAACCCCTCCTCATCAACTTGTTCATCGGGACCTTCGTCATCCGAATCCGATGCATATGCACGAGAAAAAGGGATGGAATGGTCCATTGTCTCTTGCAAATGATATTTGTCAAGATCACCCATATTGTTGTCATGGAGATCAACTTCATTGTCATCGTCCGCATACTCATCATTGTCCTCTTGCAAAGCTTCATCTTGGTTGTTTGTAAACGGGCTCAATGTTGGCCTCACTTCTTGGGTCAAAAGAGGTTCAACAATTTCATCTCGCTTCAAGGGTGGGGGGCTACTAGCAACCAAAGGGGAGGGTTTCCGGTTCAAGTCCAAATGCAAATTTGAATCAACCTTCTTCGTTGCAAATAACTCAAGAGCCTTGTCAAGTGAATCGGCCACCGTTTCCTTGTATGCAACCCAACGTTGCTCCGAGTTGATACGCATTGTCTTCCAATGGATGTGCATTCCAAAAACTACATTATGCCTTCCCTCCAACTCAACAATATCACTAGGGTCCATCCAATTCAAATCTTTCCTCACTTGTTGCAAGAGCTCCGCATAGCTAGGACTACTATCAAACACCATATCAAGCTCATCCGGATCCGGTTCAATATTGCCTTTCAAGAAGGCGTCTTTGTCCCCATGATGAACAAACACACATGTTCTTCCCATCCCTATAAGCATTCAAACAACACAACGTAACATTGCTTCCATGAGTACTAATTTAAGGATTAACACGGAATACAAACCCTTATATATATATATATATATATATATATATATATATATATATATATATATATATATATCAAACAACAACCCTAACCATAACCCTAACAATAACCCTAACCCTAACCATAACCCTAGCACCAACATAAGAACACCCATAAGAATAACCCTAACATACTAACAAAGCCTAATCATAGGAAATTGGCAAACAAAGATCTCACATCTCCATGCAAATCTCTAGATCCAAACAAAACTAGGGTTTCCCCAAACTAGCATTACTTGGATCAAAACAAGGGGATCGGAGAAGATTACCTTGAGGGAGGGTATGACTTCGAAATCCACGGACAAATTCTTCAAATTTGCAAGTTTTGGGAGAGGATTTGAGAGGGGGAGAGAGTGGGAGAGGGGGCAAAGCTCGGGTTGGGGTGTGTGGGGTGGGGGGAGTGGGGGAGAGGGGCCAAGCCGCTGGATAAGTCACAGTGCAGCGCCTACGGGCCAGGCGCTGCACATTACATGTGTGGCGCCTAGCCCGGAGGCGCTGCACTACTGGGTGCGGGCCCAAGGGCTGCCACGGTGGACAGGCGTGCAACGCCCCAGAGCTGGGCGTTGCACCATAGGGTGTGGCGCCCGCCACGCACAAAAGGGTCAGTGCTGTGAAATAGTTTTGCGGGCAGTTCATTCCGTGAATTGATTTCGTCCTAAGGTTAAAATTGTTAAATTTGCCCCACTAGTCCGTAGAGCACATGCATGTGGAGTACTACTACTCCTACGAACTGTGCATGCTACGGCAGCTGCATGCTGGCTGCAGCTCAGGCAGGACCGCAGGAGCAGCGACGAGCAGCGGCAGCGGGCGCACGAGGGAAAAAGAAGACTTTTGGCCTCGCCTTCCCTTTCTGGCTTTCTCTATTTCTTTACTACAGTATTACTATAGGCTGCACCGCAGTCCAGTCGATCATATCTTTGGCTGTGGAGGAAGCTACCTATCCAGCCATATTTTTAAGGTTTAATTAAATAAATGTCACTTCAATTATGGCGATCCATAAAAATGCCATTGCAATTTTTAAATTTAAAAAATGCCATTGCAGTTTTTGCAAACTTTGAAAAGCGTCACTGCAGACTTTGAAAAATGCCGCTGGAAATGACATTAAATGGCACTTTTCAAAATTTGAAAATTGCAGTGGCATTTCTCGAAATCGCTAAATTTGGAGTGACATTTATCAAATTAATCCTTTTTTAAAACAAACAAAGAAACAGACGGCTACGGTGGGGAGCAGAAAGGCTACCACTACCCAGATGACCATACGCAACTAATTTGCTCCAAAAGCCACGGTAGTACGAAATCCACGCAAATTCGGACGAACTCGCTGCTCGATCCGAGCGGGTTGTATGCAGGTTTGAAATTTGAATAGCTCAATTCGACATGGCATGAAACACAAAAACAGGCAAATCTCGCGTCTGCCGCTCCATGCTTCACCTGGCTGGATGCAGGCCTCGAATGGACGTAAGGGCAACTCCAACGCACGACCACAAACAGACGTCTGTTTTGTCCGGATTTCGTCTGTTTAAGGGTGACAATAAGGCCATGTCCGCCTGGATTTGTGGATGTGCCGGGCGTGCGTCCAACGCGCGGTCGCATTTTAGCCGCATCTCGTTTGCCGAAGGCAATTTGTACTAAAATCAAGCATAGCAAATAATTCAAATCAAACACAACAAATAGTTCCATGTCCGAAATGGTCTTACAACCCAATCAAAACAAAAACAATATCAAATAGCCTTTACAACTCAATCGAAATTTGTTTACATGAAAAGAGATTAAACCGATAGATCTAATGGTTGTCAGTGTATATCCACATGTACTCAACCAAGTCATCGTGAAGCCGCACATGAGTCTGCCAATCACGCAATTCACGATGAAATTGGAAAAAACTGCTGAAAGGTTGCAGGAGGTGGGTGCTCGGGCTCAACATTTTTTCACCCTGAAAATCAAACCCTTGGTCGTAGAAGCTATCATCACGCTCATCATCCACGATCATGTTGTGCGTGATCACACGGGCATCATCACCTCCCAAAGATTCTGAGTGCCTCATGTCAATGCAGGGTTTCGAACAATACCCCATCGAGATTGAAGCACACCAAAAGCATGCTCCACAACATTCTTATCACTCTCCTACATTTGGGCGAATCTCCGTCTCTTCTCTCCTTACAAATTGGTATAGTCTTCACAAGAGTGGACCACTGTGGATATATACCATCAGCAAGGTAATATCCCTTGTAGTACTGATGGCCATTGACCTCGAAGTTGACCTCCGGGTAGTGGCCTTCTGCAAGCCATGCAAACACTGGAGAACGCTGAAGAACACTGATATCATTGTAAGAATCAGCCATGCCGAAAAAGAATGCCATAACCATAGATCTTGTGAAGCCACCGCTTCAAGTATGACAGTAGCACATTTCACATTCCCCTTGTACTGCCCCTGCCAAACAAATGGACAGTTCTTCCATTTCCAATGCATATAATCAATACTAACAAGCATGCCCGGAAAGTCCCTCTCGGCATTGATCGCCAACAACCTCTCTGTATCAGCGGTAGTTGGCTCTCTGAGGTACTCAGGGCCGAACACTGCTACCACGACCTTGCAGAAACTATACATTCATATATGACATGTGGACTCACTCATACGAACATACTCATCCACAAGATCATCAGGAATTCCATATGCTAGTATGTGGATAGCGGCAGTGCATTTCTGGTAAGAAGAGAAGCCAAGCTTGTCAAGGGCATCCTCTTTGCACTCAAATTATGGGTCATATGCTACACTCCCTCCCGAATATGATTGAACACATGTCTCGCCATACGGAAGCGGCGGCGAAATTCGTGTGGTTTGAAGAGCGCGCTATTCTAAAAGTAATCGGCATAGAGAAGGGTGTGGCCTCTCTCCTATTGCGGTTCAAGGCAGGAACATTGCCAGGGATTGATCCACTGGACCGAGGCCACATCCTACTAATGTGGTCGTGGACAACCAATGCAGCCACCACAAGCTCTTCATCATCTGAAGACGAATCATCCGATGAACAAATGAAGTTGTGGAAGAAAAACTCGTCCCTACTATTGATGATACCTTGTGAGCAACGCGTCGAACACCTTGCGGTCGTGGTGGAGACGCGGTCGTCCATGAAGCAAGGTTGGTGTTGGTGGGGTGGGCACCCTATGGCAATGCTGCGCCCGGGGAAGTTGTTGGGGTCGACGGTCGGCGCTAGCGGTCGTAGCTTCTCTCCCACTAGCAAAAAGCTCTACAGAAACACGGGCATGGGGTGGCTATGACATGGCGTGGTTGTGGGGCGGATGGCCTTGACGGAAGGCGCCACGGTCGGGAACGGGGGTAGCGGTGGCGATGGCGGGGGCGGGGCGGATGCTGAAGGGTTATAGTCCTGATTACAGGTGTCGGTGTCAAAACCGGCGGATCTCGGGTAGGGGGTCCCGAACTGTATGTCTAGGCCGGATGGTAACAAGAGGCAAGGGACACGAAATATTACCCAGGTTCGGGCCCTCTCGATGGAGGTAAAACCCTACGTCCTGCTTGATTAATATTGATGATATGGGTAGTACAAGAGTAGATCTACCACGAGATCAGAGAGGCTAAACCCTAGAAGCTAGCCTATGGTATGATTGTTGATGTGTATGTTGTCCTACGGACTAAAACCCTCCGGTTTATATAGACACCAGAGAGGGTTAGGGTTACATAGAGTCGGTTACAATGGTAGGAGATCTGAACATCCGTATCGCCAAGCTTGCCCTCCACGCCAAGGAAAGTCCCTTCCGGACATGGGACGGAGTCTTCAATCTTGTATCTTCATAGTCCAGGAGTCCGGCTGAAGGTATAGTTCGGCTATCCGAACACCCCCTAATCCAGGACTCCCTCAGTAACCCCTGAACCAGGCTTCAATGACGACGAGTCCGGCACGCAGTTTGTCTTCGGCATTGCAAGACAGGTTCCTGCTCCAAGTACTTCATAGAAGATTTTGAACACAAAGATAGTGTCCGGCTCTGCAAAATAAGTTTCCACATATTGCCATAGAGAGAATAATATTTACACAAATCTAATCTGCTGACGTATTCCGTAGCGTGACACACCACGGCCAAGCCTTTATCCGAGTCGTTTCAGTATCCCACCTCAGCGCGTTATGCGAGGCAGTTTCCTTGGTACGTCTTGTCAAAGCAGAGATCGTGTCCCCTTATTCCGGGATTCTCGTCAATACGGGCGTGGGTAACCCAACCGCGCCTTTGATTACGACGCTTGGAGATAAGCGAGTTTTACCAGGCTGGTGGGATCATGTAGCTGCGTCCACCCATATAAGGGGATAAGGATCCACCTTTTCACCCACGCCTTCTTCCTCCTTTGCCTATCCATTCTTGCGCACTCGAGCTCCAGCGCCCAAGTCCGCACTACCACCTCAACCTTCTCCAGTCATGTCCGGAGCGGGAGGCAAGTGGATGGTCTCCTCCGTCACGGAGGGACACATCAAAAAGCTGAGGAAGGCAGGATATCTGGCTAGCGACATCGCGCACCGGCTTCCCAAAAAGGGGCAGCTCATCCCCACTCCTAGGCCCCATGAGAGGGTGGTATTCCTCCCCCATTTCCTCCGCGGACTGGGCTTCCCTCTGCATCCATTTGTCCGGGGGCTCATGTTCTAATACGGCCTGGATTTCCACGATCTGGCCCCAAACTTCGTCCTCAACATCTCGGCGTTTATCGTCGTGTGCGAGGCGTTCCTCCGCATCCGCCCCCATTTCGGCCTATGGCTTAAGACTTTTAACGTCAAGCCAAAGGTGGTGCGCGGCAGCCACGCGGAGTGCGGCGGTGCCATGGTTGGCAAGATGGCCAACGTCCTGTGGCTTGAGGGCTCCTTTGTGGAGACCCTGAAGGGGTGGCAATCATGGTGGTTTTACCTCACCGAGCCGCGCGACGCCGAATGGGTCGCACCCCCTGAGTTTCGATCTGGCCCCCCTACGCGGCTCACCTCCTGGAAGGAGACAGGCCTGTCTTGGGGTAAAAAAGGAGAGCTGACCAGACTCCAAACATGCATCCAAACCCTGGTGGACAAGAGGCTCAAGCTTGTCAACGTAGTCCAGGTTATGCTCATCCGCCTGATCCTCCCGTGTCAACGACGGGCCTTCAACCTGTGGGAGTTCGACCCGACGCAGCACCGAACTCTAAATAGGCTCTTCGACACGACGTACGAAGATGCTTGGAGGATGCTTTTCAAGGGCGCCGAGGCTCCCGCATCCGCTGCCGAGGATCGCGGATTCAGTACTCAGCATCACGCTCATGCGGTAAGCTGTTTTTGTCCTTTTACAGGGTATCAGTTTTTCATAGTTTGACTCTATGCGGGATCTAAGTTCCCTTATCTGTGATAGGATTGGGAGGTGACGTCCGGACAGATCAACTGTCCGGCTCCTTTACCCGAAGGCCCGGCGGACGCTCGCTTGGCGAGACTGCTGGTTCCGGCGCCCTATGTGGTGCCGGAGAAGAAGGCCACGAAAAGGGCCACGGGGACTCGAAAGAGTGCCCGGCGCCAGGAGGTGTCGGATTCGTCATCCGACGGTCCCGAAGCGCCGTCCTCTCGTGAAGACGAGGAGGAAGAAGAAGAAACCTCTCCCCCTCCAGCGGGAGGAGAGAAGAAAAGGAAGGCTGCCCTCTCTAAGGAGGCCGGAGGGTCCAAGAAGGGGAAAACGCTTCCTCCGGACTACTCCAACGACGCCGACGACGGCGAAGAGGAGTGGAAGCCCAGGGCCAAGCCCCTGGAAAAATCGTAAGTATCCGGATACCGGGGTAATTCATAGTACTCGTTTATTGCACAGCTTTCCCTTATGTCGAATATGCTTATGCAGCCCACCCAAAGACTGACTCGACGCGTCGTCGAGCGGCTCACTAGACTCATCGGATGTGAACTCGCTTCCGACGGCTTCCTCCCCCGCCCTATGGACGACACCGAGGTGTTGTCCCAACAGGTTCCAAGCAGGGAGGAGGTGGTCCCGGAGGCGCCGCAAGGCGACCTCCCAGACTCCAGGAGTAAAGGGGATGAAACCCCCCAGGGCTCCAAGTCTGGCTCTAGGCCGGACACCGCTCCGGAACCTTCAAGGGTTCTGGAGTCCGGCGGGGGACCTCCTTCCAAGAGGAGCAAGTCCACCGTGCCGGCGACCCCCGTCCACCCGGAGGCACCGGACAATATGTTGGAGGCGCTCCAAGGCGCCTCCATCGACGAGAAGCACCGCGCTATTATGAGTGCGGTGGTCCAGAAGGTTCAGTCCACCAAGAGCGGACTAACTGAAGCTTGTACTAGCCTTTTGACAGGCTTTGAGGTAAGTAAATAATGTGTAAATGATATTACCGCATAGACAGTAGCCCCTGATACTCTGTTGGGCGTTCGGGAAGAAAAGCCGAATAGAGGATCAAAAAAATCGCAGGAGTCTAACAAAAGGAGTCAATATGCGTGTGCAGGCTTCTCTGCTGGCGTCCGCCGTACTCACTGCAGAAGTGGACACGCTGAAGCAGAGCCTCAAGAAGTCCGAGCAAGAGCTCGGGCGTGCCAAGAAGCAGCTCGAGGAGAAGGAAGGTAAGGAATACCTTGGTTGAATATGTATATAAAAAAGGTGCAATTGCAAGAAATGACAGGATTAACAGGGCTATTGTAGGGGCCACATCTGAGGTGGCGACCCTTAAGCAAGCGCTGCTCGAGGCCGAGAAGAGTGCGGCCGCGGAGCGCATCGAGCGGGAGAGGTATGAGACCGAGGTTGGCAAGGTGCGGCAAGAGCTCCAGGTTCTCATGAAGAAACATGAGAGTTTGGAGCTTGACACGAAGACGCGAGCGTCCGAGCTCGCGGCGGCTATTGAAAATGCCAAGTTTGCCAAGGCCGAATCCCAGAAAACCGTCCAGGAGTTGGATGAGGTGAAGAAAATAGCGGCGGGTAAGGCATTCTCTATGCAAAGTAAACACATAAACGTGAGTTACTTGATACTTACCCGAATCCGGAGCTCTCTAGGGGCATTTGCAGATCTTCCCCGGAGTGTATCCGATGCCGCCGCATTCTATCGAGCCGAAGAGGGCAGCTCAACGGAGAAGGTGTTCTGGTCTCAGTATGCTGAGGCCGGACACCCCGTGCCCCTGAGCGACCAGCTGAAGCAACTGGTCGAGCTCCACAAGGCGGCCGAACAGGCCATGAAGGGCCTCCTAGTTCGGCTGTGGCTATGAGAGGCCCTGCCTGGGAGCTATTTCAGGCTGGTGTGGCGGCTGGTGGAGGCCTGTCCAAGGCTCGAAGTCATCAAGCGCTCCGTCTGTATTGAAGGTGCCCGTAGGGCCTTTGCCCGTGCTAAGGTGCACTGGGGCAGGCTGGTTGCGGAGAAGCTTGTGAAGGACGGGCCACCAGCGGGGAAAGAGCATCGCAAGCCCGAAAATTACTATAAGGATGTTCTGAAGGGTGCCCGCCTTGTGGCGGATGAATGTACTAGGGATGTAATTTTTGAGTAAAACTCGCTCGTTTTTGTCCTGTGCGCTGAAAACTTGTTCATATGCACTGAGCAATGCTGCTTGAATTTAAAATATTACCTTCTGTGCGGCTGTTTATCAATACTGAGAGATGGCGAGTCGTCGGCTTCTGCCCCCTTGCCACTAGTGCTGGGGTGTTTGGGGATAAATCTGGGTGCTCTTTTTCCCATGTTTGGGTCCTTCGAGAGAGGCGCTCAGCCCGACGATCGAGGCAATCGGACTATAATGCATGAACACTCTCACTTAGCCATAGAATTCTATAATTTTAAATTTCGGCGAAGCCCCTAGTATTCGGAAGACCGAGTTCGGGGCGCTATCCACACCTTGGCCGGACAGAGCCGACTCGTCGCCCTAAGCGGCATAAGTCTTTAGGGACTCAAAAAAACCTCTCGAACAGCGACCAGCTCTCGCTTCATCATGACAGTCAGTTTTAGCTTTCTCCACTGAGGTGCTCGCCCAGCTCAACTGGGGCACAATCGCAGTGGTTCTCCTAGTGCTACCTTAGCCGATATAGCGGAACGTAAGGCACCAAAACATAGGAACCGGGCAAACCCAACTATTGACTCAAGACATGATTCGGAGCCGATGCATATAGTGCTATAAGTTCGGGGTGCCACACTTGTGAAAGTGTTCGGACTTCTCACACCATATTGAGGGGTGCTAAAAGCCCCTGGCGTATTTTGGCCGTACCAAGTTGTACGGGTGCAACATGTCGTTAAGGAACATTTATTTATAAAAAGATAGTGCAAAAATAGACAAAAGCTATGCATTGTTTATTAGAAATAGCTGCGATCAAAGCGGAACGATACAAGTAATACGATAAATGAAAAGTTGGACTATTTAACATGTCTGCTCCAGGGGTAAGCTGCGGAATAGTATGCGAAACAGGTATACTGCTCGTGATAGAGACCATCTGAGATTTCGGTGATGCGGCATGGCTTGTCTGCTTCCCTGGTTCTTGCATCGTTTGTGCGGCAATTGAACTGCCGAACAGGCCTTCCGAAGAGTAGAGTCCTGGAGGTAAGAGAAAAGTAAAAAACCGGCAGCCCCTGGTGCGGTTTAAGCCGTGTTTTGGGCGTGCCATGATGGTGCCCCTCCCCCTATGCCCATGGTATTTCTAGAGCGTAATTATGTACGCAAAGTACCGGCGTCGCCTTTTTGCTAGGGTTGGGGTTGGGGCTGCATTGCTACGCCTGCTCGGAACGTGCCAGGCAGTCTTGTTGTAGGTTACTCCAGGCGCGCTTGACGGTGTTCGGACGTTTAATGGCCGGACTGGAGAACTGCCTGGAGAGGCTGCTTTGTACTTCCGCTGCAAGGGCTGCCGTGTGCTCCTCCGTTCGGAGGGAGCGTTCGGTGTTTCCATTGACCGTAATTACTCCACGAGGGCCTGGCATCTTGAGCTTAAGGTATGCGTAGTGCGGTACCGCATTGAATTTGGTGAATGCGGTTCATCCGAGCAGTGCATGATAGCCACTGCGGAATGGGACTATGTCGAAGACCAATTCCTCGCTTCAGAAATTATCCGGGGATCCGAAGACCACTTCAAGTGTGTCTGAGCCTGTACAGTTGGCCTCTACACCTGGTATTACGCCTTTAAAGGTCGTTTTGGTGGGCTTAATCCTCGAGGGATCGATCCCATTTTTCGCACTGTATCCTGGTAAAGCAAGTTCAGGCTGCTGCCGCCGTCCATGAGGACTCTAGTGAGATGAAATCCATCAATAATTGGGTCTAGAACCAATGCGGCAAATCCGCCATGACGGATGCTAGTGGGATGGTCTCTTCGATCAAAGGTGATCGGGCAGGAGGACCATGGGTTGAACTTTGGGGCGACTGGCTCTACCGCGTATACGTCCCTTAACGCGCGCTTCCGCTCCCTTTTTGGGACGTGGGTGGCATATATCATGTTCACCGTCCGCACTTGTGGGGGGAAACCCTTCTGTCCATTGTTGTTCGGCGGCCGGGGCTCCTTGTCGTCATCGTTATGCAGCCCCTTGTCTTCATTGTCGGCGCTTAACTTGCCTGCCTGCTTGAACACCCAACAATCCCTGTTGGTGTGATTGGCCGGCTTTTTCGGGGGTGCCATGTATTTGGCACAAGCGGTCGAGTATTCGGTCCAAGCTGGACGGGCCCCTAGGATTCCTTTTGAATGGCTTTTTCCGCTGACCGGATTTAGAGCCTCTGAATCCGGCATTAACTGTCGTATTCTCAGCATTGTCGCCGTTAATGCGGCGCTTCTGCTTGTTGCGACGCGACCTGCCACTAATGTCCCTGGTGTCCGAACTACCAGGGTTCTTGGTCATATTGTTGCTACGAGCAAGCCAGCTGTCTTCTCTCGCGCAAAAGCGGGTCATGAGTGTCGTGAGTGCTGCCATAGATTTCGGCTTTTCCTGTCCAAGGTGCCGGGCCAGCCACTCGTCACGGATATTGTGCTTGAAGGCTGCTAGGGCCTCAGCGTCCGGACAGTCGACTATTTGATTTTTCTTTGTTAGGAACCGTGTCCAGAATTGCCTGGCTGATTCCTCTGGCTGCTGAATTACGTGACTCAGGTCATCGGCGTCTGGGGGTCGCACATAAGTGCCCTGGAAATTGTCGAGGAATGCGGCTTTCAGGTCCTCCCAACAACTGATTGATTCTGTTGGCAAGCTGTTGAGCCAATGCCGAGCTAGTCCTTTAAGCTTGAGTGAGAGGTATTTGATGGCGTGAAAATCGTCGTCGCGGGCCATGTGGATATGAAGGAGATAATCCTCGATCCATATCGCAGGGTCTGTTGTGCCATCATATGATTCGATGTTTACGGGTTTGAAACCCTCAGGGATTTGATGATCCATTATTTCGTCTGTAAAGCGCAGTGGGTGTGCGGCGCCTCTGTACTGGGCGATATCATGACGTAGCTCCAATGAGTTTTGTCTGCTGTGTTCGGCCCTGCCGAATTTGTGGCCGGCGTGACGGTTACCGTCTCGAGCCGTGGGGTGCCCACGCGATCCGTAGATCGATCGTGTTTGCCTTGCGTTGTCCTCCAACATGTCTCGTAAGTCCGGCGCATATTCCCGTGCCTTGGTACGGGGTGCGGCTTGAGTGGAGGGCCGGGAGGCCTCTCTGTCGCGGCCACGAGGTGGCCGTTCGGCCGCATCAAGTGCTTCCTCCTCTAATTGGGGTAGCAACCTGCGCTTTGGGTAACTCTTGGAGGGGCGTTCGAGTTTATGCTCTTCGGCCGCAAGGACTTCGGTCCATCTGTCAACCAGCAAATCTTGATCAGCTCAGAGTTGTTACTGTTTTTTCTTGAGGCTTCTTGCCGTGGCCATAAGCCTGCGTTGGAAACGCTTTTGCTCAACGGGATCCTATGGCACGACGAATTCGTCATCGTCGAGGCTTGCCTCGTCTTCGGAGGGAGGCATATAATTATCGTCCTCGACCTCTCTGTCTATCGCTCTCTCATGAGGGCTGGTTTCTCGATCCTCCTGTGCTAAACCTTGCTGGAGGGAGTTTTCTCCGGCACTCTCCGGAGTATTATTATCTCCCGTGCTGGAATCGCCGTTTTTGTGTTGGCGGGATTTTGAGTGGCGCCGCTGACGCCGGCGCTTGGGTTGTTTCTTGGAGGGGTCATCCTCCGCTGTTCCATCGCCCTCTCCCTCTTTTGGGGTGTCCACCATGTATATGTCATATGACGAGGTGGCTTTCCAGGGCCTGGTAGGCGCTGGTGCTTCATTATCTCCTTCATCGGCGTCCATACTGTCGATGTCTTCGGAGTTGAAGTCGAGCATGTCGGTTAGGTCGTCGACAGTGGCTGCAAAGTGGGTGGTGGGTGGGTTTTGAATTTATTCATCGTCCGTACCCCAACCTTGCTGACCGTAGTCCGGCCAGGGCTCTCCTGATAAAGAGAGAGACTTCAGTGACTTCAGGATATCGCCGAAAGGCGAGTGCTGAAAGACGTCCGTGGCCGTGAACTCCATGATCGGTGCCCAATCGGATTCGATCGGCAGGGGCGCGGAGGGTTCGGAGTCCGGAGAAGAATCCGGCTCCATGGAGTCAGGAGTTTCGCAGAGTACAGGGATGGTGTTCGGCTCAACCGCCGTTGGGATCACAGCCCTCGAGGTGGCGTCCAACCGCCCATCCTCGATCGGCGCGGTTGGCTCCGAACTAAGGGTCGGAGCCAATGCGGGTGTGGCCTCCAGGGCACTGTTCGGTGGCAGAGTTAGATCATGCTCGTCGTGACAGTGCGGCGCGCTCGGCGGTGGTTCGAGTCCTTCGAGGATCAAGTCCCCGCGGATGTCAGCCGTGTAGTTTAAATTTCCGAATCTGACCTGACGACCAGGGGCGTAGCTTTCGATCTGCTCTAGATGGCCAAGTGAATTGGCCCGCAGTGCGAAGCCGCCAAAGACGAAGATCTGTCCGGGGAGGAAGGTCTCACCCTGGACTGCATCGCCATTGATGATCGTAGGAGTCATCGGGCCTGACGACGACGGTACAGAGGAGCTCTCAATGAAAGCACCAATGTCGGTGTCAAAACCGGCGGATCTCGGGTAGGGGATCCTGAACTGTGCGTCTAGGCCGGATGGTAACAGGAGGCAAGGGACACGAAGTTTTACCCAGGTTCGGGCCCTCTCGATGGAGGTAAAACCCTACGTCCTGCTTGATTAATATTGATGATATGGGTAGTACAAGAGTATATCTACCACGAGATCAGAGAGGCTAAACCCTAGAAGCTAGCCTATGGCATGATTGTTGATGTGTATGTTGTCCTACGGACTAAAACCCTCCGGTTTATATAGACACCGGAGAGGGTTATGGTTACATAGAGTCGGTTACAATGGTAGGAGATCTGAACATCCGTATCGCCAAGCTTGCCCTCCACGCCAAGGAAAGTCCCTTCCGGACACGGGACGGAGTCTTCAATCTTGTATCTTCATAGTCCAGGAGTCCGGCTGAAGGTATAGTTCGGCTATCCAAACACCCCCCCCCAATCCAGGACTCCCTCAACAGGAGAAATGGGAAAATGAGTTAAAAGAGCACCTAAAGAGTTTTAGATAGTTTTGAAAGTGTTTCAGAAGTGTTCGTGAATATCTAAGGATGTAGGTGGAATCAGTGGCAGTAGATATATGTGTCTAAAACGTGTTTGAAAAAGTTATAATAATTGAAACTTTATATTTTGATGGTTCATTGGCAAGTTACTAGTAATGAAACTTAAACTTGACGTGATACATGTTTTTATTTATTTTTACTTTAACTTCGTAATTAGTCATGTTAAAAGAATTGTGATGCCCCAGTGTTGAGTAATCTAATAGTAGTTGAATGCCATTGATCATGTTTATATCTTTCACTTTGTGTTGTTGTACTCATCGTTTGTGCCCACAATTATATTACTTGAATCTGCTGCCGAGGTATTGTTTGAGATTGGTTATCTATAATGCAAGGTTATGATCTGAATAGTATAGTGTGAAGAAAACATTGGCTATACATTTATTTGTGTAGAAAGAGTTAATTTAGTTATTAGGTCAGGAATTAAATCATATAAAAGTGAATTGCCTATAAAACTTAGTGAAGCCTGACTACGTTGTTAATTTGATATATTTATAAATTAAAGAGCATACATATTAAAATTAGGAGAAAGGTGAGATGTAATTATACTGACTGAAGGTTAAAATTATTGTCGTATTTTTTTGTGAAAGCCCGAAAAACCGTAAAACCTAAACGCTAACAATAAAAATTGACTTAGATGTGAAAGTTTTGAACAAATAATTGTATCGTTTAGAAGAATGTAGAACAATGATTGCGTACAACAATTTGCCAAGTGGATCGAGGATAAACTAGTTGCCACCTTGGAGGCTGAGCCGGTCATCAAGTTCCTGTCTGGCGTGATCCACCATTACAACATGCCCCAAAAGGATAAACGTCACGCGAAATTCATAAAAGTGTGATATGGCATAGTCCTTTTTGTTGAAGAAATTTGCATTGTCATTGTGTAGTCTTTGCAAAACAATCTGGTGTGGGAGCCATTTTCCGCCATCGTGGCAGCAGAATACGTTGTTGTGGGACATCTACATGCTGGCCAAGCTCAAATCCTCTGCACTTTTTGAGGATATATGATGTGTTTTTAACAATGTTAATGATGTTGAGACTTGACACTTGTGAAGTGTGACGCCTAAACCTTGTTTGCAAGCGTGGAGATATTTTTTACTCACTCTGACCATGTTTTTTTACCTTGTTGCCAATATTTATTCATAAAAACTATCAATATATTACCCAAATTATAATTTTTTTGCCAAACTACTGCAACTATACAATTAACAACTATATTAGGTGTGTTGGGACACAAGAGACTACTTGTATTCTGATTGTACAACATTTTGAAAGAGAACACTTTTAACTTACGTTTGCCGCAGATTAATAAACCTTAGGCCACCCACTTAAGGGGAATTCCTATTGTCCTATAATCATATGTGCTCGGAGGTCTAATAGAGTCTACAAGAGTATAAGTGCGTAGTAGACATCACCGACCGAGGTAGAAATTTTGCTGGTATTTTCTTAGTTACCTTTAATAATATGTGTATTAGTTCCAGTTGGCTAGATACCAAAGGCGAAACCGAATGAGTGTTATGTTAGAAAACTGCTTGAAAATCCGATTTTGTACTGATGTGTAATGATGGTTTATCATTTAATTCAATGCTATTTTATTACTAAGTGCAAAGCAAACACCCATCGTCAACTGCTTATTTAACCAACTAGAACAAGTAGGGCACATTAACCAGCATGAAAACAACACCACAACATTAGATTATAGGGTCCTCATATAAACCTTATATGCGCCATACTTTTCTATTTGCTTGTATCTAATCATACACTAGAAACTGCCATGATGATATTTATTAAACCACACTATTTACATACCTATGTTGAGCTTTTTAAGAATATTAAATATACGCAAACATATGTAGACTATAAATTCACGCAACTATGAAAAAAATATGTAAAGACATGCAACTCATTTCCTTTTTCTCACATTGAAAGAAATTGCGTTTAATATTTTAAGGGCATCATCTAAAAAGGGAAATACATTATTTTCATTACAAAATATAATTGATTTTAGCATAGTGTGTGTAGTTGTCAATGATAGACATTAGAACTATATAAGAATGTTATAATCATCATTTAACAATATTTTTATGTTCTTAATAAATAAGTTATATCACAAATTTTGTACTTAAAAAATGATAATGAAGTATAATAATTTAGAATAAATATTATTTTATTGAACAATGACAAATTAAAAAATTTGAAATATTAATACTAATGAATGGTGTTGTATGATTTTTTTTCAAATAAGAAGGCTATCGTAGCAATTTCATTTTATAGGAAGTAAAAAAGACACCCCTTAATTCAAAGCTTTTGGGTTGTAAGAAACATAACATAAATTAACAGGCGCCTTACTTAGTAGATTTAGTGTTAGTCAATTCTCTTAATCATCATGTGACAGAAATAAAATTTATTATTTTTAATTGAATAAAATACATAAATAAGTTTTTTAACTTTATTTATGTTATTTTTCTTCTGCTTAAATATATTGCCGGACGCTCGAACTAGATCTCGTCTTCTTCTCTGGTGCGCCAAAAAGATAAATTGCTCTAAATTGCTTCAATTATATATGTATCGATTGATTTTCTCGAAAAGTGTTTGGTCCCGCATATCAAGGAGGAAAATAATGTTTTTCTTGTTCTTGAAGGATAATTTTTAATAAAAAGGGTGAACACCGAAAACCCTTTGGAAAACCAAATAAATACTTATGTGAAAGTATGAAAATATTGAGGTACCATGATGGTTTCTTAAAAAAATACATGTTTTAAATACGTCTGTTTTTTCTTTTGTAAATGTTAACAAGACATATGTCTGATATCATTAAAAATTTCAAATATAGATTCGAAATACAAGACGAAGAGTGTTAAAACAGGATGGAAGAAAAAATGACACCATACATGTGTGGATTTGTCTTGTTTTTTGGAGGGTTCGTCCAGGGCACATCTAGATATGGCCTAGATGTGCACTAGTTGCACATCTAAGTGCTTGATCAAAGTAGAAAAAAAACGGAAAAATACAAAAAAAATGCTTGGATAAATCTTAGTGTAAAATCAGTGATATGAGTCTCAGGTGTGATTTAGCAAAACTGGTTTTTTTTTGCCTCTTCATTTATATTTCACTGTTGGATATGGAATTATTTACAGTTTGTAGGCACAAGTCCTGTGGATGTTCACAATTATTTTGAGAATTGAAAATTTGAGTTTGGAGTACTAGTTGGTATTGCAGTGATGGGCTGAGTGAGCTTGCTAGACTAGACGTGGAGCCATCACCCTGGAGTAATGAATGAATTAGCAGCACCCCGCAACGGAACCAAATGATGCCTGCCCCCTCCATGTCCCGTCCCATCCGTAGCAAGGCTAAGCCTAGCAGTACAGTCCTAGCCCTCCGTTAGTCAGCTTGCATTAACTGCCCCGTCCTCTCCCCTCTCCCCTCTGACCACTGACCACCATGCCCTCACCCCTCCCTGCCACCCCCGCCTTCCCACCATTGACCCGAGCAGACAACCCCCAGCAGCCAGCACCAACGCCGAGATCACGCCGCACATCTCCACTGCGCCGTGCCACTCACGCTCACCGGTCACTGCTGGTGTTGCGCCCCAGCACGCCCGATTCGATATTCGCATTCCCTCCACCACCTCCCTCCCCCGCCCCTTTTATTCCCGCCTCCACTCCACTCCTCTTCCCTCCACACACCCCCTCCCACCGCGCGCCGCCGCCGGCGCACCACCACAATGCCGCCTCCCCGCCTCCTCCTCGCTCTCCTCCCGATCCTCCTCCTCCCCGCCCCCTCCCCCGCGTCCCCGGACCGCGACATCTACGCGCTGGCCAAGATCAAGGCGGCCCTGGTCCCGGCCACGGCCGCCGCCGCCTCCCCCAGCCCCCCGCTCGCCGACTGGGACCCGGCGGCGGCCTCCCCCGCCCACTGCGCCTTCGCCGGCGTCACCTGCGACGCGGCCACCTCCCGCGTCGTCGCCATCAACCTCACCTCCCTCCCGCTCCACGCCGGCACGCTGCCCCCGGAGCTCGCGCTGCTGGACGCCTTGACCAACCTCACCATCGCCGCCTGCTCCCTCCCCGGCCGCATCCCCGCGGGCCTCCCGTCCCTGCCCGCCCTCCGCCACCTCAACCTCTCCAACAACAACCTCTCCGGCCCCTTCCCCGCCGGCGACGGCGTTGCACCATCCTCCCCCTACTTCCCGTCCCTCCAGCTCCTCGACTGCTACAACAACAACCTCTCCGGCCCGCTCCCGCCCTTCGGCGCCGCGCACGCGGCCGCGCTGCGCTACCTGCACCTCGGCGGGAACTACTTCTCCGGGCCCATCCCGGTGGCCTACGGCGACGTCGCCTCCCTTGAGTACCTCGGCCTCAACGGCAACGCGCTCTCCGGCAGGATCCCGCCGGAGCTTGCGCAGCTTGCACAGCTCAGGAGCCTCTACGTGGGGTACTTCAACCAGTACGATGGCGGCGTGCCGCCCGAGTTCGGCGGGCTGCGCAGCCTCGTGCTGCTCGACATGAGCAGCTGCAACCTCACCGGACCCATCCCGCCCGAGCTCGGCAAGCTCAAGAACCTCGACACGCTCTTCCTCCTCTGGAACCGGCTCTCCGGCGAGATTCCGACGGAGCTCGGCGAGCTCCAGAGCCTCCAGTCGCTCGACCTGTCCGTCAACGACCTCGCCGGCGAGATACCGGCGAGCCTCGCCAAGCTGACCCACCTCCGGCTGCTCAACCTGTTCCGGAACCACCTCCGCGGCGGGATACCGGCGTTCGTCGCCGAGCTGCCGGACCTGGAGGTGCTGCAGCTCTGGGAGAACAACCTCACCGGCAGCCTCCCGCCGGGGCTCGGGAGGAACGGCCGGCTAAGGAACCTCGACGTCACCACCAACCACCTCACCGGCACCGTGCCGCCGGAGCTCTGCACCGGCGGGAGGCTCGAGACGCTCGTGCTCATGGACAACGCCTTCTTCGGCCCCATCCCGGAGTCGCTCGGCGCGTGCAAGACGCTGGTGCGCGTCCGGCTCAGCAAGAACTTCCTCAGCGGCGCAGTGCCGGCCGGGCTCTTCGACCTGCCGCAGGCCAACATGCTGGAGCTCACCGACAACCTGCTCACCGGCGGTCTCCCCGACGTGATCGGCGGCGGCAAGATCGGCATGCTGCTGCTGGGTAACAACGGGATCGGCGGCAGGATTCCGGCGGCCATCGGCAACCTCCCCGCGCTGCAGACGCTCTCGCTCGAGTCCAACAACTTCTCCGGCGAGCTGCCGCCGGAGATCGGCCGGCTCAGGAACCTGTCCCGGCTGAACGTCAGCGGGAACCATCTCACCGGCGCGATCCCGCAGGAGCTGACGCGCTGCGCGTCGCTCGCCGCAGTCGACGTCAGCCGCAACCGCCTGACCGGCGCGATACCGGAGAGCATCACGTCGCTGAAGATCCTGTGCACGCTGAACGTGTCGAGGAACGCGCTGTCCGGCGAGCTCCCCACGGAGATGTCCAACATGACGAGCCTCACCACGCTCGACGTGTCGTACAACGCGCTGACGGGCGCCGTGCCGATGCAGGGCCAGTTCCTGGTGTTCAACGAGAGCTCCTTCGTGGGCAACCCCGGGCTGTGCGGCGGCCCGCTGACCGGCAGCAGCAACGACGGCGCCGCCTGCTCCGACAACAACCACGACGGCGGCGGCGGCGTGCTGTCGCTCCGCCGCTGGGACTCGAAGAAGATGCTGGTGTGCCTGGCGGGCGTGTTCGTGGCGCTGGTCGCCGCGTTCCTGGGCGGGCGGAAGGGGTGCGAGGCGTGGCGGGAGGCGGCGCGCCGGCGCTCGGGGGCGTGGAAGATGACGGTGTTCCAGCAGCGGCCGGGGTTCTCGGCGGACGACGTGGTGGAGTGCCTGCAGGAGGACAACATCATCGGCAAGGGCGGCGCCGGGATCGTGTACCACGGCGTGACCCGCGGCGGCGCGGAGCTGGCGATCAAGCGGCTGGTGGGGCGCGGCGTGGGCGGCGACCGCGGGTTCTCGGCGGAGGTGGGCACGCTGGGGCGGATCCGGCACCGCAACATCGTGCGCCTGCTGGGCTTCGTGTCCAACCGCGAGACCAACCTGCTGCTGTACGAGTACATGCCCAACGGCTCGCTGGGGGAGATGCTCCACGGCGGCAAGGGCGGCCACCTCGGCTGGGACGCCCGCGCGCGGGTGGCGCTCGAGGCCGCGCGCGGCCTCTGCTACCTCCACCACGACTGCGCGCCGCGCATCATCCACCGCGACGTCAAGTCCAACAACATCCTGCTCGACTCGGCGTTCGAGGCCCACGTCGCCGACTTCGGCCTCGCCAAGTTCCTCGGCGGCGGTGGCGGAGGCGCCGCCGGCGCCTCCGAGTGCATGTCCGCCATCGCCGGCTCCTACGGCTACATCGCCCCAGGTATCAAAATCTTTTCATGTCAACCGTACAAATTTCATTTCATCCAACACATTCTATCTGAATCAAGGCCGGCCACCACATGAACTGCACACACGGTTCACTGGTCCTGACTGAAGAACTGCAGCATGTACTTGGCTGTTGTTGGCTTGGATTTTAGCCTAGTTTGAGGCAGCACTTGTCTGCAGCCCCACACCGGCCGTGTTCTTGTTGCCATGTGCAATGGTCAACTTGATAGATGACAAAGGTGTAGTACCACTGGGAACAGTGAGTGACAGTGATTAGTGGTGGTGGTTGTCAGTGTCTCCTTTGCCCTGCCCCTGTTTCCTGGATTGTAGCACAGATTTGGGGCTAATTAATTTGTCAGTGCCTGGAGCTGGAGGATCTTGTTGGCATGTGTGTTCATGTCAACCAGAGAGACAGGACAAAGATCTCCTTTTGCAGTTAATGATGGGGATATCTATCTCTCTATCTTGGATCCCTTGCTCAGATTAAGCATGATTAGTAGGGTTACATAATTCTGTCTCTGGTTAGTTAATTGGTTCTGTTCATTGTGGCAGAGTACGCGTACACGCTGCGGGTGGACGAGAAGAGCGACGTGTATAGCTTCGGGGTGGTGCTGCTGGAGCTCATCACGGGGCGGCGCCCCGTGGGCGGGTTCGGCGACGGCGTGGACATCGTGCACTGGGTCCGCAAGGCCACCGCGGAGCTCCCCGACACCGCGGCGGCTGTCCTTGCCGTCGCCGACCGCCGCCTCTCCCCTGAGCCCGTGCCGCTGCTGGTGGGGCTCTACGACGTGGCCACGGCGTGCGTCGAGGAGGCAAGCACCGACCGGCCCAACATGCGCGAGGTGGTGCACATGCTCTCGCAGCCCGCCCTCGCTGCCGCCGCCGCCGCCACCACAGCCGACAACGCGGCCCGGCCCGACGATGACCTTATCCTCTCCTTCTGACCGGCGTGCCAGCGTTCAAGATCACGGTGGCTCGGGAATTAAGCGGGAGATAATTTATGGTAAATGTACTTGCTAATTTTGGGTTTAACCCTTGGTGCTTAGGTATTTTGTGGCGTGTGGATGTGTAATAACAACTACTACTCCTAGTATCGTCAGTGTGTACTCCCTGAAGCTGAAAGCCAAGGCTGCGAGAGTACCTTGACTGGACGATGCTGAATGAACGAATGTATCTGTACATAGTAGTAAAACATCCGAGTTCAAATATCGACTGGCTACATTATTCATATCTCTTTGCTCCTATTCCCTCTGTAAACTAGTGATCTAGACGATCTTATATTAGTTTACGGAGGGAGCATTTGCGGATGCTTTTCGTTCTTGTCGCCATCTTTGATAGGATGAGCAGGAAGCAAGTAACAGTGAAAAGGTTAAATTCCTTTCTGGAAAAAATCGGGTAATCTTGCTGCTCCTTTTAAGTTCTCTTTGCTGCTCCTTTTATAACTATCGATCGGTGGATGATTGCAGGCCGTCGCTTGTGGAATCGAATCCGACGGATGATCGCAGGCGAAGAACACAACGGGAGGCCGACCTAACTTGCTCGGCTTTCGTATCTATTCCCTCCTTTTTGGTGCTGGTGATATTTTGGCTAGGTAGATAGTTGAGCATATGTTCCCTGCGCCTGGGTGGACTCTCTCCCTCCCTCGTGGAAGTTGGGATCAGAATGTCGTGGCCAAGTGCGCTGGGTATTTGTCTGCTGCCTCGTCAGTGTGGTAGTAGTAGTACGCTGGGAGTAAAAGGCAATTAGTTCTTTTTTTTTGGAGGGTTCACCACCACACTTTACTTAAACATCTACGTATAATGTATGGTACAAGCAAAAATTCAGGAATGGTGGATAACCAAATGTGCCTCCCTACGGCTAAAGTGACCGACCCTTTCGCTTCAAAATTTGCATTTCTTCCTTCATGAGTAACTTCGGAGTAGGTGAATCGCCGCGTTCTCTTCTCGGCGTCCCTGATAATTGGTGCTGAAACTCCCAAGAATTGGCCTGACAGGTGATTAACAGCGGCTAGACAATCGGTAGCGATCAAGACACTCTGAATATGGAGATCCTCCGCCAAGGAGAGGGCCTCACGGCAAGCTTGTGCCTCCAAGCTCTCAGGGTCGGTAAGACGTTCAAAGATAGTAACACAAGCTCCCAAGTACTTCCCCTGATCATGATCAGTGCGGCAGATTGCTGCACTAGATCCTTTTGTATTACTTCTTGAAACAGCGGCGTCAACATTGATCTTTGCTACCCCAGATGGTGTTTCCCTCCATTTCTTCACTGAAGGTCTGCTTGGCCTCGAGTGCTTATTTTTCTCCTTACTTGGTATCATCTCAAGATCTGCCAAGTACTTCTGAATGACAGAGTAAGTAGATAGTGGACTCTGGTAAATCTCTTTGTGCTCCGCTTTCCTTCTCGCCCACCGAATCGACCAAAGCGTTACAAGAAACCATGATGAAATCCTTCTCGTTCAAGGTATCCTGCATAGTGCTTAACCATAACTTTGCATCATCGGTTCCACAAGCAATCACGTGTTCGACTCACCACATTATCATTCATGAGGGCCCAGACACATGTTGACATACGACACTCAATGAGCGCGTGACGCCATGAGTCTGCTGCGGCACTGCACATGAAACACTCACCCTCCTCTGGTATGTGATGAATCCTCAAAGTTTCTCCTGTAGGGATCGAGTTTTTTGCCACTCTCCATGCAAAGTTTTTCACATTTCCTGGGTCTCTAGTTTTACACAAATTAGTCCATTGCTCCTGATCAGCCGCCGCTGTATCTGAGTTACTCCACGATTCTCTAATCAGTCTTCCCTTCTCCTTTTTGTATCAACAAGTAGCCGATATGCTGATCGGACCGAAAAAACTCCTGTTTTTTCATAGTGCCAAGCCCACCGGTCACAAGAAGTTTACGTGTTTATTTTAAAACAGCTGCTGCATCGATGGAATTCATGTACACATAGTAAAAAGGCAGTGAGTGTGAGAGTAGCCTTCACCTGGGCCAAGGCCGACGCCAACATTGTCACACATCAAGCCTTGAGACTTTTGTGAGGTCCCACTTCTCATTTCTTTGTTACCTATCGTGAGGTTTCAAATCTAAACAGGGAAAAATAAATCGTAACTGTACACTATGCTGCGGTATGAGCATTTTGCATAAAAATAAATAAAGGCACTAACTAACAGTAGCCGCCTGAATATGTAATTTGGGTCAGTCAACTCTTTTTTTTTTCATGCAAGAGTGTGGTGTGGATGCCGGCGTGTGGGTGCTCTTCGCCGTGCGGGTGCAGCAGAGTGTGATGTGACGTGTGCAGCATCCGTGGGCCCAGCCGCAGCGCCGGTCTCGTTTTTGGCGGAGCACCCAAGTAGATTCACAGTGTGAGGACAGCCTGTGCGTGGTGGAGCTAGAACATGGCAATTACCATTAAAATAAAAATAAAAATGAATATTGAAAATTACCATTAAAATTAAAGTATTACTGGAAATACCAATGAACTAGTAGTTTTCTAAAAATGAATGAATTAGCTCCATTGGTATTACCCTTAAAAAGAAATAAAGTATAAACAATTTATACATAAATTGCGCCTTTTAAAAAATATGCAAGAATAAGCACATAATACTGAAAGTTTCACCAACAAAATAAATTTTCTAAAAATGAATGAATTAGTGACATTGTTATTACCCTTAAAGAAGAAAGAAAATGAAATAAAAGCTAAGAAAAAAAATCAAAATAATGAAATTTTGCAAGGAAGAATGAATTATTGGCATAGGTAGAATCCTTAAAGTAGAAAGAAAATGTAAAAAAATAAAAAATAATAAAAAATAAAGTATTATAAGTAAGAATTAATTACATGCGTTGGTATTACCCTGAAAGAAGAAAGAAAATGAAACATAAACTAAAAAAATAAAAAGAATGAAGTTTTATAGGGAGAAATGAATTAGTGGCGTTAGTACACTTTAAGAAGAATAAAAATTAAATAAAACAAAATAAATCAAAATAATGAATTTTTCTAAGAAAATAAATAAATAATGGTAATAGCATTCAAAGAATGAATGAATTTGGGGCGTTGGTATTATACTTGAAATAAAGAAACTATAAAACAATAAATCAAATAATGAAACAATTTGCACACGATATACATGCAAATTGTGATTTTTCAAAATAGGCAAGAATAAGCATATAGTACTGAAAGCTTCGCAAAAAAAACATGTTATTTATGAAGGAATTAATTAGTGGCATTGTTATTTCCCATAAAGAAGAAAGACAATGAATAAAAGGTAAAAAATAAAGTATTATACAGAATAATGAATTAGTGGCATAGGTATTACCCTTAGAGAGAAGGGAAATGAAAAAGAAACTAAAACAAAATGAAAATAATGAAGTTTTATAAGGAAGAATAAATTTTGAGGCTTGGTACTACCCTTTAAGAAAAAGAAAAAGAAATAAAAATAAAAACAAAAACAAAAACAAAATATAAAGTTTTTCAAAAAATGAAATAGGGGCATTGGTACCAATGAATTCTTACTTTCTATGAAGGAATGAATTGGGGGCATTGGTTTTACACTTAAAATGAATAAAATAAATAATCCAACAATGACACAATTTACATGGAAATTGCAATATTTTAAAATATGAAGATTAAGCATATAACCATGAAATTTTTGTAAAAAGCTAGTTTTCTAAGAAGGAATTAATTAGTGGCATTGGAATTACCCTAATGATGAAAAAGAAATAAAGTTAAAACATGAAAATCATGAATCTTACTAGGAAGAATGAATTAGTGGCAGCAGTACCACCATTAAAGAAGAAAGAAAATGAAAGAAAAACTAAAAAATCATAAAAATGAAGTATTATATGGAAGAATGAATTAAAGACATTGGTATTGCCATGAAAGAAGAAAGAAAATAAAAACTAAAACTAAAACTAAAAATAATTAAATTTTGTAATGAAGAATGAATTAGGTGCATTGGTATTACCCTTTAAGAGGAACAAAAATTGAAAAATGGAACAAATAATGAATTTTCTTTTTGCACAAAATTACACATTTTTTCCTTTAAATAATATTCCGGAATAAGCATATAATAGTAAAGTTTCTGAAAAAAATAGTTTTCCTAAGAAGGAATGAGTTAGTGACATTAGTACTGTATCCTTAAAGAAATAAAATAAAATAAAAATCAAAACAAAATCAATATAATGAAGTTTTCTAAGAAAGAATGAATTCGTAGAAATGGTACTACCCTTTTAGAAGGAATCAAATGGAAACCATGAAACAAATAATGACATAATTTACAAAGAAAATTACCCAAAATTGCGGTTCACCATAATATGCAATAATAAGCATATAATAGTGGGTTTTCGCAAATAAGAAGTTTACTAAGAAGGAATAAGTTAGTGGCGTCGGTATTTTACCATTAAATAATAAAAATAATAAAATAAAATTAAAAATAATGAAGCTACCTAAGTACGAATGAACTAGTGGCATTGGTATTACCCTTTGAAGAAGAAAATTAAAAAAAACTTGCACACAACTTTGCATTGAAATTGCACTTCTGAAATATGGTGTGAATAAATGTATAATAGTTCAATCTTTGCACTCTAGTGTAATTTACACAAATACTCTATAGTCCTTGCGTATTTACATTTTCACTCATCCAATATGCAAAATACCCATGCAAAAAAAGAAAGACCGACTAAAATAAAAGGAAAGTAGAAGAAAAAAAGGCATACAAAAAAGGAAAATTGGCTTACCCCAAATAGTGGCAAATCCAAAATTGCCCTATGAAAAAAATTTGACTTACCTTTAACAGGGGCAAGTCGAAAATTCAGGCTAAGAAAAAAAAACCAACTTACCCCAAATATGGGCAAGTCAAAAATTAGCCTAAACACACACACACACAAGAAAAAAACAACAACATGAATCCTGAGAATTGAATCAATGGTTAGAAAATTGACTTACCCAAATTAAAAATTCAGGTGTCTTACATATAGCTAAAGTGATAAATAAATCATCGACATGACTATTTTGATTTTGGTCCCTACATTACAAGATATTTGTTAAAATAGGCTGTTCATGGAGATTGAACGTACCAACTTAGTTCATCAAAGTCTCAAGGTGATGGAGAAAGATAGGTTATGCATCTATACATATACCGTTCATGATGAAGAAAACCATAGAACATCGATACTTTCATTGGGATGATTGTTACATTGTATACACGTTCAAGAGCACATATTTCATAGTCTCCTATCACCTTTTGGGCTGCCCACAGAGTTCCAAGGTGAGCTTTACATTGTTGTGCGCAATTCAACATCACTTGCGCACCATAGAGAGGCTGCACACGTGAACATCATCGTTAATGGAGTAGTGCCATGTCATGGGATGCATGGCATCATTAGCTCAATCTATCAAGAATACATTGGGTCAATGCATGTTACTGTGGCGCTTTGACTCATGTCTAACTCGCTTCTAGAGACAATCTTATTCGTCTAGTAGCAGAGTTCAAAGACGAAGCCTCACAATTTGGTCAGTATTTTGCTGTGTTTTTGGTTAGGCTGCTAGAAGTATCAAAGCACCCAGGCTTGTCCATGTGTCCGCCCCTAATATATTGACCAAATATGCTCTATTTTGTAAACCAATATTATAAACCAACTTGTACTGTATATAGTATAGAACTATGAGCTCACTTGCAATTTTTTCATATAACTCACTTTGGAGTATCTTAGATATAGTATATGAACATATTAAAAATAATAAAGTAGAGTATATACTACCACATGGTAGTATATGAGAAATAGGTGTAACTACACCCGGTAGTAGGATGCATTTTCCCTATATGTGTGTGTGTGTGTGTGTTTGTGTGTGTGTGTGTGTGTGTGTGTGATTTTTAGAAATCACCCATGGATGTGAGGTGCAAAAAATGGTTGTCCATGACGATAAAAACCATAGAACAGCTATGCTTTCTTCAGATGATTTCTACTTTATATATGGGTGATTTGGACATCTCAAACTGTTTTTGTTACATAAGCTTGAGATGGCCTTACTCCACTAACAGGTTGGGCACGTTATTCTTTTGTTGCTTACCAGCATGTTTTGATTATTTTCTTGCCTTTATAATTTTCACGTGTTTCCTCAATTGTCTTTAATAATATGAGTATTAGCTCAAGTTGGCTAGAGACCGAAGGAGAAACCGACTCAGTGTTTATTATAAAGATGCTTGCAAATCCAAATTTTGTACTAATGTGTAAGGACAATTTATTATTTAAATAATTGTGATTTCATTACTATGTTCAAAGCAAACACCCATTGCCAATTGATTATTTAACTAACTACAACATGTAGGGTACATTTACCACCATTAAAGCAAACATTAGATGATAACATCCTCATATAAACCTTATATACTCCATATTTTCCTATTTGCTTCTATCAAACATACACTAGAAAATGCAACCATGATATTTATTAAACCACATTTATAGATCTATGTTGAGCTTTTATGAATATAAAAAATATACGCAAGGATATGTACACTACAATTTACGCAAGTGTGAGCAAAAAATTGTTGGGGAACGCAGCATTTCAAAATTTTTCCTACGATCACGCAAGATCTATCTAGGAGATGCATAGCAATGAGACGGGAGAGTGTGTCCATGTACCCTCATAGACCGAAAGCGGAAGCGTTTAGTAACGCGGTTGATGTAGTCGAACGTCTTCACGATCCAACCGACCCAAGTACCGAACGTACGGCTCCTCCATGTTCAGCACATGTTCAGCACGATGAAGTCCCTCGAGCTCTTGATCCAGTAGATGGTCGAGGGAGAGTTCCGTCAGCATGACGGCGTGGCGACGGTGTTGGTGATGTGATCCATGCAGGGCTTCGCCTAAGCACTACGACAATATGACCGAGGTGGTAAACTGTGGAGGGGGCACCGCACACGGCTAAGAAACAACTGTTGTGCTTTGGGGTACCCCCTGCCCCCGTATATAAAGGAGGGGAGGAGGAGGAGGCCAGCCACCAAGGGGCGCGCCAGGGAGAGGGGAGTCCTACTAGGACTCCAGTCCTAGTAGGATTCGACCCCCTTTTTTCCTTCTTCCGGAGGGGGAAAGGAGAGGGAGTAGGAGAAGGAAAGGGGGCGCCGCCCCTCCCCTAATCCAATTCGGCCTCCTCCCTTGTGGGGGGCGCACCAGCTCCTTGTGGGTTGGTTCGCCTCCCTCCTATGGCCCATATGGCCCATATCTTTCCTCGGGGGGTTCTGGTAACCCCTCCGGTACTCCGGTATGTACCTGATACACTCCGGAACCCTTCCGGTGTCCGAATAGTACCTTCCAATATATCAATCTTTACCTCTCGACCATTTTGAGACTCCTTGTCATGTGCGTGATCTCATCTGGGACTTCGAACAAACTTCGGTCACCAAAACACATAACTCATAATATAAATCGTCATCGAACGTTAAGCGTGTGGACCCTACGGGTTCGAGAACTATGTAGACATGACCGAGACACATCTCCGGTCAATAACCAATAGCGAAACCTGGATGCTCATATTGGTTCCTACATATTCTACGAAGATATTTATCGGTCAAACCGCATAACAACATACGTCATTCCCTTTGTCATCGGTATGTTACTTGCCCGAGATTCGATCGTCGGTATCATCATACCTAGTTCAATCTCGTTACCGACAAGTATCTTTACTCGTTCCGTAATACATCATCCCGCAACTAACTCATTAGTCACATTGCTTGCAAGGCTTATAGTGATGTGCATTACCGAGAGGGCCCAGAGATACCTCTCCGATACTTGGAGTGACAAATCCTAATCTCGATCTATGCCAACCCAACAAACACCTTCGGAGACACCTGTAAAGCATCTTTATAATCACCCAGTTACGTTGTGACGTTTGATAGCACACAAGGTGTTCCTCCGGTATTCGAGAGTTGCATAATCTCATAGTCAAAGAAATATGTATGTCATGAAGAAAGCAATAGCAATAAAACTGAACGATCAACATGCTAAGCTAACGGATGGGTCTTGTCCATCAAATCATTCTCCTAATGATGTGATCCCGTTCATCAAATGACAACGCAAGTCTATGGTCAGGAAACTTAACCATCTTTGATTCACGAGCTAGTCAAATAGAGGCATACTAGGGACATTCTGTTTTGTCTATGTATTCTCACATGTACTAAGTTTTCGGTTAATACAATTCTAGCATGAATAATAAGCATATATCATGATATAAAGAAATATAAATAACAACTTTATTATTGCCTCTAGGGCATATTTCCTTCAGTCTCCCACTTGCACTAGAGTCAATAATCTAGTTCACATCGCCATGTAATTTAACACCAATAGTTCACATCACCATGTGATTAACACCCTATAGTTCACATCACCATGTGACCAATACCTAAAGGGTTTACTAGAGTCAATAATCTAGTTCACATCGCTATGTGATTAACACCCAAAGAGTAGTAAGGTGTGATCATGTTTTGCTTGTGAGAGAAGTTTAGTCAATGGGTCTGCCACATTCAGAGTCGTATGTATTTTGCCAATTTTCTATGTCTACAATGCTCTGCACAGAGCAACTCTAGCTAAATGCTCCCACTTTCAATATGTATCCAGAATGAGACTTAGAGTCATCTGGATCAGTGTCAAAGTTTGCATCGACGTAACCCTTTACGACGAACTTTTTGTCACCTCCATAACCGAGAAACATGTCCTTATTCCACTAAGGATAATTTTGAGCGTTGTCCAGTGATCCACTCTTGGATCACTATTGTACCCTATTGCCAAACTCATGGTGAGGTACACAATAGGTATGGTACACAGCATAGCATACTTTATAGAACCTATGACTGTGGCATAGGGAATGACTTTTCATTCTCTTTCTATTTTCTACCATGGTCAGGTTTTGAGTCTTTACTCAACTTTCACACCTTACAACTCACGCAAGAACTCCTTCTTTGACTGATCCATTTTGAACTCCTGGAAAATCTTATCAAGGTATGTACTCATCGAAAGTCTTATCAAGCGTGTTGATCTATCTTTATAGATCTTGATGCCCAATATGTAAGCAGCTTCACCGAGGTCCTTCTTTGAAAAACTCCTTTCAAACACTCCTTTACGCTTTCCAGAAAATTCTACATCATTTTCGATCAACAATATGTCATTCACATATACTTATCAGAAAGGCTGTAGTGCTCCCACTCGCCTTTTTTCTAAATACAGGCTTCACCGCAAGTCTGTATAAAACTATATGCTTTGATCAACTCATCAAAGCGTATATTCCAACTCCGAGATGTTTGCACCAGTCCATAGATGGATCAATGGAGCTTACACACTTTGTTAGCACCTTTCGGATTGACAAAACCTTCTGGTTCCATCATATACAACTCTTCTTCAAGAAATCCATTAAGGAATGCAGTTTTGACATCCATTTGCCAAATTTCATAAAATGCGGCAATTGCTGACATGTTTCGGATAGATTTTAAGCATAGATACGAGTGAGAAATTCTCATCGTAGTCAACACCTTGAACTTGTCGAAAAGCTTTTGCGACAATTCGAGCTCTGTAGATAGTAACACTACTATCAGTGTACGTCTTCCTCTTAAAGATCCATTTAATCTCAATGGCTCGCCGATCATTGGGTAAGTCAAACAAAGTCCGCACTTTGTTTTTATACATGGATCCAATCTCAGATTTCATGGCCTCAAGCCATTTCGCGAAATTTGGGCTCATCATCGCTTCCTCATAGTTCGTAGGTTTGTCATGGTCTAGTAATATGACTTCCAAAACAGGATTACTGTACCACTCTGGTGCGGACCGTACTCTGGTTGACCTACGTGGTTCGGTAGTAACTTGATCTGAAGTTTCATGATCATCATCATTAACTTCCTCACTAATTGATGTAGGCATCACTGAAACTGATTTATGTGATGAACCATTTTCCAATTCGAGAGACGGTACAACTACCTCATCAAGTTCTACTTTCCTCCCACTCACTTCTTTCGAGAGAAACTCCTCTAGAAAGGATCCATTCTTAGCAACAAATGTCTTGCTTTCGGATCTGTGATAGAAGGTGTACCCAACAGTTTCTTTTGGGTTTCCTATGAAGACGCACTTCTCCGATTTGGGTTCGAGCTTATCAGACTGAAGCTTTTTCACATAAGCATCGCAACCTCAAACTTTAAGAAACGACAGCTTAGGTTTCTTGCCAAACCATAGTTCATACGGTGTCGTCTCAACGGATTTAGATGGTGCCCTATTTAACGTGAATGCAGCTATCTCTAATGCATAACCCCAAAACGATAGTGGTAAATCGGTAAGAGACATCATAGATCGCACCATATCTAATAAAGTACGGTTACGACGTTCAGACACACCATTACTCCGTGGTATTCCAGGTGGCATGAGTTGTGAAGCTATTCCATATTGTTTTTAAATGAAGGCCAAACTCGTAACTCAAATATTTGCCTCCGCGATCAAATCGTAGAAACTTTATTTTTTTGTTATGATGATTCTTAACTTCACTCTGAATTTCTTTGAATTTTTCAAATGTTCCAGACTTGTGTTTCATTAAGTAGATACACCCATATTTGCTTAAATCATCTATGAAGGTCAGAAAATAACGATACCCGCCGCGAGCCTCAACACTCATCGGACCGCATACATCAGTATGTATTATTTCCAATAAGTCAGTGGCTCGCTCCATTGTTCCGGAGAACTGAGTTTTACACATCTTGCCCATGAGGCATGGTTCACAAGCATCAAGTGATTCATAATCAAGTGATTCCACAAGCCCATCAGGATGGAGTTTCTTCATGCGCTTTACACCAATATGACCTAAACGGCAGTGCCACAAGAATGTTGCACTATCATTATCAACTTTGCATCTTTCGGCATCAATATTATGAATATGTGTATCACTACGATCGAGATTCAATAAAGCATTTATAAGTGTATGACCATAGAAGGTTTTATTCATGTAAACATCACAATAATTATTCTTTGACTTAAATGAATAGTTCTATTGCAATAAACATGATCCAATCATATTCATGCTCAATGCAAACACCAAATAACATTTATTTTAGATTCAACACTAATTCTGAAGGTAAAAGGAGTGTGCGATGGTGATCTTATCGACCTTGTAATCATTTCCAATACACATCGTCACCTCGTCCTTAACTAGTCTCTGTTTATCTTGCAACTCCTGTTTTCGAGTTACTACTCTTAGCAACTGAACCAGTATCAAATACTGAGGGGTTGCTTTAAACACTAGTGAAGTACACATTACTAACATGTATATCAAATATACCTTTGTTCACTTTGCCATCCTTCTTATCCACCAAGTATCTAGGGCAGTTCCACTTCCAGTGACCATTTCCTTTGCAGTAGAAGCACTCAGTTTCAGGCTTAGGTCTAGCTTTGGGCTTCTTCATGGGAGTGGCAACTTGCTTGCCATTCTTCTTTGAAGTTCTCTTTCTTTTCCTTTGCCCTTTTACTTGAAACTAGTGGTCTTGTCAACCGTCAACACTTGATGCTTTTTCTTGATTTCTACCTTCGCTGATTTCAGCATCACGAAGAGCTCGGGAATCGTTTTCGTCATCCCTTGCATATTATAGTTCATTACGATGTTCTAGTAACTTGGTGATAGTGACTAGAGAACACTATCAATCACTATATTATTGGAAGATTAACTCCCACTTGATTCAAGTGATTGTATTGCCCAGACATTCTGAGCACATGCTCACTAGCTGAGCAATTCTCCTCCATCTTATAGGCAAAGTACTTGTCAGAGGTCTCACACCTCTCGACATGGGCATGTGTCTGAAATACTAATTTCAACTCTTGGAACATCTCATATGCTCCATGGCGTTCGAAATGTTTTTGAAGTCCCGGTTCTAAGCCGTAAAGCATGGTGCACTAAACTATCAAGTAGTCATCATACCGAGCTTGCAAAACATTCATAACCTCTGCATCTGCTCCTGCAACAGGTTCGTCACCTAGTGGTGCATCAAGAACATAATTCTTCTGTGCAGGAAGGAGGATAATCCTCAGATCACGGACCCGGTCCGCATCATTGCTACTATCATATTTCAACTTAGTTTTCTCTAGGAACATATCAAAAATAAACAGGGACCTACATCGCAAGCTATTGATCTATAACATAGATATGCAAATACTATCAGGACTAAGTTCATGATAAATTTAAGTTCAATTAATCATATTACTTAAGAACTCCCACTTAGATAGACATCCACTACAAGGATTCCGGTCTATTGCAACAAAAATTATTGCTACAACTATCTTTTGTTGCAATAAAGTGTTATATTACCACAAAATTCCAGTTCATGGTAATAGGATCTACATATCGCCACAACTTCGTTTCATCGCGCTAAGTACTCATTTTGTTGCAATAGAAGCCATGTATTGCCACAAGCGGCATCGGCGTTGTAATATGGTAGTGATATTGTGACAGTTCCGTCCCGTTGCGTGAATTGGTCATCTTGTTGCAATAAAGGCTAGGCATTGCAACAAAGTACATCTTTGTGGTAATATTTAGACATATATTGCAACAATTCTGACATGTGGCGCTAGTCATAGATACTGTTGCAAAAATCATGGCTTCATATATTGAAACAAATCATGTATTGGTTGTAGTAGGGTGACTTTTTGCCTCACCTTCGTTGCGTTGCAATAACTATTACATATTTCTGCCGCTGAAGATGTGTTACGTGCATGCTTCTAGTAACACATAATTGTATGTTGCTTTATAGTTTACAAATTCTAGGGAGGAAGCGAAGAATATGATTAACTACATTAATAAATCATAATTATCAAAGCACATAGAACTCGCTTTTCTATATTAAATTAGCTATTTATATTTTGATGTATTCATCAACTAGGACCCGAACAAGACCAGCATCACACATAATTCAAATGGCAAATATTTTGATGTATTCATCAACAAAAATGCTACATCTACGTAAGCTTTTACTTAATGTTACGTAACTTTCCCTCCTATAAACTAATCAGGCCCCCCTGATTTTCAGGGGGTGGGCTTGGCCCGTTTTTACTCCCAACCAAATTAGGCCACATAAGCTTCTACGTTAGTTTCGTAATACTTTTTCGTAGATGTAGCAAAGCTCATTCATCAACTAGGGCCCGAAGAGGACCAACATGACACATGATTCAAATGGCAAAAAAAAAACATGTTGGCATAGGATTCAAAATAGGGACAAATGGATCCACAGCACACGAGCGTAACCATCACACCAAGCAGCCATGAGCGATGAAAGTCCACGTTATTTCCTTATTTAGAATTTGGTTGGGCAGTTGGGCCTGGAAGCAATCTCCATTTTTTTAATCCACCAATGGGCCAGTCGCCCAAAGCTAAGCGGATTCTTTTTTTGAGAAAAAGCGGACCAACTAGACAGGGCTGTAAGAGAGCGGCACAAGAGGCTTGCCCACTGGCCTTGGCCCAGTCATCCGCTTTAAGCGTCGAATACAAGTAATTATTAGACGAAATCACCAATTAAGAAGTACTCGTTGCAAAGAACACTTCACTTTCCCAGGTCGCGATAAATGGCGTACATGCAACGCACCACTTGTCACAACCTGGGAGTTTTCCCTTTTTTTTCATAGATCCGTTTATTCAAAACGTTTTATCTTTTAAACCATACGTCCAAATCTTGAACCATTTTCACTATTGGATTCCTCGCGTCGAGATCTTTAAAACTAGATCCCATGTTGATAGGTTTTGACGAACTTTTCTTTTCACGAAAAAAACTGAATGAAAAAAACCGGGCGAAAAAACCGAACCGGGAGCACGGTTTTTTTTCCCTTTCCGAAAGAGGCACGCCCGTGCCTCTTACGAAATCACAACCGTGCCTCTCGTGAAAGCAAAATCGTGGCTCTCGTGGAAGGAAAAAAACAGAAAACACGTTTTTTTTCCGTTTCCGAGAGGCACGGCCGTGACTCTCGCGAAAGCACAACCGCGCCTCTCGCGAAAGCAAAACCGTGACTCTCGCGAAAGAAAAAAAAACAAAAAACGCGTATTTTTTCCCTTTCCGAGAAGCACGGCCGTGACTTTCGCGTAAGCACAACCGTGTCTCTCGCGGAAGCAAAACCGTGACTCTCATGAAAGAAAAAAAAACAGAAAACGCGTTTTGTTTTTCCCTTTCCGACAGGCACGGCCGTGACTCTCGCGAAAGCACAACCGTGCCTCTCGCGAAAGCAAAACCGTGACTCTCGCGAAAGAAAAAAAATAGAAAATGCTTATTTTTTCCCTTTCCGAGAGGCACGGCCATGACTTTTGCGTAAGCACAACCGTGCCTCTCGCGGAAGCAAAACCGTGACTCTCATGAATGAAAAAAACAGAAAACGCGTTTTGTTTTTCCCTTTCCGAGAGGCACATCCGTGACTCTCGCGAAAGCACAACCGTGCCTCTCGCAGAAGCAAATCCGTAACTCCCGCGAAAGAAAAAAAAATAGAAAACGCGTTTTTTTCGTTTCCGAAAGGCACGGCCGTGACTCTCGATAAAGCACAACCGTGCCTCTCGCGGAAGAAAAACCGTGACTTTTGCGAAAGGAAAAAAAGAAAACGTGTTTTTTCGCGCAATTTTTTTTTCGAATTTTTTTGATCGAAAAGCTAAGAAAGACCGGGAGAAAACCAAAACGTCGAAAAAACCCAGAAAAAAACCGTTTAAAAGCCGAAAACGCGTGCGGAAAAATAAAATAAAAAAAAACCGAAGGGAACGTCCAGAGCGCGACACGTGGCGAATGGCTGAGAGCGCGCCAAATGGCGCTGATCATTGTGAGGCTCCCGAAGGAGCGTTCGTTAACTAGTTGCTCCCATTATTAGAGACAGGGCTATCTCAAAAAAATAATAATTTAGAGACAGGAGCGAACCACAAAATAGTGCCTTCGCTGTGAATCAAACCGTGTTCGTTTCGTTTAAGTAGGGAGCGAACCAACCAATGGGATCAGATGACCAGATGTGCTAGAAAGTTTTAGGTGCACTTTATAAAATGAAAAAGAATGCGCAGTTTTCAAGTTTGCTTTCCTTTTTCCTTTCTCTCTTCTTTCCTTAAATGCGTGAACCTTTTTCGAAGACGAGGAAGTTTCTGCAAAAGTGATGAACTTTTTTTTCAAATTAGACGAACCTTTTCAAATTGAACGAACTTTTTTCAAAATCGATGATCTTTTTTTTCAAATTTGATGAACTGTTTTTCAAATTAGATGAACTTTTTTCAAATTTGACAAACTTTTTTCAAATAGGATGAATATTTTTCTAAAATTGATGAATTTGTTTTCGAATGTGATGAACTTTTTCAAAATCTATGAACTTCTTTTCAAACTCGATGAACTTTTTTCAAATATGATGATTTTTTTTCAAATTTGATAAACTTTTTAGATTTTTGTGAAAATTTCTTTGAAAAGCCGTGAATTGTCTTACAAAATGGATGAACTTCTAAGAAAATGTGGATCGTTTTCCAAATTTATGTTTTCTTTAAAAAAAATTGTACTGCCACGGAAACAATTTTCATATAGTCTGTTTCGGTATAAACACACCAAAGCCGACGAGGTGCATTTGTACTGCGCGCTCAACAATTTATGTCCCTCACGTTGGCATGTGTGTTCGATTCCTAGTTCCCTCATATTTTTTATGAGGATTTGTTTTTTCATTAGCGTAGACACGAGCAACGTTGGGCTGGCCCACTATAGCGTACCTTCGGGCGCCCTCTCCCCTAAGCGGCACTGAGGGCGCCGAAGAGGAGCTCTAGTCCTCTCGAACCGGCACCAACCACCATTTAATGGAAGCTGCTGGCCAATACAGCTAATGGATGCTGATGACTAAATGACAACGTGAATATTTGAACTAACTTCAGTTGCTGATTTGAAACAAAATTCGAAGTCCCAAATCAGCTTTTAGAAAACACAAACAAATTTCAGAATTTGCGTTTTGTTGAACATTTTTGAAAAACACGAACAAAATTTGTACTGTGATTGTTTAAAAAATCAAAAAAAATTGTGATCTCAAAATTTTAATAAAGACATGATTTTTTTTGAAATTCGAAACATTTTTGGTAATTTTTCGAGCAAATTTAAAATATTTGCAATTTTTAAGTACGAACAATATGGAAATTCCTGAACATTTTATAAAAACTTAAATAAATTTTGTAATTCTCGATCATTTAGAAAAGGAATATTATTTAAAATTCTAAACATTTCGCATATGAACATTTTTGAAATTATGAATTTATGAGTAAAAGAAATAAAAAAGGAAAAAGGAAAAAATGATAATGGGAAAACATAAAAAATAATTAAAAAAGAAAACCCCCAAACCGAGAAAACGTATAAAAGAAACGTAAAAATAGTTCAGGAACCTTACTTTCTAGAAGGACCCTAAGGCAGGTAAAACTGACAGGAAACTTCTAGAAGATTACCAAAACCAGAAAAAGAATGCTTTATGTACAGCCAAAAATGGGTTGGCCCAATTCGCACAATGTGTGTACCTTTCCTTGTAATTTGACGCAGTTAGCGTCGTATAGAAATCTAAATGATCACGTGATCCATATTAACTAAACCATGTCCGATCATCACGTGAGATGGAGTAGTTTTCAATGGTGAACATCACTATGTTGATCATATCTACTATATGATTCACGTTCGACCTTTCGGTCTCAGTGTTCTGAGGCCATATATGCATATGCTAGGCTCGTCAAGTTTAACCTGAGTCTCCTGCGTGTGCAAAACTGGCTTGCACCCGTTGTATGACGTCCCTCAAGCTCTTGATTCAGTAGAGGGTCGAGGGAGAGTTCCGTCAGCACGACGGCGTGTCGACAGTGTTGTTGATGTGATCTGCGCAGGGCTTTGCCTAAGCACAACGACAGTATGATCGAGGTGGTAAATTGTGGAGGGGGGCACCGCACACGGCTAAGAAACAACTGTTATGCTTTGGGGTGCCCCCTGCCCCCGTATATAAAGGAGGGGAGGAGGAGCCGACCACCAAGGGGCGCGCCAAGGAGAGGGGAGTCCTACTAGGACTCCGGTCCTAGTAGGATTCAACCCCCCTTTTTTCCTTCTTCCGGAGGGGGAAAGGGGGAAAGGAGAGGGAGTAGGAGAAGGAAAGGGGGGCACCACCCCCTTCCCTAATCCAATTCGGCCTCCTCCCTTGTGGGGGGCGCACTTATACGTCTCCAACATATCTATAATTTTTGATTGTTCCATACTATTATATTATCTGTTTTGGATGTTTAATGGGCTTTATTATACACTTTTATATTATTTTTGGGACTAAAATATTAACCGAAGGCCCCGTGCAAATTACTGTTTTTTTGCCTATTTCAGTGTTTCGCAGAAAAGGAATATCAAACGGAATCCAAACGGAATGAAACCTTCACGAGGATCGTTTTTGGAACAAACGCAATCCAGAAGACTTGGAGTGGACGTCAAGGAAGCAACGAGGCAGCCACAAGGTAGGAGGGCGCACCCAGGGGGGTAGGCGCGCCCCCACCCTCGTGGGCCCCTCGTGGCTCCACCGACCTACTTCTTTCGCCTATATATACTCATATACCCTGAAAACATCCAGGAGCACCACGAAACCCTATTTCCACCGCCACAACCTTCTGTACCCATGAGATCCCATCTTGGGGCCTTTTCCGGCGCTCTGCCGGAGGGGGAATCGATCACGGAGGGCTTCTACATCAACACCATAGCCTCTCCGATGATGTGTGAGTAGTTTATCACAGACCTTCGGGTCCATAGTTATTAGCTAGATGGCTTCTTCTCTCTCTTTGGATCTCAATACAAAGTTCTCCTCAATCTTCTTGGAGATCTATTCGATGTAATTCTTTTTGCGGTGTGTTTGTCGAGATCCGATGAATTGTGGGTTTATGATCAAGATTATCTATGAACAATATTTGATTCTTCTCTGAATTCTTATATGCATGATTTAATATCTTTGCAAGTCTCTTCGAATTATCAGTTTGGTTTGGCCTTCTAGATTGATCTTTCTTTCAATGGGAGAAGTGCTTAGCTTTGGGTTCAATCTTGCGGTGTCCTTTCCCAGTGACAGCAGGGGCAGCAAGGCACGTATTGTATTGTTGCCATCGAGGATAAAAAGATGGGGTTTATATCATACTGCTTGATTTTATCCCTCTACATCATGTCATCTTGCCTAACGCGTTACTCTGTTCTTATGAACTTAATACTCTAGATGCATGCTGGATAGCGGTCAATGTGTGGAGTAATAGTAGTAGATGCAGAATCATTTTGGTCTACTTGTCACGGACGTGATGCCTATATACATGATCATGCCTACATATTCTCATAACTATGCGCTTTTCTATCAATTGCTCGACAGTAATTTGTTCACCCACCATAGATTATGCTATCTTGAGAGAAGCCACTAGTGAAACCTATGGCCCCCGGGTCTATCTTCCATCATATTATTTTCCACTGTTCAAAAAATCGTCCGGGTAGCCGAGTAATCGGCCGATTAATCGCTACTCGACCATCCACCTTGTAAATTACATGTATTCGGTAGTGTTATTCGGCCTGACAACGATTAATCTGCCGCAGACCGATTAATCGGGGGACTCACAGGGGCCGAACTATAAAAGAGCAGCCTCCCTCGTCTCTCTCCTCAATCCTACCCATGGCACGTGGGTTAGGTTGGGCAGAGCTCCCAGCCCTAGCCGCCGCCTGCACTATCCACCCCGCGCCGCCGCCGTTCCTCCGCCGCCGGCCAACGGCAGCCCTTCCTCGTCTCCTCACCGCCTCCCCCTCCTTCCCCACCTCCCGCATCTACCCCGCCCCCCGCCTCACCCATGGCTGTCGCCTCTCCTCGCCGCCTCCACCTGTCGTTCCTCTGCCACCGGCCAACGGCGGCCCTTCCTCTCCCGCCTCTCCTCGCCGCCTCCCGCCTCCCGCATCTACCCCGTCCCTCCTCCTCATCAGTGGCTGTGGCAAGCAAGCAGGTGGCAGCCCTGGCGCCCTCCCTCTCCGGCCTGTACTTGCTGCCTCCTCACGCCGACGGCTAGGGCAGCAGCAAGCAGGTGGCCGCCCCTCCCTCTCCGGCCTCTCCTTGCTCTCTTCACGCCGGCGACCAGGTTGAAGGAGAAGGGTCAGCAACACATCATCATAGCAGCAAGCAGAGGTTGCTGCCACTTCATGTTTTGTATTTTGTATTTCTTTAACTTCATGTTTGATGAATGATGAATTGATGATTCAAAAGATTGCCGTGTAGAATTGTTACAACTGTAGTAATATGTGCAATTGTAATTTATTAATTTCATGCTGTTTGGTGGCTTAATTGTATTAAAATTGTATGTATGCAATTTATTAGTAATTGCCTAATTGGTAATTGACTTTTGTTGTTTAACACTTTAACTTAAATTATTGCTAACTTGCTGCCCTACTTGATTTGTATTTTGTTTTTTGTATGTAGGAGATGGCTACGTCTAGTGCCGCTTCTGAGGTGGCAAGTTCTTAGTCGCTAAAAAGGATTCTGGTGACATGGCGTGGGAATTTGCCATGTTGTGTGATCCAAATGATTTGCAAAGAGTGAAGTGCAAGCTATGTGGAAAAGAAATGTCTGGAGGGGTCAATAGGATGAAGCAACACATAGCACAAATCAGAGGCTCGGTGACAAGTTGTATGATAGCCACTCCAGAACAACAAGCTCGGTGCAAGGAGGCTTTTCATGCCGCAAAGAAGAAGAAGGTGGAAAAGGAAAAGCAAGCACAAGAATTAAGGGCCTCAGTGAACATAGAAGTTGAGGATGATGAAGAGCTTAGTGCAGTTGGTAAAGGTGATCCCAAAAATGTTGGGCCTATGGATCAATTTGTGGCGCCGGTTGATCCTAGTGTGCCATTGAAAAAATTCCAACACAACATCAATGATAGTATCGACAAGGAGAGAAGCTACAAAGTGGGGCAATATTTGGCTAGATGGATCTACAAGAAAAACATACCCTTCAATGCTATCAATCATGATGACTTCAAACAATTTTGTGAAGCCCTTGGTCGTTATGGTCCTGATTGGAGGCAACCTTCACAACATCATATCCGAGAAAAGATGTTGTTGCAGGAGGTGGAAAGGACTAGGGATTTGTTGAAGCCACATGAGGCTGAGAGGGAGATCACCGGGTGCTCTGTCATGACTGATGCTTGGACAGACAAGAAAAGAAGGGGCATCATGAACTTGTGTGTGCATTGTAAGTTGGGGACAGTTTTTCTTGAATCAAAGGAGGCATCGGCTGATGCACACACAAGTCTCTACATCTTCAATTATGTGGATGAATGCATTGAGAAAATTGGTATCAATCTTGAACCTTTTATTTTCTCTCGTTCTTTGCTTTTCAAGCTTTCATCATGTATTGATTATTGTGTTTTACCATGATGTTTGTAGGTGCTGATAATGTTGTACAAGTAGTCACAGATAATGCTTCAAACAATATGGGAGCAAAAGGGATGTTGAAAGAAAAAAGGACGAAGATATTTTGGACCTCATGTGCAACGCACACCCTCAACTTGATGGTAGAAGCGGTTGGTAAATTAAAGCAATTTGGTTCTACAATTACCAAAGCAAAGGCGATGACTATTTTTCTTTATGAACATCATGCAACATGGCGTTGATGAGGTCTCATACAAAAAAGAGAGACATTGTTAGGCCGGGAGTGACAAGATTTGCTTCGGCATTTCTTACCTTGCAAAGTCTTGCTGCAAAGAAGAAACAACTAAAGGAGATGTGTTGTAGTGATGCTTGGGAACAATGCAAGCATACACGTACAAGGAAAGGAAAGTCGGCTCATGCCATGATAATTAGTAGGACATTTTGGAAGAATGTGTCTCTTTGCATCAAGGTAAGAAAATTAATAATGTTCTTTAATTGTGTCTTGTCATCTTGTGTTATATGTAATATGTTAAATACTAATGTTGTGCTTATCGTATGTTGTAATGCAAGGTTTTTGAGCCATTGGTGAAGGTGCTTCGATTGGCTGATAGTGATGGACAGTCCATGGCCTCTATGTATGGAGAAATAATAGAGGCAAAGAAGGCAATATTGCTTGCGGTTGAAAATTCAGAGAAGGACTATAAGATCATCACAACAGCCATGGAGGGCAAGATGAATGGGAGGTTAGATACGCCATTGCACATGGCCGCATATGCAGTGAATCCCTATTATAGTTATGCTACCCCAAGCATATTTGTCGATGTAGAGGTCATGAGTGGATTGATGGAAGTTATTGAGACCTTCTATCATGATGATGATGAGAAGCAAAATAAAGCACTTAACGTAGACTTGCCAAGGTTTAAAAATAAGGAGGGCATGTTTGCAAAGTTGGCTGCCTCCAAAGCTATAAAGAATGCAAATTTCAATCCCGGTAAGCTTGTTCTCCTACATACTCTTGCATTTCTGAAATTATGGGTTGATGGATTGATGCATAATACTTTGTTTTTGTTTTCTCATGTAGGAGAGTGGTGGGCAACTTATGGACTACAAACTCCCACGTTGATGCACATGCCTTTGAGGATACTCAACTTGACCACAAGTTCTTCTGGATGTGAACGGAATTGGAGTGTTTTTGAACAAGTAACTCTTGAATCTCAACTTGTAGTTATTCAAATTTGATATGTAGTTCCTTACTTTATTTATGAACAAATGTGAATGGCTACTTGATTAGGCTTTACTTTGCAATTTTTAGGTGGATGCTAAGAGGAGAAATAAACTAGATGTGGGTCGTAGGGACAATCTAGTTTATATCCAATTCAATGGAAGAATGATGGACAAAAGAAAGAAATGTTCCTCCTCTCATGATGTTCTCCTTGGTGAAGATGCTTCCATGGCACAAGATTGGATATGTGAAGATGCATATGTTGAGGACGAGGTTGATCCCGACACCACCATTGATGATGAAGTGGGAGCCACCGTCACACGTACACATGGATGCAAAAACGTGTGCGATGCCCTAATGCATGCATGTCCGAGCACATGACGGAACACACACGGTCACGCTCAAGTGCTCAACCTACACGTGCATGCACACACATACTCAGTCAGGGTGAGCTAGTGACCGTATAAACACCGGAAAATATATATATTGAGCGCAATGAGCGTATTATGAAGTCCATTGACCGTATTTTTACAAATATACAGTGACAGACAGTGTATTTATCTCGTTTGAAATTAAGCCATATTAACCGGAGAGGAGGCAGTATGGACTAGCATTACTTTGCCGTGTCCCGTCAACTTGCCGAACGAGGAGAAGGTTGCAGGACGGGAGAAGCTTGCGCGCGGTGGCTCGCAGGACAAGGAGAAACTTTTGACTAATGCAAAGCTCTCCCTCGCTCAGGTGGTGGACGTGCAACAGTTAATTCGGTGTCAGATTTCCAGAAGCATACACTATACTACTAGTGCTATTATTGTTCTACTTCCCGAATAGGCGAACAGCCAAGCGCAAAGTTTACTAGTACTACTGCTATAGTCTAAAGGTACGTACTATACTAGTACTAGGAACCGGATGGAGGAGCGTCTGCACTCTTATTATAATTTTAAAATGTGATAAAGCAATCTTCAACACATTTGTTCTCTTCGACGGTTCTCGCATGTGATAATGGAAGTTGATTGCATGGAACACTCGCCACAATTCTCGCTTAATTCTGGCTCATATCCTGTTACAAATAGTAGCGCTCGGTAATATTTCCTCTTTTTTTGTTATTCATCATGTAAACTGGTCAGCAAACCTTGCGGCGCATTTTCGTGCGAACCGTGCTTGCTGCACTTTGAATGTGGCCGAGAGCTGGCTTGATGAAACACCTTACTTCCTACTTCTTTTTTTGCGGGGTACCTCGCTTCCTAGTGACCAGTGTCTTGGCTGATCGTCCTAAGAATGCTTATATATGAATAAAGCTCTCTCATTTACCCGCAAAAAAGATTAAGCCATATTAACCGGAAAGGAGGGAGTATGGACTAGCACTACTTTTTCGTGTGTCCCGTCAACTCGCAGAACAAGGAGAAGCTTGCAGGACAAGGTGAAGCTCGCTTACGCCTTTTGACTAATGCAACCTACCCTCGATGGACATGCATCAGTCCATTCGGTGTCAGATTGTCAGAGGCATACACTGTAGTACCCAACATGCGGAGTACCATCATTGTTCGACTTCACGAAGAGGCGAAGAGCCAAGTGCAGTAGTACGAGTAGTACTACTACTAGAAACGCATGGTGGAGCGTCTGTACTCTTATTTTTTTAATCTCTGATAAAGTACACGTTTATTCCGGAGAAGGGCGGAAAACGGCAGCCCAACATGTAATGAATGATATCAATCAACCAACCATGCTCGAATATATCTTGGCCTCCGTGCGAGCCCGTCTATGTGTTCTCGCTCCTCGTTTCTCTCAAGGAACGGCGGGTTGGCTCTTTGCCGTCAATTGAGATCGGTTTGCTCACACCCCTGTCCCACATGTCAGTGATATGCCAAGAGGAGGTGCGTTGACCGACTGGCCATACGCGTACTTGGTTTTGCACCTTCATACTACTCCTCCCTCTGCCACAGTTTACAGGGCGCGCTTCATTATGATGCATTTCTCTCAATGCATTTCCACCACCAGAGAGATTTTAGACGCGTTTGGTTTAATGCTCAATTAATTAGGGCGTGGTAACCGCAATCAAATCCACAATTTTCTCTCCATGTACTGTACTACTACGGAGTGGAGTAAGTGCATGCATGTGTGTACCCGAGGTGGAAGCACTGCATGCATGTGTGTACGCATTATTCCCTCTAGTAATAGACGCCGTGCTATAACTACCAATGCTATTTTTCAGGCCGATCGCTAGTCGCCTTGGTCCCATAGATTTTTTTTCTTTTTTCTGAAGCGCGCTGTATAAACAGTGACGGATGGAGTAGTATGAGCGGATTCAAAGAAGAGCGTATTGATGGTTGCTTCTTCAGAGCAACTTACAGTGGGAAAGGTGGGGCTTATGATTTGACTGCTCATTACTCACTATTAATGCGGCGCAACGACCAGGCTGAGTCTCCCATGCGGTTGTGCACTACCCCCTCGGTTCTTAAATATACTCCAGAGTATTTGTCTTTCTAGAGATTTCAACGAGTGACTACTCAAATATTTGTCTTTTTAGAGATTTCAAATGGACTGGCACATACGGATGTATATAGACATATTTTAGAGTGTAGATTCACTTATTTTGCTCCGTATGTAGTCACTTGTTGAAATCTCTAGAAAGACGAATAGAATATTTAGGAACGGAGGGAGTACACATACGAAGCAAAATGAGTGAATCTACACTCTAAAATATGCCCGTTTGAAATTTGTAAAAAGATAAATATTTAGGAACGAAGGAGTATAATTTTGTGCATGGCACATGGACCCTGATGATGAAGAGGCTTCTCGCAATGCTATCAAGCTTCCATCATTTGTTTATATGATTGACGTACTATACAAATAATTTTCCAGCGACATGAAATTGTACAATGGTGTGAGCTTTCAGCTTTTGTTTCGCGTGTCTTGCCATCGATGCTCTTTCGGAAACAATAAAAAACTAACTTCCTTGCTAATGCATGTCAATTATTAGCAGATCAGAGCTAATAATTACATCACAACTGAAGACAAAGTTGTGAGAAGGTGTTAAATTAAAATTGATCCATGCTTTCATTGGCAGCAACGTCCCCCCCAGCTCTGTCTAAATCAACAAGGCATGTTGGGAAAAAAGTAGCTGTCTGGAGCATGCAACATTCCGATCATTTTGTGCAGTTCCACTAAAATAGAGCTGAGCGTCCCTGTTCCAAAGATATTAAGTGTGATTACGATAATAGAGGACTGCTGATGAAACAATAAACACATAAATAGAAGCCGGTCACCTTTGCAGTCTCTCTTAAGACTAACTAGTTGGAGAAGATTAGGCTTGGAGTTGGATGAGGAGGATAGAGCAAAACCAATCTCCCTTTGTGCAGTCGCACTGAAATGTAGAGACGTTGCCCATGTGACATTTTAGTACAACTGCACAAAACACTCTTAAGCAAAAAGTGATTTGTGCAGTTCACCAAAAGGTCGCAATAACAACAAGGTGAAATGGATAGCCCTGTTTGCAAAAAAAGAGGTAGAAATGAAACAATTACTGGCCAATAACAGTTGATGAAACATGCGACGACAAAAAAGAAGCATATTCCTTGTCCTAAGGGAAGATAACACCATGGTTGTGTTTGTCTAAAACGGTGTGAGGACGAGAATGCAATATGGAAAGTACGCCGGACGAGCTACATTTTTGGCAAAGAACTATGGAAGATCTACATGCAGCGACGTGGGAAGACGGGCAGTGGAGCAAGGCCGGAGGGGATACCTGGAGGTCGTCGGGATGTAACTAGGTGAGCGGCGGCGGGCGGAATCTGTGAGAATGTGGCGTAGGCCCTGCCGCGCCGGAGCTTGGTCAGAGAGAACGGCGTGTACCGCAGATCGGGACGTGCTGTCTCGGCGCTGTCGAACGGAGAAACGATGCACTTCCTCCCTTTCCCCCGGCGGACGGGATGCGGCCGGATCAGTGACCAATGGTGAGAGAGAGAGAGGCCACCGCACTCCCTTTCCCCCGGCGGACGGGATCCGGCCGGATCAGTGACCAACGATGAGAGAGAGAGAGGCCACCGCAGCCTTGTGTGAGATACTCTGAAGAGCGACAAACCAGGCAGGTAGGCTCCATTGTATATAGTGAGCGGACTACCTTTTTCTCCATAAAAATTGTTTTATATTCTGTGTACGTGCCATTGAGCGCTATAACTTTATTTAAAAATAACGCGGCAACGCGTCAAGTCGAACTTTGTTTCGTGCACGCGTGGTACACGACCTACCGCTACAGGCGTTCAAATTAGCATGTGGGCTGCCATTTCGTAAAGAAATGAGCTCCACCGTGTACCCGCGCGGGTGTGGCTGGGCACGAAGCGTGAGTACGTGCACGGTGCATCTATTCTCTTCTTGTATACGTACACCACCTACGTGGGGTTGTGTGAGAGAGATACAAACCTAGAGAGATATAGTGTGTGGGTTCTTGAGAGTCTTTTTTTGGGGGGGGGGGTCAATCAAAAAATGTAACATATGCAATGTGTGTGAAATAGAGTCCTGAATATAACATATATATAGAGGGGGCGATCCACGAGAAGCGAGTGGAGGTATCAACGGCTTGAGGTGTCCATAGAATTGAAGAGAGGGATGATGTGTGTGTGTGTGTGCGCGCGCGATCGATAAAGAGTGCCATCGAATTTTTGTGTGCCCACGTCAAAGATATAGAGTGGCCGGCCTACTGGAACGTGAGATGGGACATGTGCAGTTTGTCTCTGTGGCATGGATACCTACCTGCAGCGCTCGACTATCGGTGTGTGGTGGGGGAAGAGGGAGGCCCAATTAACTATAGAGGTACAATGGCTGGTATATGTATGGAGGAGGAGAGAGGCCTACACTACTAGGGAAAAGCCTAGCAGCAGCGCGGGTTTTAGGCCTCTCAGTAGCGCGGGGGCCGGCGCTACTAATAAGGCGCTACAGCTAACTTATAGCAGTAACACCTGTTGTCCCACGCTACTGCTATACATGAATAGCTGTAGCGCTCTTTAGGAAAGGGCATTGCTGATATTATCTGCAGCGCTTTTTACAAGGAGGCGCTACTAGTAAGGCGGCGCTACTGCTAAATTTCCCCCCCTCGCTACTACTAGTTTTATTAGTTTTTTTCCCTACATATTTGTTTTGTATTTGAATAGGCTTTATACAATAATCTTTAGCATATCATACACATACAAATGTAATCATAGCATATACATACAATTAGTCTCATCAAATCATGTCATGCATCATCATAATCATCATCCAACACAAAGTGGTCTCTCGTCATCATCTCGAAAATAGCGATACAAGTCTCGATTACTTGCAAATACATCGTCATCCATCTAAACAATGATATACGCGAGGAGAGCTATCACTTTGAGTACATGAGTTCGTATCCCTCTCTCGCATTAGCGTGAACCTAACCTAACTACTGCCTGTCGCTCGGAAACCGGAAACCGGTACACCTGGGCCTGACACTCCGGCCACTCGTCATATATATACTCCTGGCGTAGCACTTCTTCGCCATCTATGATCTATGCACCTGCATCGTCACATGAGTTGATGATATGCAACATATATAGTTGAGCAACAGAAAGAGACAGACTTGGCAAAAATAGAAACAACATATCATAAGCATAAATAACAAAGTTCATCATACCCAAAATGCCATAACTAGAGTGATTTTCGCTAGTCGAGGAGGAGGACGGTTTAATTACATCACAAATAAAGTTTCACCATGCATAACTCAAAGTTTTGTCATACAGAAAGTATGGACTAAACGGTCACATTGTCATATATTGACAATGACTACACCATGTCGTGCCATCCATCCATGTCAGGGAGATAGTCGTCAAGCTTAGTGAAAGGCTTCATGTCGAGACGCTGAGAGGCTATCCATGTTCGGACGTCTTCCCGCGACATTTGTCCTTCTCCGTAGAACATCCCTGTTTTTCCGACGATCTCCTTCATGATGATTTGGGCAAGTTCGCGCTGGATGTTATAGAACTCAGCTCGAAGTCGATGATCCTCGATATCTCCTATGTCCTTTGCCCATTGCAGAATATGGGCATCGCCGGATCTAGGTGACATGCGAAGGTTTTGGTGATCCCGTCTGTACTCCAGCATGTGGTGTAGGACATAGAATCCATCATTAAGATAATCGTTCGGTTGCTGGATGCAGCAGAAGTCGGTCTTATGGCTGAAGGCAACCCTGCCGCCCCTTCTCTTCTTGTCCCTGACCTCTCCACCCCTTGCTTGGTAGTAAAACATAGCACTGTCAAGAACATCCTTGATGTGGGTGTAATCCTTTTTGTGAATGTTCTTCGACGAGTCCAAGTAAAGAGCGTGGGAGAATCGGGGGTAGAGGATGATGAGGACGGCGCGCCCGCCGCTGCGCAAAATAAGTACACCTCAAATTAATTAGCCTCCGCCGTGCAAATGAATGATTGAAATCGAAGGAAGGATAGCAGCGCGGATGACTTACACGGGATGATAAGGCACGAGAATCGCCTCCTTGTCCTTATTGGCAAGCATGAAATTGACGCTGTAATCCCTCGCGTATTCACGGTTATTTGCGCAGACTCCCAAGAAGCCCTCGTGCATGTAGTACGGGTCAGCAACACAGATATGAGATATCTGCTCAACCCCGATGATGTAGTTCATGTGCAAGGCATAAAGGCGGACAAACATAAAATCCAGCTTCTTCACGTGAAACATGTCGAATATGTAATCGAATCGGAGGAAGAACTTATCCGCGGGGAAGCTGTCGACATACGACATTTGCCGCAGAACGTTAACCACGTAGAGTGGGTATCCTGGATATTTCGAGGCGATGAGGCCTTTCTCTACCCGCAGCACATCGTCATGAAGTCTCCTTAGATCATCGAATCTGACCCGTAGCGCTGTTGCAGGTAGGATTGGTTGACCGGGGATATGCCATTTATCTGCATCGGGGATATCTATATGGTCCTGAAGCCGAGGCTGATGAGGCGGCTGGATCATAGAATCAGCTTTTTTGCCTTTCCTCGCTCTCTTCCTAGACTTCTTTACTACCAGAAGGTCGTCCATAATACGTTGAGACGGCAATTCAGGCACCGACTCATGACACTCAAACCCTGAGGAGGCGCTAGTATAGACATACTGTTCAGCGCCATTGTCGTCCTCATCCTCATCCATGGCGACGTCATCAGCGACTAATGGAGCCTCCTCCTTACCCCGTCCGCTATCACCCAACCCGACACCCGACGCTAATTGGGTAGGTGGGGTGTTGATGTTCATACCTTGCTGAGGCTGCGTGCTCGTGGGTGTGCTCCCGACCGCCTCCAGACGAAGCAGACTCTTTGGCCACAACAGGACCCACCCATTGCAACAATCACCAAGCCGCCGCGGTGTCTCGTCATCATCCCCCACTAGTATTGGAGGAGGCAAATTCTCGTGGCCCGGTTTGACACTGGCCACGGAAACCTTGAAGACACGGGGGGATCGGCCGGCTGTGGAACAATGGTAAAATCCGCCAAGGGGTCTGGGATGCCCAGACTCGCAGCTTCCGCATCCTCCTTGGCCCATTTGGACCTCTTTCCGCCGTAACCACGGCCTCCGAGGTGGTGGCTCCCAATGTTCCTCTCTTGAAGCCCCTTCATGTATTTAGACTTTTTTTGGCAGCTTCGGCCTCACAAGCCTCCTTGAATATTTAAAACCGCTCTTCCATGATTGTCGGATTATCCTTTACAATCTCGGAGTAGGGTTCCTTCTTGTCGATGATCTTTGCTTTCACTTGATTTTTCCAGGCGGCCAACGCGTCGCTAAACTTGGTCATGGCGTGTTTGTTTATCTTCTTCATTCCCGGGTCCTCATCTGGATCTTCATAATCCTTCTCATTCCGGCCAGGAACAAGAATATCTGGTGAAACTTCTTTAGGAGGGAGCTCCTCATATTTTCTATCTTCTGTAGTTTCTCATCGTTGATGGTGGCGGTTGTCCGTACGATGCAGCCTATTTGATTGCCGTAGCACGCGCGCGCTTCCTCGGGCGCCATTGGCTCAAAATTGCTGTCGTCCACCTCCGTGACCACTAGTCTAGTAGTCCTGAGTTTGTTAGGAAGCCGTTGCCTCTTTGCTTTCGGTTCTACACCGGCTCCGCTCCCCGAGGCAGCACCCGGTCTCAGTCTCAGCGCCGGTCTCGATGCCGGTCTAAGTCTGAGCGCCGGTCTCAGTCTCAGCACCGGTCTACGTGTCGGTCTCAGTCCCCGATGCCACCGGTGGGCCCAGCAACAACATCGGTTGATCGTCGGCAAGGCTAAAAAATTCGTCTGCCGCCCGGTAGACGTCGTCGCAATCACCAGAACCCTGTCCTTCATCGTTGCTAGCCATGTTTCCTATGATTAAATCTAGTCAATTAATTCTAGACCTAATAAAATGAATAATGACATAAAAAAGGCCTATTGTTTTGCAGGAACTTGACTTCTTCCTGGTGCGGCAAATCCCGGGCACTCGATATGTCCTAGTTTGTAGCACAAGTCATGCCGAAATTCACGGAAAATTTCGGCATGACCTTTGCTAAAAAGCGGACAAATCGAGAACCTGAAATTTTCCAGAACGGAAATGAATCAACATTCCGGCAAAACATATATAGGCCACTCAGCTTCATTGAAACAACAAAGCCACTTGGGCACAAACAACATGACCACTTCAATGAAAATATATAATCAGCAATAAAAGTCTAGGAAGGGAACATCTTTAAAATAAAACTTGCCTAAATAACCTAGATAATTAACCTAATTAAACTAGTTAACCTGACTAGTTCTCTGTCAAAGCCCTAACTAAAGTTTTGCACTAACCTAGATAATTAACCTAATTAAACTAGTTAACCTAACTACTTCTCTGTCAAAGCCCTAACTAAAATTTTGCCCTAACCTAGATAATTAACATAATTAAACTAGCTAAACTATGCATGAGAGAGAGGAGGGGTCGGGGCTTACAGAGGATGGCTCCGGTGGTGGCGAGGGAGGCAGGGGCGTCTCCGGTGACAGCGAGGGAGGCAGTTGTGGCGAGGGAGGATCCGGTGGCGTCGACGGCGGCTCCGGTGGCGCTGATGAGGCCGCGCGGCTCCGTGGCGTTGGGGGCGGCTCCGGTGGCGTCGACGGCGCACGGCTCTGGTGGCGTCGACGTCGGCAGGAGACGGCAGCGAAGTGGGGCGACGACAAATCGGGGAGACGGCGGCGGGGTGGGTCGAGAGATTTGGGGGGCAAGTGGTGGCCGGGGGGAAACGGCTTTTTGGTTAAGTCAAAACTAGTGGTAGCGCGTTTCGCAAAACGCGCTATAGCTAAGGTAGCTATAGCGCTTTTTGCAAAACGTGCTACTGCTATAGCTATGTAATTTTCTCCCTTTTTATTTCCTTTTTTGTTTCTATAGCGGGGGTCCGGGAAACGCGTTGCAGCTACGTTAGTTATAGCGCCTTTTACTAACACACGCTACAGCTATGCCTTTCTCTGTTTTTTTCGCTTTTTCATTTATTTTGCTTTACATTTTATTTTTTTCTTTCTCCTTTTTCTGTTTCTTTCATTTTCATTTACTTTTCTATTTGTTTTTCATTTTATTTTATTTCCATTAGCAGTAGCGCTCTTCCTGGGAAACGCGCTGCTACTCATGCCCTAGCGGTAGCGCGCTTCCTGCAAGCCTGCTACGGCTATGCGTAGCCCATCGTTCCACCAATGGGAATATTATTAGTAGCGCTTTTACGGCCACACGCGCTACTGCTACAATCGTATCTGCAGCGCGGTTTATTCTGAACCGCTACTGCTATCTAGCACTAGTGCCCTTTTTTGACCCGCGCTGTTGCTAAATTTCTGTGTATAAAGTTTTCCCTAGTAGTGCTACCTCATGTATTAAGGAGATCGATCTGCCTCATGTATTAAGGGAGATCGATTGGCATCCATGCATATGTGCAGGAGAGGAATAAGGTTGGGAAAGAGACAGAGCTAGAGTGTTGGAGGGGGTGGTAGTGGAGTTGCTTCTAACAAATGGTGGGATAGGCTTGCTAGACAAACGGAGGGCACGCCCGCAATATCAATAAGAGAGGAGATGGCTGCTTGTTGTCTGTGCACGTGCGTGTGAGAGACGGGTCAGGAGGCATGCACGAATGATGAGGGGGGACGATGTGGCTATGGTAAGCAGACGTAACTACATAGGAAGATCAATCGCCCTTTGTTAGAGAAAGGAGAGACATAACTTGTGAGGTACGTCTATCGATGGGGGGGGGTAGTTAAAGTCGATCTAGGTATATGTTGGGAGATCGATCGGTATACATGCATGTGTGTGTTAGAAGCTAATGAGGCACGAGGAGAAGGATAGAGAGAGAGGGATGCATGTAGGAGGTGGTACGAGAGGCATACTATATCAAGGGGGGGAGGAGTGTGCGAGTACGAGAACGATGAAAAGAGTGGTGGGAGTGAGGCATGGACGGTGACAAGAGAAGAGGGGAAGCTTGTGTTTGTGCTAGGCACACCTCGCTAGAGAGGCATATCAATCGATGTGTGCCGTAAAGAAGGAGCTGGGGGGCCTACACACACCGTGGGTGAACGACCTAAAGTGAAAAGACGAATTTGCGCGATGGAGCTAGAGAATGCTGAGGGTGGGTGAGAAGGATGCGGGCGTGTGCATGCACAAGAGAAAGTTAGTGCTAGGTACAAAGATAAGAGGGTTGTGTGGGTGTAAAAGACGAATAAAGATCATATATACTTCATTATAAAAAGCGAATTCAGATATTTGAAGAATTTATCATAGTGTTTCAAACCGACGCATTTGTGAATATATATAACGGTGATAGACATGGTGTGGTTATGAACATGTTATACTACATTTAATTTATCTTATCTCTACTCTTATAAAAAAAGGAGTAGTTGATGATGGTGTGCCTGCTATCCTGCATTATAGGCCGTCCGATTTATATCTGGCGGATAGCAAGGAAACTATGATGGTTGAAGTTGGCAACAATCATGATTGTAGATTCTTATTGAAATAGAGAAACGAATTCAAATTTAGTTCGAATTGCAGCGGTAGTATAGACATTTGGAGTGCACTAAAATGTTGGTATGAGTAGGTTACATGCATTATACAACAAGCGAAAAAATTTAATCGGACATAACATGGATTTATACTCCCTCCTTCCATCTATATAGGGCGTAATGAGATTTTAAAGACTGCCTTTGACTATTGACAAGATTAATAGTACATGACATGCACAATGTGAAAATTGTATCATTAAAAGAACCTTTCACTGACGAATTTAACGGTGTGCTTTGTGTAAGTTGCATGTCATATATCATTGCTCTAATATTTGGTCAAAGTTAGCATCGAAAAACGCATTAGGCCCTATATAGATGGAAGGAGGGAGTAGCTTTGAATAGCATTCATATAGTAAAATGGGGCAAGACTCTCTCTTTGTGTGGTGTGGATAGTTTTATTTTTTTCGTTTTCTTTTTGGTTGAGGGAAGTGCGAATTGATTTGGTACGTATAAGTACAATATTACTACACGTTAGGCTTGTCCCTAAAATTCAACCCGCGTCTAGTTATATCCCGAAAATTCAGATATCGTGCTCCCAAAACTGGCGCCTTCACAACCCGCGCCTTGCTATCCCGAAATTACAACGCGCACGAAAACTCCCTCCAGCTGCCAAATCCCGACACCCGAAATCCCCCTTCTAACCCTGAGCCGAAAGGGCCACTAGTTCAAATCGGTGGGGGGTACTTTTGTAACACACCCTACATTTTGGACAAGCGCGTCCCTAAGTCATGCTTCACCCCCTTCCATCGCCCCCTTTTCACCATTCGAAATCCCATGCCGCCATAACCTCTCCGCTCCAGCCGCGAAACCCCACCCTCCTCCGTCTGCCACGTCACCGCTGCCCAGCCGGAGCCTCTTCCCCGACGACGCCGTCCACCGCAACAGCTCGATGTCCCTCGTCCACCTCCCCGGATGAGGATCCATCGTCCATCTCGCCGTCCCGCTGGTTCAGCCGCCCCGTCCTCCACCTCCAAGGAGCTGCTCCGACGATCGCCTCGTCTATGATTGGTACTTGAAAATCTGCAGAGAGTCTAGGGGGAGGAGTACTTTGTATGTGAGAGTTAAAAAGGAGCATGACCTCATTGGAATTGATCTGTTGCCTATTCCATTTGAGGAGTTCTATCAGTTTTTCAATCAATTGGCCCTCGATAAAGCAACGGTCACCTGCTACTGTCTGTAAGTACTACTACTTCTGTCATTAAGTCTCTCTATATAGCTCAGCTCTTTCATTGCATGTATTTATAATTATCCTCACTATATTATGCAGATTGAAGATCGCCGAATTGAAGAAAAGACAAGTCGATGATATTGGGTTCATTAACACATATCTCATAGATGCAACTGAGGTTAAATTTCATGCCGCAGATACCGAGGCCAACTTGCTATGATCATTCAAAATAAATGAAAACAAAGATATAATACTCTTTCCTTACAACTTCAAGTGAGTGTTACTGTCTTGTGCATATTCGGTTTTCCTTATATATTAGTCCAGGTTATAGTAATGTAATTGATGAGTTATGCATGCGTGCGCAGGTACCACTATATTCTCCTAGAGATTACGCTTGAGCAGGGAGTAGTAACTATCTTGGACTCTAAACGAAAAGATCCCCAGGAGTATGCGGACATGACTCAAATGCTCGAGAAGTAAGTTAAATCAATCATTATCCACCATATCAGCAACTTTGTTCATTTCTGATTTCAAGTAATTGGTTTCTTTGTCTGGCAGGGTTTGGAGAAAATTCACCAAAAAAGCTCCGGGACTGCCGAAGGAGCTGGAATTTAGACACCCGAAAGTAAGTACTATAGTAGCATGTTCCGCGCATCTCCTAGTGATTCAAGCGCTAGTTTCATCAATACCATTTGGCATTCTTACTTATCAGTTTGATTAACCTCTATTTTTTGTAAAGTGGTTGTGGCAAGAACAAGGGAATGATTTCTGTGGATACTACGTTTGCGAGTCCATCCGCCACACAACCTGTGAGCGGGGCTACTCTGACGAACAATATGAAGTGCGTAAATAACAATATTCACAATTTTATTTTATTACCATCATTTGTGTTGAGTTTCATTCATTCATATATATATATATGTATTGACCCCCTTCTTCAAATTAGATGTTTCGGATGCGGGATGAACTCCTACCACCAGATCGCATGCGAGCAATTCAAGAGGAATTGGCGGCATTCTTTCTTGACCACGTGATCGCTGAAGACGGAGAATACTATGTGGACCATGCGTCCGTAGTTTAGGAGATTATATTTGTAAGAGATAATTATTGTATATATGTAGCCGGCAGTGTCAGATAGATATACGAGAACTTGTTGTTTGACCAATCTCTCGGAGAAGGAGAGGTGGTCGATATCACTTCTCTCTGTATGCATATATGTTCATGACGATCTTCTGTTTCCTTCGTTTGCTTACTAGCTAGCTAGCGTGTCTAGTCCTCTCGTATGTATAGTACGTACCGTCGACCAAGCACGGACATATATAAGAAAGGACACTTCTCTCTATTAATTAGCTAGCTAACACAATATATGAAATACCTAAATTAACCCCCCAAAATCCCCAACCCCCCCCTTCAAAAAAATAAAAACAAAAACCCCAGCCACAGAAATGCTGACGCGTGGATGCCTATTGGTCCCGGTTGGTGCCACCAACCGGGACCAAAGGCCCTCCTGCCTGGGCTCAGCGCGCAGGCCACGTGGAGGCCCATCTGTCCTGGTTCTGGTTAGAACCGGGACTAAAGGGTCAGGTCATTAGTAACGACCCTCTAGTCCCGGTTCAGGAACCGGGACAAAAGGCCCTTACGAACCGGGACAATAGGCCCGTTTTCTACTAGTGCTACTCCAAGGAACAAAAGAGGCGGTCACGAGGGTGGGGGGCACGCCCCCCCTAGGGCACGCCCCCTGCCTCGTGGGCCTCCTGTTGCTCCACCGGCGTACTCCTTCCTCCTATATATACCTACGTACCCCCAAACGATCAGATACGGAGCCAAAAACCTAATTTCACCGCCGCAACTTTCTGTATCCACGAGATCCCATCTTGGGACCTATTCCGGAGCTCCGCCGGAGAGGGCCGTCGTCATGGAGGGCTTCTACATCATCATAGCCTCTCCGATGAAGTGTGAGTAGTTTACCTCAGACCTTCGGGGTCCATAGTTATTAGCTAGATGGCTTCTTCTCTCTTTTTGGATCTCAATACAAAGTTCTCCCCCTCTCTTGTGGAGATCTATTCGATGTAATCTTCTTATTGCGGTGTGTTTGTTGAGACCGATGAATTGTGGGTTTATGATCAAGTCTATCTATGAATAATATTTGAATCTTCTCTGAATTCTTTTATGTATGATTGGTTATCTTTGCAAGTCTCTTCGAATTATCAGTTTGGTTTGGCCTACTAGATTGGTTTTTCTTGCCATGGGAGAAGTGCTTAGCTTTGGGTTCAATCTTGCGGTGTCCTTTCCCAGTGACAGAAGGGGCAGCAAGGCACGTATTGTATTGTTGCCATCGAGGATAACAAGATGGGGTTTTTATCATATTGCATGAAACTATCTCTCTACATCATGTCATCTTGCTTAAGGCGTTACTCTATTTTTAACTTAATACTCTAGATGCATGCTGGATAGCGGTCGATGAGTGGAGTAATAGTAGTAGATGCAGGCAGGAGTCGGTCTACTTGTCTCAGACGTGATGCCTATATACATGATCATACCTAGATATTCTCATAACTATGCTCAATTCTGTCAATTGCTCAACAGTAATTTGTTCACCCACTGTAGAATACTTATGCTCTTGAGAGAAGCCACTAGTGAAACCTATGGCCCCCGGGTCTATTCTCATCATATCAATCTCCATCACTTTATTATTGCTTTGCTTTTTTACTTTGCCTTTTACATTTCACTTTGCATCTCTATATCAAAAATACCAAAAATATTATCTATCATCTCTATCAGATCTCACTCTCGTAAGTGACCGTGAAGGGATTGACAACCCCTAATCGCGTTGGTTGCGAGGAGCTATTGTTTTTGTGTAGGTACAAGGGACTTGCGCGTAGCTTCCTACTGGATTGATACCTTAGTTCTCAAAAACTGAGGGAAATACTTACGCTACTTTGCTGCATCATCCTCTCCTCTTCGGGGAAATCCAACGCAGTGCTCAAGAGGTAGCATAACTCCAGACAAGCATCGCACGATCCTTCTGCAGCTACTGGCACGAGCCAGCCCGCTCCCACACCTCCATGATCACGGTAAGTTTCTCTAGTGTTTTGCTTAACAAATGCATAAAGACCTAGACTTAGCTTTATTTCCTCCAAAATGACTTAATAAGCTTACTGACCTCCAAAACCATCCATTTTACCTAAGTTAGCTCTAAAACGATCTATACTTAGCTTTGTTTCCTCCAAAATGACCAAAGTTAGCTCTAAAATGCTTAGTTAACTAGGTTTGCTCAATAATGTCATGTACTTAGCTTACTTATGTCAAAAATGGCATAATTAGCTTAGTTAGCTCATAAATAATCCATTTTACCTAAGCTAGTTCTAAAATGATCCATTTTACCTTAGTTAGCTCATAAACGATTCATTTTTCCTAAGTTAGCTATAAAATGACCCATTTTACCTTAATTAGCTCATAAATGATCCATTTTACCCAAGTTAGCTCTAAAATGACCCATTTTACCTAGGTTAGCTCCAAAATAATCCATCTTACCTAGGTTAGCCCTAAAATGATGCATTTTACCTAAGTTAGCTCATAAACAATCCATTTCACCTAGGTTAGCTCATAAACGATCCATTTCACCTAAGTTAGCTCACAAACGATCAATTTCACCTAAATTAGCTCATAAATTTCATATATTCTTCTTTTCTTCATTTTCTTCTTCTTCTTCTTCTAATCTTCCTCTTCTAACTTTCTTATTTCCCATTTTGCAGAATTCATTCGCTTCACGGAAGTTTGCATAGATGGAGTGCTTGTTTGGATGAACTATGTTTCTTTTGTATCGATGAACTATGCATGTATGGTAGGATGACACTATTGTAATATGTATGGTTGGATGCATGTATGTGGAACTTGCTGTGTATGGTTGATGGAACTATGCATGTATGATGAAATTATATGTGTTGGATATCTCATATGTTTGCTATGAACTTGCCATGTGAAAAATATATATGTATCATCTATTTGCTGTGAAAATGGTTGTGTATAAGAAAAAACAAAAAAGAGAGGCAATGCAGGCTCTTTGCCGTCTGCCGCGGACGGCAAAGAAGCCACGTGGCAACCACCTGTGTTTCTTGGCAGCTGACCCGTTTGGTCAGTTTGCCTACAGTGGCAGACGGCAAAGGCCTGAAGCTCTTTGCCGTCAGCCACGGACGGCAAAGACTGCCATTAGCCACCTAACGGACTAACAGCGACTTTATTGCCGTCGGCTTTCTTTGCCGTCTGCCGCTGATGGCAAAGGCTCCTTCGCCGTCCGCGTCAGGAGGCAGAAGGCAAAGAAGGTCTTTGCCGGCGCCTTTTGCCGTCCGCGGCAGACGGCAAAGTAGCTGATTCCTGTAGTGTATTGTTCCCGAGTGATCGTAGGATGATTTTTGTTTTATTTTGTACTACGTTTCCCAACAGATCCAATGTTTAGAAAAATTAAGAGCACCAGATAGTTGAAATTGTGTAGTTTCATCTCGCTAAGGTGGATGTGGAGTTATTTCATGCGAGTAGGGTATGGGTTCCTATTTCTCACGGGATTGGAGTGTGGTGGATGATACCAGAAGACCCCAATGTGATGAATGTTTCTTGCATGGTATTTTAACTTGCTATCAACCTGTTTACTTTTGTTTGTAATAGCTAGATCCTGTTGATGAGGGGGTCATGCTTGATCACCCCTTGTTTGTCGGTAGTTTGGAGTTAAGTATGCTTCTTTTTATTTGGTGAGCATCGTGTTGGATGCCTTTAGTTTTTCTTTTTCTACTTTGGATGTGATACGTGCGAAATGTGGCCTGGCGTTCTTTCTGTTATCAGTTTTGCTTTATCGAAATTAAATAGGGGACGAGAGCTCCTCAACTCCAAGAAACTATGTGCAGAGCAGCCATCGTCTCCTTCTACCACTGAGCTAATAGCCCGTCGCGCGGGCCTTCAAAGGGAGGCCTGCTACGCCAAAAGCGAGAAAAACTCCATCCCTTTTCTTTTGACATCCTCATGCCGCCACACCACAGGGAGGACATGGAGACGCCAAAAAAGGGTTTTTGTACATGTGTCTTTAGTTTCCCTTTTATCATCTCGTCCAAGAGAGAAAGTTCTTCTAATTCTATGAATCTTTCTAGAATCCTTTTCTCTTTTCTTTTACCAAACATATGCAAATCAAATCACGTCTTATAATAAGAAGAAATCTTTCTCGGTATCAATCCCCTTGCCCCTCATTCTTTGAGAATCAGAAGGATCCTTTTCGAGTTTCCATTAAAAAGAGCTTTTGTTTCCTCTCATCGAGATAGAGGTAGGCAAAAGAGGGATTTTCGTCGTTTGTGGATCACTCGGACGGTCATAACCACTACCTACATTCCACAAAATAGTACACCACAAGTAGGAGCTAATGAATAGGCCTGCGATTCCGTAGAAAGACATCACGACCCCCTGCGGAAAAAAGGAATTTCTTGAGACGGAAGTATAGATATAATATTCTTATTAAGATTAACTGGAAATCTTGCCTCTATCATTAGCTCGGGTAGTCCCCGTTTCAGGTGTTTCAGTCACCTTTCGATCGTTGTATCGAGTAGTTGGATCATAGTCTCTTACCATAAAAATTGCTGCATGTGCAGCAGCACCGACTATTAGAAATCCGCCCAAAATCCTTTTTATCTGGCATTAATTTGGAACCGCGTGCATCTAAAGCGCCCTTTACTAAAATCAATGTAGTTATATGCAAATCTAGAGCAATAGCATGATGAACCAAGAAATCCCCAGGTCCTATTGTTAAGAAAAGCGAATTACTATTCTCATTAAGAAAAGATTTTTTTACAAACCAGAGGGGCTATCTAAATCCTAAAGTAAAGGCGAGCGATCGAAGTAGAAGTACCAACGGCTCAGTGTCATGAACCTTCTCCATCTGATTCAATAAGGGGGAATTAGCCTTCTTGTCAAATGGCTATCCTTGAGTTCAAGGCCTAATTAATTTAATTATCTCTTCCATTCCAGGGACCCGATAATGCCATTATTAGCACGAATCGTACGGAAATGTACATCTGGATATATTCTAGATCTTCTTTTTTGACTATATATTATATTTTTCTGTTTTAACACATATGATTCATATAAGATCCATCTGTCTAGAGATCGTCATATACATCTTTTATATATTTTTCTAGTAGTAATTCTAGGTACTATTGCATGTAATGTAGGTTTAGCGGTTCTCAAGCCATCAATGATTGGTGAACCGGTAGATCTGTTTGCAACCCTGAGGAGGTTCTACCACGTGGAAACGCTCATTAATGGAACTTTCATTTTAGCTGGTCGTGACCAAGAAACCACCGGCTTTGCTTGGTGGGCTGGGAATGCCAGACTTATCAATTTGTCCGGTAAATTGCTTGGACCCTGAAACGGATATCTTTGTATCTTTTTTCTTTTTTTATTTCTAACTCATACATACGAAGTCAATTTATTTGATTAGAGATATAGAACCCTAAAAGGGGTATGGAAGATAAAAAATGCCCCCAATCTGGTCTTTCATAATAAAGAGATAGACGGAACTGGTATGAAACGACTTATTAGCAGATTAATAGATCATTTTGGAATGGGATATACTGGATCAACTAAAGACTCTGGGCTTCCATCAAGACAAAAAATCTCAAATATCCTTCATCATGAGACATATAACCATCACTATAAATAAGAACCAGGATTTCAATTTCAAAAAAGAGGACGTTTGAAACTTTTAACAGGCGTAATCGTGAGTCAACAAGTGACTCGAACTGTGTGTAAAAAAAGAAGCATTTTTTTTCAAACTAATCAGTTTAGATAGTCCCTTGTGGCTACAATGGAACCTGGATCAACGTGTCATTGGGTCAAGAGAAGTTCCGATTGAAGTTCAATATGAATGTTTTTTTCCTTTCACGTGTTCTTTAAGGGAAAAGCTTCCCCTCAACCGGTTAATAGGCGCATTGCTTCGGCTGCCTCGAGAGGACGCCACATGTGTCGGGGTCCTCACGCCATTCTCTTCCCTACCCCTTATACTTATGCTCCCGAGGGAATTTCTAACCGGTCCCCAATATATAGAGGAGTATCCGGCCGAGTAAAACCTTAGTGGAGTATATTACTGCACTAAGTTTTGACTGGACCTAGCCGACCCCCTATATATAACAGAGTAATTTTTTCCTAAACTGTATATTCAAGCAAATCACACATATAGTTTACAAACCGAATTCAAAGTTTACAAACGGTATTATTCAAGTTTAAACAAGCCGAATGGTCCAAATGTAGCAAATAACATGTGATAGAACAACTAGGACTCGCTAAGAGGTTGCTAGTGATGCTCAATAAGATCTTGTTGGAGATGAGCATGAACTTGTTGGTTCTCGATGTTGCGATGCTCTTCAAGGAATGCCAGGATCCTGTTTGTACCATACTCTAGCTCAACCGGAGTCCCTTTGGTGATGTACCAAAATTTCTCAGGCATATCCCTCTCATCTTAAATGACCATGTTATGGAATATGATTCAACAAGTCATGATCTTCCATAGAACCTTGGAGCTCCAGTACTCGGCAGGGCCACGAACAATTGCAAAGCGCTTCTGAAGTACATAGAAGGCTCTCTCCACATCTTTCCTAGCAGCTTCTTGACATTGGGCAAAGTGAATGTTTTTGTTACCTTTTGGACACGAAATTGTTTTGACCAAGGTGGCCCATCATGGATAGAGGCCACCTGCAAGGTAGTAACCCATCGACTAGTTGTGCCCCTTGAACGAGTAGTTGCAAGCAAGGGCATCTCCTATAATAATCCTAGGAAATAGTGGTGATCTCGACAGCACATTCAAGTCATTGTGAGAGCCACGCAAACCAAAGAATGAATGCCATATCCAAAGATCCTTCATTGCAACTACCTCAAAAATGATCGTTGGATCGTGGTAGTGGCCTTTGTACTGGCCCTTCCACCCTGCAAGACAATTTTTCCATATCTAGTGCACACAGTCAAGTGATCCAAGCATCCCTGGCCATCCTCTTGTTTCACTCTCTGTCATCAACCTCTAGGTATCTTCCTCGTTGGGTGCTCTCAAGTACTCCAGGCCAAAGACAGCGATCAGTACTTTAGTGAACCTTCAAACGGCCTCCAAGATTGTGTCTTCACCAATGCGGACATAGTCGTCAACTACATTGGCAAAACACCCATATGCCAAGACTCCAACAGCCGCAATGCACTCCATCAGTGGGCTTGCACTTATATCTCCACTTGCATTTCTTCGGAGCTTTAACCGGCCATCATACCTCTCAACGGCTTTGGCAATGGTCAGAAAAAGACTTATGTGCATCCGAAAGCGCCGGCGAAAGTACATCTCCGGAAAGGTTGGCTTTGGATCAAAGTAGTCTCTCATGATCTTAGCATGGCCCTCCACTCTATCATGGCTGATGTGTATGTTGCCGAACTGTAATCCTCTCATAGGCCGCCGAACATCATCATTGAAAATCATGCCTAAAATGGTGTCAAAGTCATCTTCATCTGCTTCCTCTTCAGATGACGACGAGTCATCGAAGACCATCTCCCTAGACCTCTTCATCTACAATTCAAACGGATTGGTTCAAAAAGAAACTAACGAAAAAGTGACCTAGGGAATTCGTCGAACACTTGCGGTGCGGTGGAGGTGCACCGGCCGGCTGGTGTTGTTTAGACCAAACCGGAGGGAGGCGATGCGTGCAAATGACCTATAACGGTGTGCAAGCAAGGTGAGACGCGGCGACCGACAGAAAATGAAGAAGTTTCGAAGCAATCCGACGAATCGGCTATGGTGGTGGAGGTGGTGGAACACCTTGATTCCGACGACAGCAACGAGGGCTGAATGGGATCGACGTCAGGCAGAAGGACGGCGGGGCCTAGGAAGGCAACGAGGTAGCAGCAGGGCAGGCGAGCGGTCGTCGGGAGTCACACCAGCGAAGAGGCAGTGGAGGGGGCGACGCGAGGAAGAGGCGTGGCTTTTACTCGGAGCCGCAATGGCCGAGTATATTGAGGGAAAGGAGAGGCACCGGAGGATAATTTTTCCTCCACTACGGCGGATTAGGGATCGGTTAGGTGCGCGTTAGAGGAGTAAAGCCGACTTTTCAATCCTCTAACGCCGGATAGGGGATCGGTTAGAAATGCCCTGAGCCATCTCATCCCAACTTCTCTTCTCGAGCAATCCCCTCGCCCCTCTTTTTCTTTGGCTGCTATGTCCTTCCACTCAACATAGTCGCTATCTATTCCACGATCGGTTGAGGCAAGCCACATGTGTCAGCCACCACGGTAGCCGCTGCTAGTGCTACAAGCCTAGATCTGATGCTACGAGGGTCGGCTGCTATGTGCATCTGGTGCGCTAGAGAGCGACGCTTGGGGCTACAAGCCTGGCCATGAATGCTACAATTTGAGCTGGCCCTACAGGACTGCAATGCTGCAAGCGGGATTCTCTCGCAATGGCTTGCAACACAACTCCTTGCCCACAACTTCCATGTTGCAAGCCATTGCATGCATGGATGAGCACAACTGTGAACAAGGCCTCTGCTGTGGGCGACCTCAACAACTTCTGCTACGAGTTGGACCGAAGCCACATAGCCACTGATCGCAACATAATCCATGTTGCCATGGGTGACCGCAACACATCGTCTATGTTGCAAGGGATGGCCGTAGGCCCACGTCATGCAAGTTGAAGGTGACCACAAACATGGTCCATGTTGCAATGGGTGGCTGCAACATGGTCCATGCTCTAATGTTTGCAACAGGTGGCCAGAACAGATTGCAACATGGCTCATGTTGGAAAGCCGTAGGTGCAACACTGTCCTTATTGCAAACAGCGTGGCTAACGCGGGCGAAGTTCAGATGGTGTCGCACGCGCCACCCAACGGCCACCGAGGCGGCCGATCCAGTCCAGACAACCCGGCAGATGTAGCGTCTTTTTTAATCTTGCCTTCTAGTTCTTCTATACGTAAATGTAATCGCCCGTGGTGCCCTTCAAGTGTAAGTTTGAAAGATCACATAGAATTCAGGCAGATACCCGCTCTATACACAAGGATATTTTAACAAATATAAGCCGAAGCCTTGGCACACAAGCCATATAATTGTGGATTTGTGTTCTCGAATTTTTTTTAGATTTGAGATGCACGTGTTAAGAGGAGCACGCCGCACCTCCTTTTATTTGCGGGATCTTATTAGCTCCATCGGGAGCATTATTGACCGAATCCACAATGTACTACGTTGGTTGCCGCCGATGAGATGAGGCCATGCAAGATGCTCCCTCCTCCCTTTTCTCTCGGTTGGTTTTTTTGACTGAGATTAGTTCCAACCTCTACTGACCCCTAACGATAACTGGGGAAGGTGAAGCTGCCGCGCCTATATACGCTCCGCATCCCTCTTCCCGGATCGCCCATTCGCCCCAACTCATAACTCGCAACCAACCCTGCCTCCTTCTTCCTCAAGCGCGTGAGCTACTCCGCCCCGGCGACCCGAGCGAGATGGTTTTCGCCGACGCAGCTCGCAACGTCGTCGGCATCATCAGCAATGTCATCTCCTTCGGCCTCTTCCTCTCCCGGAGCGATCTAAAACAATTGTTTTTCATACTAAAATTTTATACTTATTTTAAATTAAGTGAATCATATTACAGTTGTAATTAATATTTTTCTATTACTTAGCCACATAAGAATGTTTCCAAATAATAATTATATTACTCATTGGTATACAGTTGTCATGTGCATCATTAACATTTTAATTTCACAAAATGAAAATTTTATGATGCACCAATTTTTTATTTATTGTTAAAACAATCTTTCAAATTTATTTTCTAATATTGCATTAACGATGTAGTGTATACATATTCGAAAATGCACTTTGGTGCTCGAGCACCATGTAGCTCGATATCCTGAGCACTTAGTTCACTCGTGATCTGTTTCTCCTGTGTATTCCAAGCCTGTAGATGGTCAATTAATTCCCGGAAGTACTGTATTTTTGGATATGTGCTGTCGGTCGTGGCCCAGCCCATTCATCGCAGTTTCTGTTTGTTTGGTACTATTGCTGCAGGGGGCATGTCTCAAAACATGTGTTAACTTAGTACTGATTAACAATCAGCGTATTAGGTCAAGCGTAATTAGGATTTAGCACTAAATATCATTGCAAAGTGACCAAAAGTATCTCGTGTCTGTCACCAAAACAGATTTGCAGAATCAAGAAGGTTGTACATTTTTTGCGGCGGGGACAAGATTGTACTGGATTACAAAATATTCTACAATAGTAATTGCAGATGATGATTAATTTTATGTCATGGACAGAAGTTCTTCCGTGTACAACTAATGATTCATCAAGAGATGCACAATAATATCTCACGTGATGTTTACTAATTTCCTCGGTCTCACGGTATAAGAGAGTTACATTATTGTGCATAAATACATGTTTTTTTGCTTTTTAAAATCATCCAAAAAATCACTTACGGATATCATATGTACGAATCCACAACATGATCAAGGAATTTTGGCTAGGGAATGCTTCCCAGAGGATCAACATTATCATTCATGATGATTGTAACCCGTTGATTCAATAACGAAATGCTTCTTCCCTGCAAAAGAAAATTCCACTTGACAAAAAAATGGTTACGACTTACACAAGAGGGCCATGAACGATTGCATTGGCAAGAAAATTTTGGCTGAACAAAATTGGTTGAACACATACGTGAAGTGAGAGTAAATGCTTTCAGATGGGAGAAACTAAACGAAAATATAAACAGGTGCTTAGATCTGGTAATCATGAAAACATACAATTTGGACAAAATCGACAACCATACACAACAGATCCACGAAGAATGACGCGAGGCCACTGCCGCTGGAGCTCAAATGGTCAAACACCGAAGGTGTCCAGATCTCATGTTCGTCGACAGTAAAAGGGAGAGAGAGAGGGGGAGGTGACAGGAAAAGGAATCAGAGAAAGACTACACACGCTTGACAGTTGTTAACAACTTAACATGGGCCATCACGACGATCCACGAAGCCGTTTCTGTCCGCGGGCACATGCATCCCAGGCGTATAAAGTGCAACGGCACCGCTGTAAATGGACGTATTCCTTTGCGTATTGCCAGCCAATATGCATCTCAACGCTCTAGTGGAAGCCCCAGATTCCGAGCTACATGGTGCCCGGGCGCCAAAACGCCTTACTCACACACATTGGCATATCTATGCGTGTGTTCATATATCTTTTAATATTACTGAATATTATGGTGGAGATTTCGAAATCATATATTTTCTAGTGTATATTAGCCAGTCATATTCCTGGAAACTTCTAGGGCATAAAATGTGACTTGTAAGTTGGGTTCAGTAATAGAATCATCGAAGAACGAAAAATGATGTTGATTGCACTTCTATGGTTTGGTTCCATAAGATGCTCGGCTAGATACACTTGGTATGATTTGGTGCAAATTAGATATCCCATACGTTTATTAAATTAAAAATAGTGCATTGGCTTAAACATTGAAATCTAGTTATTTGAAATCAAATTTGCCAATCGGATTAGCTTGCCTATGTGAGGTATAACTTATTAGTACATGGTGTGAACTTACACTTCTGCAAACTGAGGCTCTATTATATCCATTTAATATTTTTTTAGATATAATACTTAAGGTTTACTAGTATACGTTTTAGTTGGGTCATACTTAAGGTTTAATATTTTTTTAGATATAATACTTAAGGTTTACTAGTATACGTTTTAGTTGGGCCATACCTAGTTGGGCTATACCCTCTTGGGGTCCGGGGCAGTCGCTCCTTCGGCCCGACCTATAGGCCAGCCCTGTTGCGTTGGTTGCCGATGAGATCATGCCGCGACTATTTCTCGCTTTATGGAGAAAATGAAGCGAAACCGGGGATCGACCCCGGGTTTACTCGACAGGAGATAATGACGGTAGCCACTCCGCTCTGTGTTGAGTTCCTTTTTTTTGCGAGTAAACTTCTAATCTATTCATCTTCAATAATGGCAGTACAACAAACACTAGAAATAATAAAAATTATATCCAGATCCGTAGACCATCTAGCGACGACTACAAGCACTAAAGCGAGTTGAAGGCGCACCGCCGTTATCGCCCCTCCTTCGTCGGAGTCGGGCACAACTTGTTATAGTAGACAGTAGGGAAGTCGCTATGCTAAGACCTCATGGGACTAACACACCAGAACAGCAACCGCCACCAAAGAGGAATAACGTAGATCGAAGGGATCCAACCAAAAGACACACGAACATAGACGAACAATAACCAGATCCGTTTAAATCCATCGAGGATAGATCCACTGGAGACACACCTTCACACGCCCACCAACGATGCTAGACACAGCACCGGGACGGGGGCTAGTCAGGGGATCTTTATTCCATCTTTAGGGAGGCGCTGCCGTCTCGCCTTTCTGAGCAGGACACAAACCCTAACAAATCTGTGCTAAGTTCCTGATGTAATGTAGGGCGCGGCCTACTTCATGTAAAAGAGCCGATTTTCTCCACCGTTTTCCCGTTTTATTCAATTTTCTCCATGTTTTTTTCATTTTCTTTTGTTTCTTTTTTCTTTTTTGCGTTTGTTTTTAGTTTATTTTTTTATTTTTATTTTTCTACTGCAAGTTTAACACTTTTTAGATACAAATTTAAAATTTTTCTATTATATGGTCAACATTTTTTCTATACACATTTTTCAAATACTTGATGAACATTTTTCAAAAAAAAGATTAACATTTTTTTGAATACGTGGTCAACATTTTTCCTTTGTTTTTTTGGCTTTCATTTTATTGGTGTTTCTTTATTTTTTTTTGTTTTTCATTCTACATACTTATATACATGATCAACATGTTTCTAAATACATGTCCAACTTTTTCCAAATACCTATTCAACATATTTTAAATGCGTTTTCAACATTTTTATACCCCCTCCGTTCCTAAATATAGGGTGTATAGTTTTTAGCAAGAAAATTAAAGAGCGCACATGGAGGGAAAATTTCACAAGTTTTGGGCGAGATTACACCTGGCTAATTGACATGGGAAATAGAGGAGCTTGCCTCATATAAGAAAATGTAATCAAATCCCTGAAATGATTATCCAAATGAGTGCTGCAACACGATACACCTTATATTTTAGAGTTTTTTCTCAAAAATCTGTACACCTTACATCAAGGAACAGAGGGAGTATACATTATCAACATTGTTTTCTAATGCTTGTTCAACATTTTGAAATACTTGTTCAACATATTTATATACATAGTCAACATTTTCTCAAATACCTATTTAATATTTCTCATAGAAAAAAGTCCATTTTACTACCCTGGATAAAGTGGGTGGTTGACTTCACCCCCTGATCTTATTTTCGGCTTCTTCCACCCCCAAACAAACCAAAACCGGACAAAAAAGCCCCCTAGCCGGTTTCTTCACCCGCGGCTAATGTGCTAGTGGTCAACGGTGGTTTTGACCTCGCTGGGGAGCTCTTGTCAGGTCGGGCTGGATAGCGATACGGCGCGGGTTCAATCCGAACCAAAAAATCACCTTTCTTCTCCTCTCTCACAGCCCAAATCCCTAACCCTAGTTGCCATGGGCGGCGGCAGCGTGAGATCCACCACCGTGTCGGAGGACAGCGTGAGAGTTGACGATGGTGGCCGCGCGGCCCCGGTCATCGCCGCAGTCCCACCGAGTCGTAGCTTGCTGGATCAGTCTTTCCCGCAGGAGGTGTGGCGACAAGGAGAGTCGTCTCTCCGTCGGGAGAGGAGTCATGTGCTGACCTCGCGCACTCGGCCATGGATGCGCTCGAGGTGCGCTACGGCCACTACGTGCTTCTGGCGATGGCTGTCGGATATGGTGAGGAGAAAGTGACGCCGGTAGCTCTGCTGGCGACCTTGGAGCAGCGTTGCGGCGTGCTGCCATCGGAGGTGGTCATTGAGGTCGCATGCCCACCACACGACTTGTGGCTGACCTTCTCGATGGAGGAGAAGTGCACTGATGTGCTCTTCTCGTCGATGAAGATCAAGTGTTGCCGACGCTGGTTGCAGTTTTCACGCTGGAGCAAAATGGTTCGCGCCCAGCCGGGGGCTCTGGAGTACAAGAGCAAGCTCAGCTTTGATGGCCTCCCGAACCAGCCTGGACAATGGCTTTGGTGCAAGAAGTTCTGAAGGAACTTGGTGGTGAGCTGATCGAGATCCTGCCGCCGGCAAGCCACCGCGAGCTCAAGGTATTGGCTTGGCTTCGTGACCCATTCTTTGTTGGCAAGGTGGTGAAAGTTGAGTTACCTGAGCCGAAGGTGATAAACAAGCCACCCGAGTCCATGGATGAGTATGAAGCAATGCAATTGGAATTGGGTGACTACGGACCATCATCGCCGAGGAAGAAGAAAACGCTACTGTATCCAGTTTTGTGTCGTATGAAGGAGGTTGTCGATCGTGCTCCTCTGCTCACTGAAGACTTGCCGGCTGAGTAGCTACTAGCAGAAGGCGAGGACCTAACTCGCAAGCACATCTTCAAGACTATGCTGGGCAAGATTGATGGCAGTGACGATGCTGGAGCAGTTTGAGTTAGTTTGTTTTAGCTATTTGGCACTTTGGCACTTGTTTTGTGTGTGAAACAGTGAGCTACCTTATGTTAAAAAACTTTTAGCTAGTTTGGGTTCTACTTGAAGCTGATGTGTACTGCTTGTTGTGTGCCAAATTTGTGTCAAATAGTTGTGTAATGAGATGGTACCTGTCGTGGTTTTGTCACGGCAGATGCCCTTAGTGTCACGACTTAGTCGCGAGGCCAACGCATCTATGTGGTAGCTTGAGAGGGGTTGAGCGGGATGAGAGACGCAGGGCGGATCAACGCAAGACAAGGATTTAGACAGCTTCGGGCCCCGGGAAACATCATCCGGTAACAACCCTACATGCTGTTTGAGGCTAGATCTCATTACGCTCACGGGGAGTCGCCGTAAACCGACTCTCCTCTTTGTGTCTAGCCCTAAGATTGTTTCTTCTTGCTTGTAGCTTGTCCCTCTTTTGGGGAGCCCTACCCCTCCTTATATATGTTGAAGAGACGGGTTACATGTAGAGTCCTATTAGGATTAGGACTAGTCTATCTCTAATACAAAACCGGATACAAGTCCTGGTCTTAACTTCTTTTAAGGTAAATATTCCGCATGCCTTTCCTCTTAAACCAGCCCACCATAGTATGAACCGGCCTTCTGGGCCTTGCGCCTTGTCATCCGTCTGACCCGCCCGTCGGGTTACCAGTGAGTCATAATGACCAGGCGGGTTGCTTGTAAACCACCAGGTCAGGGCGGGTCACCAGTAATTCACCAAGTGTCAGCGGGGTCTTCAGATAAACCGCCAAGTCCGGCCGGGTTAACTTCCGGCCGGTTTACGCTGCGGGGTATATCCCTGACATCAGCCCCCAGTTTAATTTGGATTTATCCATGTTAAACTGATCCTATAAAACAAATACAAGAACAATTTTGATAGATTATGCTCCGGGTTAAGAATTCTTGTAACCGGCATCTGATCATCCTTAATTCCTTGCCATTTCCTTCTTCTAGAAAATCCAGGTCAATAAGCCAGCTTCATACTCAATTTGCTGACATTGGTTTCTCACAGAGAAATATTGTGAAGAATAATCCACTTGAGTCGGCTTCCAAAGCGCCAGTTTAAGAAATATGGGTCTTGAAACACTCATCTGATATTCAGCCGGCTTGAAGATGTAAAACTTGCCAATTTAATATTACCAAAATTGTCGGGTTATAAAAACTGATAATTTCGGGTCATGATTGTTTCCAACGCCATTTCATAATTGTTGCCAACGCCTGTTCATGATTGTTGCAGACACCGGGTCATAATGATTGGTGATGCCTGGTCAATAATTGTTGGTGACGCCGGGTCAATCTGGTTTGCTCAGAACTGAGAATCTAAAGATTTTTCTCCCTTATATCCATATTACCTGTAGCCCCCAAGTCTTGAGCAGAACAAAGTGATGGCTTAAGACTTGTTTCCATATAATTACTGCCACTTTGAAGAAATCCATGTTGTTCATCTCAATCACTAGTAAAAACTGAATACTCCATATATGTAGCCCTCAAGTGCCGGGTCATTATGCAATAATGAGGAGGGACTTTATAAATATGATCATGTAGACTTGAGCAGTGATGTGTAGCCCCCAAGGGCCGGCTTAGTAAGATAATACTAAACCGGGACTTGATATATACTTCAATGAAAATAACATCTCATAATGTAGCTTCCATCGTAGGGCTTGAACCCACATCCACAAGGTTAAGAGCTTTGTGCTTTACCAACCGAGCAATAAACCCTTTAATATAATGGATTAAGGCTTGTATACCTTGAATGTTTGACATGAGCAATTGGTAGCCCCCAAGGGCCGTCTCATTATGATATGATGAGTCGGGTCTTCAGTAAGATGATAAAAAAATGACTGTGCATTAGCCCCCAAGTGTCATGGTGCCTGCTTGCAGCGACATAAGACTTGCATATTTGATATAATCTCAACTTGAATAATGTAGCCCCCAAGTGCCGGGTCGCAAGCCTGCAGCGACTCGGGACTATTCCTTCCATTGTAGAATAAATCATATCCCATGAAAAAATAATAGCCATTGCGCTAAAGCGATGAAAACCTCAATAATACCGGTTATTAATAACCGTAATAAAATCCAGCCATGTTGGCTATTCAAGATAATATAATCCGGTATGAAAACCTTATTCATTCAATATCATAATGAAAATTCAGCCAAGTTTGGCTATTTGAATAATATAACCCAATGATTTATAAGCGCATGATTCCAATGTCGCAATCCAAATATATACTGGCGACTTATAGTCCAAAGCCAGGCCGGATTAATAAACATCGGACAATTTCTCATCATAGACTGGCAATTTATCGTCTTAAAGCCAGGCCGGTTTAATAAACACCGGATAATTTATCATCATACTGGCGACATATAGTCGAAAGTCGGGCCGGTTTAATAAACACCGGTGACTTATAATCATGCTTTATTCAACCTGTTTCTGCATACAACAAGTTTAAAGTGTCCTTGCGGTTTACCGCCGGACGGGTCATAATGCTCAACATATAACCTGGGTTTGGTTTATAACCAAGGCTGCACTTAAGAATAATCAAATATGAAATATATCATACCTGTGACATTGAATCACATCATTGGTTTACCAACTTTTTTGTAGTAAGGGTGATAATCCCAATCTTGAGTACTGATAACTCTTTCCATATTGTGCCGGTTTATGATAAAACCGTACCGGGTTATGATAGACACCGGATTATCCATATATAATACTGGCGGTTGTAGTCGAACCAGACCGGGTTAATAATCGCCGGATTATAATTGGTCATGTACTGACAACTTGTAGTTGAAAGTCAAGCCGGGTTAATGAACACCGGTTTACTCCATAATAAGATGGTAACATAAAATCAAACCGGGCAGATAGTCTCCGGATTAAGATTTGACCGTGTTCCGCCATTTGTAATTGACAGTCGAACCGGTTTAATAATGTCGGTTTAAAAACGCAACAAAAGTAAAAGGTCTTTAGCAAAAAAGAACAGAATTCCAGCAAAGGCAAACCTAAAATCATTTGCAAATGAGGCTTTAAGCCGATCAAGAGGCATTACCATGGTCGGACATGACCAAGCCCCCAAAAGGCGTAGCTATGGTTCGAGTCAGCCAGGTCCCCAAATGATGTGTTGGCATTACGCCGATTAAGAGGTGTAGCGACGGTCCGGGTTCGACCAAAGCCCCCAAGTGATGCTGTGGCACTAGGCCGATCAAGAGGCGTGACTATGGTTCAGACGTGACCACAAGTCCCCAAGTGATGCTGTGGCTTTACGCCGATCAAGAGGTGTAGCAATGGTTCGGGTTCGACCAAAGCCCCCAAGTGATGCTGCGGCACTAGGCCGATCAAGAGGCGTGACTATGGTTCAGACTTGACCAAGTCCCCAAGTGATGCTGTGGCTTTTCACCTATCAAAAGGTGTTGCTATGGTTCGGACACGACCAAAGCCCCCAAGTGATATTGTGGCATTGCGCCGATCAAGAGGTGTAGCTATGGTTCGGATATGACCAAAGCCCCCAAGTGATATTGTGGCATTGCGCCGATCAAGAGGTGTAGCTATGGTTCGGATACGACCAAAGCCCCCAAGTGATATTGTGGCATTGCGCCAATCAAGAGGTGTAGCTATGGTTCGGATACGACCAAAGCCCCCAAGTGATCAATAATATGATAAGCCAATAAGGCATGATACCCATGTTTGAACCGCGTACCATGGCAGCAGGTCCCCTTCGGCAACTTTAACTTTTTGCAAGAGATAAATTCTTCTTGAACCAGGATATTGAACCGGATATTGAGAGCTTCAAAGCTTTGTGGGAGACATCTTTCCCTTGAACTGGATTGTAAACCGGAATCTTCATTTTCAGCCAAAAATTTTCTGACGGCCTTTCAACTCGAACTTGCGAGAAGTTAATTCCTTTTTGAACTGGACACTTTTAAACCGGATTTGAGAGCTTCAGAGCTTTGTGGGAGAACAGATTTCCCTTGAACCGGATATTAAACCGGCATTCTTCATTTTGAACTAGAAATTTTCTGACGGCCCTTAAATTTTCATCCATATGGTAGTAGCTTCCGGGACCGGGTTATCTTTCCCTCCAGCGACCTGGGGTTCTTGACTTCACTGACAAACCGGCAACCATTGCTGAGTCATATCATTGTAGCCCCCGAGTGACTCGAGGAGTTGGCTTGAGATTTTCCATATTTGACCGTGATATAAACCGACATAACTTGTGTAGCATTGGTGTTGATAGCACGATGTGAATCCACAGAAGGTTGAGGTGACTGCGGCGGATTATAAATGATTTGTATAAGCCGTGTCAACAACTCGGCCAATGGTTCCTTACAATTGGCTATTTGAAGTTAACCAAACTGCAGTGGCGGCGACTTGCGTGCCTGCCCATTGATCCATCCAGTGCAGACGGCGATTGATGGTATATGATAATTTGCCTTCATTTTGTTGAAAGAAAACCGGGCTACCCAAGTTGTGATTTTCTCAAACAGCTCATGCAGACAGGTGCGGCCCGGTGTGTTGATGTAGAAGACCGCGGTTTCAGAGGCAGCACAGACACATGAGTCGGCCGCACCATTGTAAACCGGCGTGGACGGGCGAGTTAGCCACATCATATTGATGTAAAGCGGTCTGCAAAATGGCGGCTTGCAGATATATTCACCGAGCTTGATGGTGTGGTCAGATGCTAGCGCATTATAATGGTGGTGCGAGCAATACATCCATGCCCCGACCATAGCTTTTGCGATGAACAATTGCTCCTGCATAAATAATATCGCAAGCCGGAGTAATTTGTTCCTTCAAAGAATAAAAAATGTATGAATAAAAATTGATTGGACAGATTTCACCTTGATATGTTAGGCCAGAAATCATCCACCGCGGAGTTGATGATCACTATGGGCGAGTCGGCCGCGGGAGCTGACTAATGAACCGGCCGCGGCGTTATAAGCCGGTGCGGACGAGCAAGTTTTTGTCCTCCTTATTGTAAGCCGGCGCGGGCGCGTGAACCGACCGCGAGAGCGGACGGGCGAGTCGTCTGTGGCATTGTAATCCAGTGCGAACGAGCAAGTTTGTCCTCCTCATTGTAAGCCGGCACGGGCGCGTGAACCGACCGCGAGAGCGGACGGGCGAGTCGTCCGTGGCGTTGTAATCCGATGCGGTCGCGAGAGACGGCCACAGTGTTGGAAACAGCCCGGACCTGGGCGAGACAAACGTGGATACGTATGATGAATCGGTTACACGTGCGGATGTAGCGGGGGCGGCGACTTGCACAAATAATGCTGGCGCGCACCCTTTATGCGACACCTTTATAAGGAATAATGGTCCTGCGAAAAAAAATTATCATAGATCAGAGTAATTGTTCTTCAAACAAAATACGTGCTGAAAAAATACTTAGAAAGGATATCATCCGATGATTTGTTGGATGATCGTGAATGCTGATTTTGGATAATGCTAGACACATGTACGATGTAGAAACAGCATATATACACGCCAATCTGATGGGACGTGAGAAGCACATTTGCTTGACGTTACATGGCTAGCCTGGCCGCTTCTTCCTTGTATTTCTTCTGATCAGATGGTTTCTGTTTCATGGAGCTCTCGTATCGCCATCTAGTAGTACAGTGCTCGTCAAACTTTGAGACTTGTGCCAATAAACAATGTAATGGAGATCTTTTGCATTCTCTGTTTTCCAAGACAATGTTCTCATCATAAGACCATCGGAACGATTCCAAAATACCCGCGTGATCCTAAATATTTTTAGTGAAATTTGAAAAGAGAAGAGTCAAAACTCTAGGTCAGGATGCCTTACCAGAGCGATGAGGAGACTAGGAAGTAAAAAGAATTCCTAAACTCTCCGATATATAATTCCTAAATGACTCAAAACATTTTTGTTATCAAAACTCGGCCGCTAAAAACGATCAAGCAATGGGGCTCCTAAGGTTGGGGAAGGCTCTGATACCAACTTGTAACACCCTCGATGTGACTATAGCTCCCACGTGTCGAGGCACGACTTAGAGGCATAATCGCATTGAAGACATATGTCGCAAGTTAGGCAATCTTCACAACATCCCATGTAATATAAATAATAACAAAGGGGAGATAACATAGTTGGCTTACACTCGCCACGTCAATCAAGTACATAAATAACATTACATCATCCAAACACTCATGGCCCGACTACGGCGCCAAAATAAAAGAGAACCCAACATGCGACACGGTCCCAATCACCCCCAACTGGGCACCACTACTGATCATCGGAAAAAGAAACATAGTAACGTTGAGAGTCTTCATCGAACTCCCACTTGAGCTCATACGCGTCACCTGGAGCGGAATCATCAGGCCCTGCATCTGATGTAATAGTAATCTGTGAGCCACAGGGACTCAGCAATCTCGCACCCTCCCGATCAAGACTATTTAAGCTTATAGGTAAGGCAAGGTAAAATATGAGTGGAGCTGCAGCAAGCGACTAGCAAGTATGGTGGCTAACTTATTCGCAAAAGAGGGAGAGAAGAGGAGGCAAAGCGCGAGCGAGAAACTAGAGAGCAACCTGCGCAAACATTACTCCAACACCGTGTCCACTTCCCGGACTCCGCCGAGAAGAGGCCATCACGGTAACCCACTCAGTTGATTCATTTTAATTATATTAAGGTTCAAGTTATCTACAACCGGACATTAACAAATTCCCATCTGCCTATAACCGCGGGCACGGCTTTTGAAAGTTCAAATCCCTGCAGGGGAGTCCCAACTTAGCCCATGACAAGCTCTCACGGTCAACGAAGGAATAGACCTCCTCCCAAGACGTTCCGATCAGACTCGGTATCTCGGTTACTCAAGACACTTCGACAGGTTAAAACAAGACCAGCAACACCGCCCGAATGTGCCGACAAATCCCGATAGGAGCTGCACATATCTCTTTCTCAGGGCACACTCAGATGAGTGCTCCATACAACTAAAACCAAACCTCGAGTTTCCCCGAGGGGGCGCTGCACAGGACTCTAGTTTGGACCAACACTCAGAGGAGCACTGGCCCGGGGGGGTTTAAATAGGATGACCCGCGGGCTCCGGAAACCCGAGGGAAAAAGAGGCTAGGTGGAAAATGGTAAGACCAAGGTTGGGCATTGCTGGAAAAGCTTTAATCAAGGCGAACTATCAAGGGGTTCCCATTATAACCCAACCGCGTAAGGAACGCAAAATCCGGGAACATAACACCGATATGACGGAAACTAGGGCGGCAAGAGTGGAACAAAACACTAGGCGAGAGGCCGAGCCTTCCACCCTTTACCAAGTATAGAGATGCATTAAGATAACAAGATAATATAATGATATCCCAACAAGTAAATAAATGTTCCAACAAGGAACGGCCTCCAATCTTCACCTGCAACTAGCAACGCTATAAGAGGGGCTGAGCAAAGCGGTAACATAGCCAATCAACGGTTTGCTAGAACATGGTGGGTTAGAGGTTTGACATGGCAATTTGGGAGGCTTGCAAGCAAGTGGTAGGCATCGTAGCAATGGCATAGCAAAAGAGCGAGCAAACTAGCATAGCAAAGATAGTAGTGATTTCGAGGGTATGATCATCTTGCCTGCACAGTTGTCAGAGTTGACTGGATTCTCGAAAGCAAACTCAACGGGCTCCTCGTTAGCGAACTCGTCTCCCGGATCTACCCAAACAAGACAAACAAGCAACAAGGATACAATCAACCACGTGCAAACTCAAACAACACAATGCAAAGATGATATGCTATGCGGGATGCGATGCGGGATGCAAAATGCAAGATATGACAGGAAATGCATGAACCTGGCCTCAACATGGAAATCCAAGTGTGCCACTGGAAAGATGAGATGAAATCGCTTGAAAACGATATAAAGAATGCCGGAATCGGAGTTACGGTTTGGAAATGGCAAGCGATTCAAGAATGACACCGGTCTGCGATTTACAGCAAGTAGGCATCTAAATGCAACGAAATGAACATGCTACAGCCACCAAACATGACAAAAAAATACATGGCAGGGATGCACACAAGATGCTTAACAAAAGTCTAGCACTGAGCTATGGCCAAATCATCCATTAACAGGTTCAAACAAGCATGGCAAAAACGCATATGGCAAAGAGATCTCAGACTTAGTGAAATTAACACTTGTCTGGAATTTCAGATCAGGTAGCCCTCTTCGGAGCAACAAAACTACATGGTACAGGATCTGAACATGGAAAAGTAAAGCATGGCATGGAGCTACTCAAAGATATTAACAAAAGTCCCTTAGTGACCTTGAGCCAAAAGGGATCACAAAATATACTAACAAGCACACGAACATAGCAAAAACATAATCAGTTTTCAGACTTAGTGAAAACTGGGACATGCTGAAACATAACTCACGAAGGCATGTTTACGAGCTCGATGCACTCACCACGGTGCAAGTCATGGCAATACAAGCATACATCCCTTAAGAAGGCACAAAATGCAAGCTATACATGGCAAGAACAATGGCATAGCATGCACGGGTCAACTACAACATCACCGGCAAAATTGCAAACAAGTTGACAATCTGCCCAGATTCACAAAGTAGCAAAAGTAGAGCTCGATTGACTCAAGCTAGGTTGCTCCATAATTGCAAACAAAGACATGGATGGATAGAGCACTACAATATCAACAAAACTCCCTTACTGATCATCCTCAAAAGAGGCACGGATCACTAGGAAACAACAAGAACATATGGCATCATGAGATAAACAGCTCCAGGACTTAGTGAAATCACTAAGTCCCTGAAAACAGAATTAGCAAGTGCACCACTTTGCAAGCTTGCACAAGTCACCACACACATTCTAAAAATACATGGGTTGCACCTCTGGAGAGATGACAAAACCCTTAACAAAACATATGTAGAACTCACGGGCATAGCATGCACACAATAATCATGGCAAAAATGACAAAAGTGCTAAACGGAGTAGCAGATCTAACAATTAACTCAAGTAGCCCTCTTCTAACAGCATTTCGGGCATCAAGATGAGCTCAAATGAAAATGATGCAATGGAATGAAATGATGTACTCTCTGAGATGAACATTTTGATATGCTATATGCCAAAAACGGAGTTACGGATGCAACGTTACGATGCGATGAACAGGAGCACATGGGTTAGGGTTTCGGGCAAAAAGTCAACCGTCTCAGATCCAAATCTAGATCCAGCCGGAGTTACTGTTCATGCACGGACTTCGAGGATGGCGAAGGGGCTTGGAGCTCGCCGGAGGAGCTCGGACGAGGCCGGGGCGACGAGGAGGCGGCGCCGGCGGGCACGGACTTCGAGGCGGCGGGCGCGGCGGCACCTGTGGCGGTTGGTGGCGTCGGGCGGCGCCGGACTAGGGCGGCGCGGCGGGCTGCGGCCAACCGGCGGCGAGCGGCGCGCGGCGGCTCCGGTCACCTCAGGCGGCCGGGCGCGAAGAGGAGGGCGGCGGCTTCGGGCAAGAGGAGGCGGGGCGATGCGGGCCGGGAAGGCCCTGCACGGGCCTGCGGGCCGGCGGCGGGGTCGGTGATGTGGGGCGCAGGGCGCGGTGGCGGCGGCGAACCCGGGAGCACCACGTGGCGGCGGTGGCGGATCCGGACACGTCCGGCTCGGCGCGGACGTTGTCCGGCGACGGCGGAGATCCTCTTTTTTTAGGGTTAGGGGGAGAGGATCCGCGAATTTGGAATGGGGGGTGTATATATAGGCATAGGGGAGCTAGGAGAGTCCAAATGAGGTGCGGTTTTCGGCCACGCGATCGTGATCGAACGCTCTAGATGATGGAGCAGAGTTAGGTGGGTTTTGGGCCAAATTGGAGGGGTGTTTGGCTGCAACACACACGAGGCCTTTCGGTCCCTCGGTTAACCGTTGGAGTATCAAACGAAGTCCAAATGATACGAAACTTGACAGGCGGTCTACCGGTAGTAAACCAAGGCCGCTTGGCAAGTCTCGGTCCAATCAGGAAATGTTTAATCCCCACACATGAAAGAAAGCTAGAAATGACCACCGGAGGAGAACGAAGCGCCAGAATGCAAAATGGACAACGGGGAAAATGCTCGAATGCATGAGACGAACACGTATGCAAATGCAATGCACATGATGACATGATATGAGATGCATGACAATGACAACAACACACGGAGACAAAAACCCGAACCCGAGGAAATAAATATAACTTAACGCCGGAAACGGCAAGAGTTGGAGTACAAATTGGGAAAGTTACATCCGGGGTGTTACAACACTCCACCACTACGAAAAGATCTCGTCCCGAGATCTAGGACCGAAAGAACGCCGGGTACTCAGAACGGAGGTGATCCTCGCGTTCCCAGGTAGCTTCACAGTCGGAATGGTGTGACCACTTGACTTTGAGAAATTTGATTGACTTGTTGCGAGTCTTGCGTTCAGTCTCTTCAAGAATAGCAACTGGGTGCTCACGATAAGAGATATCTTCTTGGAGCTTAATGTCCTCGAAGTTGACGGTGCGGTCAGGAGTCTTGAAGCACTTTCGAAGCTGAGAGACATGGAACACGTCATGAACATTTGCAAAGTTTGAAGGAAGCTCGAGTTGATAGGCGAGGTCACCTCTCTTGCTGACAATCTTGAAAGGTCCCACGTATCTGGGGGCAAGCTTCCCTTTGATACTGAAGCGACGAGTACCTTTCATAGGAGAGATGTGGAGGTAAACATGATCTCTGATCTCGAAAGCCAAATCACGGTGCTTACTATCATAGTAGCTCTTCTGGCGGGATTGGGCTGCTTTGAGGTTATCTCGAATGACTTTGCACATTTCTTCTGCCTCTGTGATTAAGTCATTACCCAAAAGCTGACGTTCACCGGTTTCGGACCAGTTGAGAGGGGTACGACACTTCCTGCCATACAGAATTTCGAAAGGGGCCTTGCCCGAACTTGCTTGAAAACTGTTGTTGTAGGAGAATTCAGCATAAGGAAGACAATCCTCCCACTTCATGCCGAAGGAGATCATACAAGCCCTGAGCATATCTTCAAGAATCTGGTTCACACGCTCGACTTGACCGCTAGTTTGAGGATGGAAAGCTGTGCTGAAGCGGATGTTCGTGCCCATGGCCTTCTGGAAAGAATCCCAAAACTTCGAGGTAAAGATGCTGCCACGGTCTGAAGAGATCACTTGTGGAATACCGTGCAGAGACAATACGAGAGGTATAGAGTTCTGCCAATTGAGCTGCAGTGATCGACTCTTTGATAGGCAGAAAGTGAGCCACTTTGGTGAGTTTGTCGATGACAACGAATATAGCATCATTGCCACGCTTGGACTTTGGAAACCCAGTCACGAAGTCCATTTCAATGTGGTCAAACTTCCATTCTGGAATGGCAAGAGGTTGGAGGAGACCAGCTGGCCTTTGGTATTCTGCCTTCACTCTTCTGCAGGCATCACATTCATTCACGAATTGAGCAATCTCGTGCTTCATTCGAGTCCACCAATAAGCCTGCTTAAGGTCCTGATACATCTTCGTGCTCCCAGGGTGGATGGAGAGGAGGGAATTGTGAGCCTCGTTCATGATCACTTTACGAAGTTCACCTTTGGGTACCACAATTCGATCCTCGAAGAAGAGAGTGTCCTTGTCATCAAGGCGGTGGCACTTGTACTTGGACTGACTCTTGGCAATCCCAATCTTCACCTTTTTCACCATAGCATCAAGAAGCTGGGCTTGGCGAATCTGGTCTTCCAAGGTAGGAGAGACTTGAAGGTTGGCGAGGAAACCTTGAGGAACAACTTGCAGATTAAGTTTGCGGAAAGCTTCACAAAGCTCGGGTTGATAAGGCTTAAGAATCAGACTGTTGCAGTAGGCTTTCCTGCTCAAAGCGTCATCAATCACATTGGCCTTGCCTGGAGTATACTCGATACTCGGATTATACTCTTGAATCATCTCGACCCATCGAGTTTGCCTGAGGTTGAGATTAGGCTGAGTGAAGATGTACTTGAGACTCTTGTGATCAGTGAAAATGTCCACTTTTCTTCCCAATAGAAGATGTCTCCAAGTCAAAAGAGCATGCACAACTGCCGCCAACTCGAGATCATGAGTGGGGTAGTTCTTCTCATTAGGCTTCAACTGGCGAGAGGTATAAGCAACAACTTTCTTCTCTTGCATCAATACTGCGCCAAGACCTTGGTGAGAGGCATCACAAAAGACCTCGTACGGCTTGGATTCATCAGGTGGAGTCAGAACTGGAGCAGTGATCAATTTCTCTTTCAAAGTGTTGAAAGCAACATCACACTCCGGAGACCAAACGTACTTGACGTGCTTCTGAAGAAGATTAGAGAGAGGCTTCGCGATCTTAGAAAAGTTTTCAACGAATCTTCGGCAATAGCTTGCGAGACCGAGGAAGCTACGGATCTGCTTCACATTCTGAGGAGGTTCCCAATTCACAATTGCAGACACCTTCTCAGGATTCACGGCAATGCCCTTGGCAGAGATGATATGACCAAGATAAAGAACCTCATCGAGCCAAAACTCACACTTGGAGAACTTGGCGTAGAACTGATGTTCCCTGAGCTTATCAAGAACCAAACGCAAGTGCTTGGCATGATCTTCCTTGTTCTTGGAGAAAACCAGAATGTCGTTGAGATAGACCAAAACGAAGTCATTGGTGTAGGCGTTGAAGATGAAGTTCATCATGCGAGAGAACGTCGGAGGAGCGTTGGCGAGGCCAAAAGACATGACAGTGTATTCATATGAACCAAAGCTTGTTCTGAATGCTGTCTTGGGAATATCTTCTTCACGAATGCGAATCTGATGATAGCCCATACGGAGATCAAGCTTGGAGAATACTTGGGCACCTTTGAGTTGTTCGAACAGCTCATTGATGTTGGGAAGTGGGTATTTGTTCTTGATGGTCTTCTTGTTCAATGGATGGTAATGAACACAAAGTCGGTCCGTTCCATCCTTCTTCTTCACAAAAAGAACACCACAACCCCACGGAGAAGAACTAGGCCGGATAAGACCCATTTTCTCTTGAATATTGAGTTGCTTCTTCAGCTCCTTCAACTCTTCAGGTCCGAGCTTGTAAGGACGCTTGCACACAGGTTCCGTACCAGGCTCAAGATCAATAACGAATTCAACTGGCCGGTGCGGAGGCATTCCTGGAAGCTCTTCTGGAAAGACGTCTTGATATTCGCAAACGACTGAAATTTGAGAGATAGCATCCAATTCACCCTTCTCATTGAGAGAAAACAGACGGATAGTATCATCACGAGCGGCAAAGACAATTACATCCTCAGACGAATGAGTCAATTGAATCTGCCTGGCAGCACAATCAAGATGTGCCTTGTGCTTAGAAAGCCAATCCATCCTGAGAATAAGATCAATATCCGAGTTACCAAGAACAATTGGGGAAGAAAGGAACTTGTAGTCACCCAATGTGATAGTAACCTCCGGGACGCAGGTGTTAGCTGTCATCTGCTTGCCCGATGACACAATTTGCAAGGAACTTTGCAGATACTGATAATCACACTCATACTTTGATGCAAAAGGTTTGGAAATGAAGCAATGCGATGCACCAGTGTCAAAAAGAACTCTTGCAGGAATATCATTAACAGGAAGGTTACCCATGATCACATCTGATGAGTCCTCTGCCTGAGCTGCATTCATCAAATTGACCTTGGCGAACTTGGGGTTATGCTTGACCACAGCTGTACTTGCCGATCTCACAGGAGGAGGAAGACGCCTCTGGTTGAGACACTTGTTGGCATAGTGACCCTTCTGTTGGCACTTGTTGCACGTGACCTCTGAAAGCGGATGGTGATACGGAGCACTCGATCTTGGAGCTTGAGACGAAGTCTTGTTCTGAAAGCCAAGGTTGGGTGGGTGGGAAGAACCGCTGCCACCTTTACTCTTCTGCTGATACGGCTGACGGAACGGAGGAGGAGGAAGCCAATAGTTCTGCTGCTTGGCCACTTGAGTAGAGGAAGAAGTTGTAATATCTATGACTCGCTTCTTGGAAGCATCAAACCTCAACTGAGCAGCCTCTTGCTTCAGTGCCATGTTGTAGAACTCATCGTACCTCAAGGGCTCAAAGAGAACAAGAGCGAGCTGGATATCTTCTCTGAGACCACCCCTGAACTGGTATATCATGCTCTTCTCATCCGGGACGTCCTGCTTGGCAAAGCGGGCGAGCTTCTGGAACAACTTGTTGTAGTCATAGACAGACAAAGAGCCTTGCTTCAGATTGCGGAATTCCTCACGCTTGCTTTCAACCACGCTCTGCGGAATATGATGAGCTTGGAAATCTCGACGGAAATCATCCCAAGTGATAACACGTCCACCTCTGGAATCCTTGTACTGCTGGAACCATTCTGCAGCTTGATCTTTGAGTTGGAAGGAAGCGAACTTAACAAAGTCCTCAGGCCTGACGTTACTGCACTCGAAATGCTTACACAGATCCACAAGCCAATCGTCAGCATCAGTTGCCTCAACACAATTGCTGAAAGTCTTTGGCCCGTTAGCAAGGAATTGGTTGAGTGTAGCAAAGTGACTCTGATTGCTGCCTTGATTCCCTTGGTTGCTTTGATTGCGCTCTTGGAGAATTTGCATGATCAACTGTGTGTTTGCATTGGTTGCGGCCATCACAGCTTGCCATGCCTCCGGAGGAGGTGGAGGTGGTGGCGGATCAGGATTCGGAGTCGTGCGTGTTGGAGGAGCCATCCTGAAGAGGTTGACCACCATTAGCACATTGACAGATAAATATTGAAGCTGAATCCAACGGAATGAAAATTGCAACATATAGTCTTCACATCCGAACAAAATGAACGAATGCATTCCTCTTAAAATGGTCACATATCCATAAATTGAGAAGCCACGTAGAATTAAGGTAGAGAAATAAATCAACAAGGTACGGATCAAGAACGAATAATCGGTAAGAAATCCCAATCTCAAACCAATATCCGTGGAAGAACTAGAGCTACTAGAATTCCCACCTATGAAACTCCCGAACCTTTCCGGTTATGCAATCAGGTGTTGGGGATACAGGGGAAGCATAATATCTCACCCAAACTAGCAAATCCTACATCCAGCTGTATCCATCCTTCAACACATAACCAAGAAACCTTCGGAAACCATCTACCTCAACCTTCGAAAAGCATCCGTTATACAAGTTATGGCGATACTCCCGAACTCCCGCCCCAGTACTGGGTGGCGTCAAGGTTATCTCACCAACGAACTGCATAAAAGAGATTTTCGATGTCGGCGTACTAAACTCAGGTATTCCAGAACTGCAACGATAAAATTATGATGACAACACCTCAGAGCTCAACTCCCCGGGACACTTCCACTAAACCCCTGACAGGAGGCACCAAGACAATGTTCTCATCATAAAACCATCGGAACGATTCCAAGATACCCGCGTGATCCTAAATTTTTTTTAGTGAAATTTGAGAAGAGAAGAGTCAAAACTCTACGTCAGGATGCCTTACAAGAGCGATGAGGAGACTGGGAAGTAAAAAGAATTCCTAAACTCTCCGATATATAATTCCTAAATGACTCAAAACATTTTTCTAGACACAACTCGGTCGCTAAAAGCGATCAAGCAATGGGGCTCCTAAGGTCGGGGAAGGCTCTGATACCAACTTGTAACACCCTCGATGCGACTATAGCTCCCACGTGTCGAGGCACGACTTAGAGGCATAATCGCATTGAAGGCATATGTCGCAAGTTAGGCAATCTTCACAACATCCCATGTAATATAAATAATAACAAAGGGGAGATAACATAGTTGGCTTACACTCGCCACGTCAATCAAGTACATAAATAAAATTACATCATCCAAACACTCATGGCCCGACTACGGTGCCAAAATAAAAGAGAACCCAACATGCGACACGGTCCCAATCACCCCCAACTGGGCACCACTACTAATCATCGGGAAAAGAAACATAGTAACGTTGAGAGTCTTCGTCGAACTCCCACTTGAGCTCATACGCGTCACCTGGAGCGGAATCATCAGGCCCTGGATCTGGTGTAATAGTAATCTGTGAGCCACATGGACTCAGCAATCTCGCACTCTCGCGATCAAGACTATTTAAGCTTATAGGTAAGGCAAGGTAAAATATGAGTGGAGCTGCAGCAAGCGACTAGCAAGTATGGTGGCTAACTTATTCGCAAAAGAGGGCGAGAAGAGTAGGCAAAGCGCGAGCGAGAAACTAGAGAGCAACCTGCGCAAACATTACTCCAACACCGTGTCCACTTCCCGGACTCCGCCGAGAAGAGGCCATCACGGTAACCCACTCAGCTGATTCATTTTAATTATATTAAGGTTCAATTATCTACAACCGGACATTAACAAATTCCCATCTGCCCATAACCGCGGGCACGGCTTTCGAAAGTTCAAATCCCTGCAGGGGAGTCCCAACTTAGCCCATGACAAGCTCTCACGGTCAACGAAGGAATAGACCTCCTCCCAAGACGTTCCGATCAGACTCGGTATCTCGGTTACTCAAGACACTTCGACAGGTTAAAACAAGACCAGCAACACCGCCCGAATGTGCCGACAAATCCCGATAGGAGCTGCACATATCTCTTTCTCAGGGCACACTCAGATGAGCGCTCCATACAACTAAAACCAAACCTCGAGTTTCCCCGAGGGGGCGCTGCACAAGACTCTAGTTTGGACCAACACTCAGAGGAGCACTGGCCCGGGGGGTTTAAAATAAGATGACCCGCGGGCTCCGGAAACCCGAGGGAAAAAGAGGCTAGGTGGAAAATGGTAAGACCAAGGTTGGGCATTGCTGGAAAAGCTTTAATCAAGGCGAACTATCAAGGGGTTCCCATTATAACCCAACCGCGTAAGGAACGCAAAATCCGGGAACATAACACTGATATGACGGAAACTAGGGCGGCAAGAGTGGAACAAAACACTAGGCGAGAGGCCGAGCCTTCCACCCTTTACCAAGTATATAGATGCATTAAGATAACAAGATAATATAATGATATCCCAACAAGTAAATAAATGTTCCAACCAGGAACGGCCTCCAATCTTCACCTGCAACTAGCAACGCTATAAGAGGGGCTGAGCAAAGCGGTAACATAGCCAATCAACGGTTTGCTAGGACATGGTGGGTTAGAGGTTTGACATGGCAATTTGGGAGGCTTGCAAGCAAGTGGTAGGCATCGTAGCAATGGCATAGCAAAAGAGCGAGCAAACTAGCATAGTAAAGATAGTAGTGATTTCGAGGGTATGATCATTTTGCCTGCACAGTTGTCAGAGTTGACTGGATCCTCGAAAGCAAACTCAACGGGCTCCTCGTTAGCGAACTCGTCTCCCGGCTCTACCCAAACAAGACAAACAAGCAACAAGGATACAATCAACCACGTGCAAACTCAAACAACACAATGCAAAGATGATATGCTATGCGGGATGCGATGCGGGATGCAAAATGCAAGATATGACAGGAAATGCATGAACCTGGCCTCAACATGGAAATCCAAGTGTGGCACTGGAAAGATGAGATGAAATCGCTTGAAAACGATATAAAGAACGCCGGAATCGGAGTTACGGTTTGGAAATGGCAAGCGATTCAAGAATGACACCGGTCTGCGATTTACAGCAAGTAGGCATCTAAATGCAACGCAATGAACATGCTACAGCCACCAAATATGACAAAAAAATACATGGCAGGGATGCACACAAGATGCTTAAAAAAAGTCTAGCACTGAGCTACGGCCAAATCATCCATTAACAGGTTCAAACAAGCATGGCAAAAACGCATATGGCAAAGAGATCTCAGACTTAGTGAAATTAACACTTGTCTGGAATTTCAGATCAGGTAGCCCTCTTCGGAGCAACAAAACTACATGCTACAGGACCTGAACATGGCAAAGTAAAGCATGGCATGGAGCTACTCAAAGATCTTAACAAAAGTCCCTTAGTGACCTTGAGCCAAAAGGGATCACAAAATATACTAACAAGCACACGAACATAGCAAAAACATAATCAGTTTTCAGACTTAGTGAAAACTGGGACATGCTGAAACATAACTCACGAAGGCATGTTTACGAGCTCGATGCACTCACCACGGTGCAAGTCATGGCAAGACAAGCATACATCCCTTAAGAAGGCACAAAATGCAAGCTATACATGGCAAGAACAATGGCATAGCATGCACGGGTCAACTACAACATCACCGGCAAAATTGCAAACAAGTTGACAATCTGCCCAGATTCACAAAGTAGCAAAAGTAGAGCTTGATTGACTCAAGATAGGTTGCTCCATAATTGCAAACAAAGACATGGATGGATAGAGCACTACAATATCAACAAAACTCCCTTACTGATCATCCTCAAAAGAGGCACGGATCACTAGGAAACAACAAGAACATATGGCATCATGAGATAAACAGCTCCAGGACTTAGTGAAATCACTAAGTCCCTGAAAACAGAATTAGCAAGTGCACCACTTTGCAAGCTTGCACAAGTCACCACACACATCCTAAAAATACATGGGTTGCACCTCTTGAGAGATGACAAAACCCTTAACAAAACATATGTAAAACTCACGGGCATAGCATGCACACAATAATCATGGCAAAAATGACAAAAGTGCTAAACGGAGTAGCAGATCTGACAATTAACTCAAGTAGCCCCCTTCTAACAGCATTTCGGGCATCAAGGTGAGCTCAAATGAAAATGATGCAATGGAATGAAATGATGTACTCTCTGAGATGAACATTTTGATATGCTATATGCCAAAAACGGAGTTACGGATGCAAAGTTACGATGCGATGAACAGGAGCACATGGGTTAGGGTTTCGGGCAAAAAGTCAACCGTCTCAGATCCAGATCTAGATCCGGCCGGAGTTACTGTTCATGAACGGACTTCGAGGATGTTCGGAGGGGCTTGGAGCTCGCCGGAGGAGCTCGGACGAAGCCGGGGCGACGAGGAGGCGGCGCCGGCGGGCACGGACTTCGAGGCGGCGGGCGCGGCGGCACCGGTGGCGGTTGGTGGCGTCGGGCGGCATCGGACCAGGGCGGCGCGGCGGGCTGCGGCCAGCCGGCGGCGAGCGGCGCGCGGCGGCTCCGGTCACCTCGGGCGGCCGGGCGCGAAGAGGAGGGCGGCGGCTTCGGGCGAGAGGAGGCGGGGCTATGCGGGCCGGGATGGCCCCGCACGGGCCTGCGGGCCGGCGACGGGGTCGGCGATGTGGGGCACAGGGCGCGGTGGCGGCGGCGAACCCGGGAGCACCACGTGGCGGCGGTGGCGGATCCGGACACGTCCGGCTCGGCGCGGATGTTGTCCGGCGGCGGCGGAGATCCTCTTTTTTTTAGGGTTAGGGGTAGAGGATCCGCGAATTTGGAATGGGGGTGTATATATAGGCATAGGGGAGCTAGGAGAGTCTAAATGAGGTGCGGTTTTCGGCCACGCGATCGTGATTGAACGCTCTAGATGATGGAGCAGAGTTAGGTGGGTTTTGGGCCAAATTGGAGGGGTGTTAGGCTGCAACACACACGAGGCCTTTCGGTCCCTTGGTTAACCGTTGGAGTATCAAATGAAGTCCAAATGATACGAAACTTGACAGGCGGTCTACCGGTAGTAAACCAAGGCCGCTTGGCAAGTCTCGGTCCAATCCGGAAATGTTTAATCCCCACACATGAAAGAAAGCTAGAAATGACCACCCGAGGAGAACGAAGCGCCGGAATGCAAAACGGACAACGGGGAAAATGCTCGAATGCATGAGACGAACACGTATGCAAATGCAATGCACATGATGACATTATATGAGATGCATGACAATGACAACAACACACGGAGACAAAAACCTGAACCCGAGGAAATAAATATAACTTAACGCCGGAAACGGCAAGAGTTGGAGTACAAATTGGGAAAGTTACATCCGGCGTGTTACACTCTGTTTCTGACTATTGATTTTGCTTTCTTTATCTTGAAAACATGCACATCTACAAACAACTCCAACCTAACAGTGGCCTTAATAGATTTCACTTTCCAGCCTGGATTGGCCTTCATGATTCTCTCATATTTATGTGCAATTCTAGGGGCAGTTACCAACCTGTTGTCTCTCCTCTGTGGGCATATATGGTTGTCTACAAGTGTAATGACCTGAAACCATTCATTTGAGCTCCTCTTTGCAGCATATATCAACCATGGACACTTTGGCCAAGAACATTTTTCCCTAATCCTACCAGCCTCATCTTTTACAAAGGAAATGTGCTGTAGGAAATATGCCCTAGAGGCAATAATAAAAGTATTATTATTATATTTCTTTGTTCATGATAATTGTCTTTATTCATGCTATAACTGTATTATCCGGAAATCGTAATACACGTGTGAATAATAGACACCAACATGTCCCTAGTAAGCCTCTAGTTGACTAGCTCATTGATCAACAGATAGTCATGGTTTCCTGACTATGGACATTGGATGTCATTGATAACGGGATCACATCATTAGGAGAATGATGTGATGGACAAGACCCAAACCTAAACATAGCATAGATCGTGTAGTTCGTTTGCTAGAGTTTTCCAATGTCAAGTATCTTTTCCTTAGACCATGAGATCGTGTAACTCCCGGATACCGTAGGAGTGCTTTGGGTGTGCCAAACGTCATAACGTAACTGGGTGACTATAAAGGTACACTACGGGTATCTCCGAAAGTGTCTGTTGGGTTGACACGGATCAAGACTGGGATTTGTCAGTCTGTATGACGGAGAGGTATCACTGGGCCCACTCGGTAATGCATCATCATAATGAGCTCAAAGTGACCAAGTGTTTGATCAGGGGATCATGCATTACGGTACGAGTAAAGTGACTTGCTGGTAACGAGATTGAACGAGGTATTGGGATACCGACGATCGGATCTCGAGCAAGTAACATACCGATTGACAAAGGGAATTGTATACGGGGTTGTTTGAATCCTCGACATCGTGGTTCATCCGATGAGATCATCGAGGAGCATGTGGGAGCCAACATGGGTATCCAGATCCCGCTGTTGGTTATTGACCGGAGAGCGATCTCGGTCATGTCTACATGTCTCCTGAACCCGTAGGGTCTACACACTTAAGGTTCGGTGACGCTAGGGTTATAGGGATATGTATATGCAGTAACCCGAATGTTGTTCGGAGTCCCAGATGAGATCCCGGACGTCACGAGGAGTTCCGGAATGGTCCGGAGGTAAAGAATTATATATAGGAAGTACTATTTCGGCCATCGGGACAAGTTTCAGGGTTATCGGTATTGTACCGGGACCATCAGAAGGGTCCCGGGGGCCCACCGGGTGGGGCCACCTGTCCCGGGGGGCCACATGGGCTATAGGGGGTGCGCCTTGGCCTACATGGGCCAAGGGCACCAGCCCGAAGAGGCCCATGCGCCTAGGGTTTCAAGGAGGAAGAGTCCTAGGAGGGGAAGGCACCTCCTAGGTGCCTTGGGGAGGAGGGATTCCTCCCCCTTGGCCGCACCCCCTAGGAGATTGGATCTCCTAGGGCCGGCGCCCCCCCTTGGCCCTCCTATATATAGTGGGGGAAGGAGGGCTTTCACAACACGCCTTTGGTTGCCTCCTTCTCCCTCTCCAACACCTCCTCCTCCTCCATAGTGCTTGGCGAAGCCCTAACGGAGTACTGCAGCTCCATCATCACCACGCCGTCGTGCTGCTGCTGGTGCCACCTCCCTCAACCTCTCCTTTCCCCTTGCTGGATCAAGAAGGAGACGTGGCTGTTCCGTACGTGTGTTGAACGCGGAGGTGCCGTCCGTTCGGTGCTAGGATCTTCGGTGATTCGAATCATGTCGAGTACGACTCCCTCATCCACGTTCTTTGAACGCTTCCGCTCGCGATCTACAAGGTAGGTAGATGCATCTAATCACTCGTTGCTAGATGAACTCCTAGATGGATCTTGGTGAAACCGTAGAAATTTTTTTGTTTTCTGAAACGTTCCCCAACAGTGGCATCATGAGCTAGGTCTATGCGTAGTTCTTCTTACGCGAGTAGAACACAATTTGTTGTGGGCGTAGATGTTGTCAACTTTCTTGCCGCTACTAGTATTATCTTGCTTCAACGGTATTGTGGGATGAAGTGGCCCGGACCAACCTTACACGTACGCTTACGTGAGACCGGTTCCACCGACTAACATGCACAAGTTGCATAAGGTGGCTGGCGGGTGTCTGTCTCTCCTACTTTAGTTGGAGCGGATTCGATGAAAAGGGTCCTTGTGAAGGGTAAATAGAAGTTGACAAATCACGTTGTGGCTTTCACGTAGGTAAGAAAACGTTCTTGCTAGAACCCTACTTCAGCCACGTAAAACTTGCAACAACAATTAGAGGACGTCTAACTTGTTTTTGCAGCAAGTGCTTTGTGATATGATATGGCCAAAGTTGTGATGAATGATGAATGATCTATATGTGATGTATGAGATATTCATGCTATTGTAATAGGAATCATAACTTACATGTCGATGAGTATGACGGTGACAAGATGATCATGGAGCCCCAAGATGGAGATCAAAGGAGCTATGTGATATTGGCCATATCATGTCACTATTATTATTTGATTGCATGTGATGTTTATCATGTTTTGCATCTTGTTTTCTTAGAACGACGGTAGTAAATAAGATGATCCCTCATAATAATTTCAAGAAAGTGTTCTCCCTAACTGTGCACCGTTGCTAAAGTTCGTCGTTTCGAAGCACCATGTGATGATCGGGTGTGATAGATCCTTACGTTCACATACAACGGGTGTAAGACAGATTTACACACGCAATACACTTATGTTGACTTGGCGAGCCTAGCATGTGCATAAACATGGCCTCGGAACACAGAAGACCGAAAGGTCGAGCATGAGTCGTATAGAAGATACGATCAACATGAAGATGTTCACCGACGTTGACTAGTCCGTCTCACATGATGATCGGACACGGCCTAGCCAACTCGGATCATGTTATACTTATACTTAGATGACTAGAAGAGGGATGTCTATCTAAGTGGCAGTTCATTCTAATTTGATTAGATGAACTTAATTATCATGAACTTAGTCTTAAATATTTACAATATGTCTTGTAGATCAAATGGCCAACGTAGTCCTCAACTTCAACGTGTTCCTAGAGAAAACCAAGCTGAAAGACGATGGCAGCAACTACACGGACTGGGTCCGGAACCTGAGGATCATCCTCATAGCTGCCAAGAAAGATTATGTCCTACAAGCACCGCTAGGTGATGCACCTGTTCTCCCTGCAGAACAAGACGTTATGAACGCTTGGCAGGCACGTACCGATGACTACTCCCTCGTTCAGTGCGGCATGCTTTACAGCTTAGAGCCGGGGCTCCAAAAGCGTTTTGAGAGACATGGAGCATATGAGATGTTCGAAGAGCTGAAAATGGTTTTTCAAGCTCATGCCCGGGTCGAGAGATATGAAGTCTCCGACAAATTCTTCAGCTGTAAGATGGAGGAAAACAGTTCTGTCAGTGAACACATACTCACTATGTCTGGGTTACATAACCGCTTGACTCAGCTGGGAGTTAATCTCCCAGATGACGTGGTCATTGACAGGATCCTTCAGTCGCTTCCACCGAGCTACAAGAGCTTTGTGATGAACTTCAATATGCAGGGGATGGAAAAGACCATTCCTGAAGTATTTGCTATGCTGAAATCAGCAGAGGTAGAAGTCAAGAAGGAACATCAAGTATGATGGTCAATAAAACCACTAAGTTCAAGAAGGGCAAGGGTAAAAAGAACTTCAAGAAGGACGGCAAGGGAGTTGCCGCGCCCGACAAGCAAGCTGCCGGGAAGAAGCCAAAGAATGGACCCAAGCCCGAGACTGGGTGCTTTTATTGCAAGGAAAGTGGTCACTGGAAGCGGAACTGCCCCAAATACTTAGCGGACAAGAAGGCCGGCAAAACGAAAGGTATATGTGATATACATGTAATTGATGTGTACCTTACCAATACTTGTAGTAGCTCCTGGGTATTTGATACCGGTGCGGTTGCTCACATTTGTAACTCACAGCAGGAGCTGCGGAATAAATGGAGAATGGCGAAGGACGAGGTGACGATGTGCGTCGGGAATGGTTCCAAGGTCGATGTGATCGCCGTCGGCACGCTACCTCTACATTTACCTACGGGATTAGTTTTGAACCTCAATAATTGTTATTTAGTGCCAAGTTTGAGCATGAACATTGTATCAGGATCTTGTTTAATTCGAGATGGCTACTCATTTAAATCCGAGAATAATGGTTGTTCTATTTATATGAGAGATATGTTTTATGGTCATGCTCCGATGGTTAATGGTTTATTCTTTATGAATCTCGAGCGTAATGCTACACATATTCATAGTGTAAGTACCAAAAGATGTAAGATTGATAATGATAGTCCCACATACTTGTGGCACTGCCGCCTTGGTCACATAGGTGTCAAACGCATGAAGAAGCTCCATGCTGATGGACTTTTAGAGTCTCTTGATTATGAATCATTTGACACGTGCGAACCATGCCTCATGGGTAAAATGACCAAGACTCCGTTCTCAGGAAAAATGGAGCAAGCAACCAACTTATTGGAAATCATACATACTGATGTGTGCGGTCCAATGAGTGTTGAGGCTCGCGGTGGCTATCATTATGTTCTCACCCTCACTGATGACTTGAGTAGATATGGGTATGTCTACTTAATGAAACACAAGTCTGAGACCTTTGAAAAGTTCAAGGAATTTCAGAGTGAAGTTGAAAATCAACGTGACAGGAAAATCAAGTTCCTGCGATCAGATCGTGGAGGAGAATACTTGAGTCACGAGTTTGGTACACACTTAAGAAAATGTGGAATAGTTTCACAACTCACGCCGCCTGGAACACCTCAGCATAATGGTGTGTCCGAACGTCGTAATCGCACTCTATTAGATATGGTGCGATCTATGATGTCTCTTGCCGATTTACCACTATCTTTTTGGGGCTATGCTTTAGAGACTACCGCATTCACTTTAAATAGGGCACCGTCGAAATCCGTTGAGACGACACCGTTTGAATTATGGTTTGGGAAGAAACCTAAGCTGTCGTTTCTAAAAGTTTGGGGATGCGATGCTTATGTCGGGAAACTTCAACCTGAAAAGCTCGAACCCAAATCGGAAAAATGCGTCTTCATAGGATACCCTAAAGAAACTATTGGGTATATCTTCTACCTCAGATCCGAAGGCAAGATCTTTGTTGCCAAGAATGGATCCTTTCTAGAGAAAGAGTTCCTCTCGAAAGAAGTAAGTGGGAGGAAAGTAGAACTTGATGAAGTATTACCTCTTGAACCAGAAAATGGCGCAACTCAAGAAAATGTTCCTGAGGTGCCTGCACCGACTAGAGAGGAAGTTATTGATGATGATCAAGATACTTCTGATCAAGCTCCTACTGAAATTCGAAGGTCCACAAGGACACGTTCCGCACCAGAGTGGTACGGCAACCCTGTCTTGGAAATCATGTTGTTAGACAACGGTGAACCTTCGAACTATGAAGAAGCGATGGCGGGCCCGGATTTCGACAAATGGCTAGAAGCCATGAAATCCGAGATAGGATCCATGTATGAAAACGAAGTATGGACTTTGACTGACTTGCCCGTTGAACGGCGAGCCATAGAAAATAAATGGATCTTTAAGAAGAAGACAGACGCGGATGGTAATGTGACCATCTATAAAGCTCGGCTTGTCGCTAAGGGTTATCGACAAGTTCAAGGGGTTGACTACGATGAGACTTTCTCACCGGTAGCGAAGCTGAAGTCCGTCCGAATCATGTTAGCAATTGCCGCATTTTATGATTATGAGATATGGCAAATGGACGTCAAAACGACATTCCTTAATGGTTTCCTTAAGGAAGAATTGTATATGATGCAACCGGAAGGTTTTGTCGATCCTAAGAATGCTGACAAGGTGTGCAAGCTCCAATGCTCGATTTATGGGCTGGTGCAAGCATCTCGGAGTTGGAACATTCGCTTTGATGAGATGATCAAAGCGTTTGGGTTTATGCAGACTTATGGAGAAGCCTGCGTTTACAAGAAAGTGAGTGGGAGCTCTGTAGCATTTCTCATATTATATGTAGATGACATACTTTTGATGGGAAATGATATAGAACTCTTGGACAGCATTAAGGCCTACTTGAATAAAAGTTTTTCAATGAAGGACCTTGGTGAAGCTGCTTATATATTAGGCATCAAGATCTATAGAGATAGATCAAGACGCCTCATAGGTCTTTCACAAAGCACATACCTTGATAAGATATTGAAGAAATTCAATATGGATCATTCTAAGAAGGGGTTCTTGCCTGTGTTACAAGGTGTGAAATTGAGCTCGGCTCAATGTCCGACCACGGCAGAAGATATAGAAGAAATGAGTGTCATCCCCTATGCCTCAGCCATAGGTTCTATTATGTATGCCATGATGTGTACCAGACCTGATGTAAACCTTGCCGTAAGTTTGGTAGGAAGGTACCAAAGTAATCCCGGCAAGGAACACTGGACAGCGGTCAAGAATATCCTGAAGTACCTGAAAAGGACTAAGGAAATGTTTCTCGTTTATGGAGGTGACGAAGAGCTCGTCGTAAAGGGTTACGTCAACGCTAGCTTCGACAAAGATCTGGATGACTCAAAGTCACAAACCGGATATGTGTATATTTTGAATGGCGGGGCAGTAAGCTGGTGCAGTTGCAAGCAGAGCGTCGTGGCGGGATCTACATGTGAAGCGGAGTACATGGCAGCCTCGGAGGCAGCACATGAAGCAATTTGGGTGAAGGAGTTCATCACCGACCTAGGAGTCATACCCAATGCGTCGGGGCCGATCAAGCTCTTCTGTGACAATACTGGAGCTATTGCTCTTGCAAAGGAGCCCAGGTTTCACAAGAAGACAAGGCACATCAAGCGTCGCTTCAACTCCATTCGTGAAAATGTTCAAGATGGAGACATAGAGATTTGTAAAGTACGTACGGACTTGAATGTAGCAGATCCGTTGACTAAACCTCTCCCTAGAGCAAAACATGATCAACACCAGAATTCCATGGGTGTTCGATTTATCACAATGTAACTAGATTATTGACTCTAGTGCAAGTGGGAGACTATAGGAAATATGCCCTAGAGGCAATAATAAAAGTATTATTATTATATTTCTTTGTTCATGATAATTGTCTTTATTCATGCTATAACTGTATTATCCAGAAATCGTAATACACGTGTGAATAATAGACACCAACATGTCCCTAGTAAGCCTCTAGTTGACTAGCTCGTTGATCAACAGATAGTCATGGTTTCCTGACTATGGACATTGGATGTCATTGATAACGGGATGACATCATTAGGAGAATGATGTGATGGACAAGACCCAATCCTAAACATAGCATAAGATCGTGTAGTTCGTTTGCTAGAGTTTTCCAATGTCAAGTATCTTTTCCTTAGACCATGAGATCGTGTAACTCCTGGATACCGTAGGAGTGCTTTGGGTGTGCCAAACGTCACAACATAACTGGGTGACTATAAAGGTACACTACGGGTATCTCCGAAAGTGTCTGTTGGGTTGACACGGATCAAGACTGGGATTTGTCACTCCGTATGACGGAGAGGTATGACTGGGCCCACTCGGTAATGCATCATCATAATGAGCTCAAAGTGACCAAGTGTTTGATCACGGGATCATGCATTACGGTACGAGTAAAGTGACTTGCTGGTAACGAGATTGAACAAGGTATTGGGATACCGACGATCGGATCTCGAGCAAGTAACATACCGATTGACAAAAGGAATTGTATACGGGGTTGTTTGAATCCTTGACATCATGGTTCATCCGATGAGATCATCGAGGAGCATGTGGGAGCCAACATGGGTATCCAGATCCCGCTGTTGGTTATTGACCAGAGAGCGATCTCGGTCATGTCTACATGTCTCCCGAACCCGTAGGGTCTACACACTTAAGGTTCGGTGACGCTAGGGTTGTAGGGATATGTATATGCAGTAACCCGAATGTTGTTCGGAGTCCCGGATGAGATCCCGGACGTCACGAGGAGTTCCGGAATGGTCCGGAGGTAAAGAATTATATATAGGAAGTACTCTTTCGGCCATCGGGACAAGTTTCGGGGTTATCGGTATTGTACCGGGACCACCGGAAGGGTCCCGGGGGCCCACCGGGTGGGGCCACCTGTCCCGGGGGGCCACATGGGCTGTAGGGGGTGCGCCTTGGCCTACATGGGCCAAGGGCACCAGCCCCAAGAGGCCCATGCGCCTAGGGTTTCAAGGAGGAAGAGTCCTAGGAGGGGAAGGCACCTCCTAGGTGCCTTGGGGTGGAGGGATTCCTCCCCCTTGGCCGCACCCCCTAGGAGATTGGATCTCCTAGGGCCGGCGCCCCCCCCTTGGCCCTCCTATATATAGTGGGGGAAGGAGGGCTTTCACAACACGCCTTTGGTTGCCTCCTTCTCGCTCTCCAACACCTCCTCCTCCTCCATAGTGCTTGCCGAAGCCCTAACGGAGTACTGCAGCTCCATCATCACCACGCCGTCGTGTTGCTGCTGGTGCCACCTCCCTCAACCTCTCCTTTCCCCTTGCTGGATCAAGAAGAAGGAGACGTGGCTGTTCCGTACGTGTGTTGAACACGGAGGTGCCGTCCGTTCGGTGCTAGGATCTTCGGTGATTCGAATCATGTCGAGTACGACTCTCTCATCCACGTTCTTTGAACGCTTCCACTCGCGATCTACAAGGTACGTAGATGCATCTAATCACTCGTTGCTAGATGAACTCCTAGATGGATCTTGGTGAAACCGTAGAAAATTTTTTGTTCTCTGCAACGTTCCCCAACATGTGCCTCTTCATAGCTAGACCATACTTCACAACAACCCTCTTGAATTGACCTCTTCCCCTAAATGTCATGCCTAGGCTGGAGATAGAAATTGCAGCCTTGCTATCAAATCTGGGAAATCTTGATTTCATCCTAACTGAATTTCCATGCTCATCCTCATCATAACTGTATTCCTCACTGGAATCCATGTATGGGGTGTCATTTCCTTCATCCATTTCATCTACAGGAATTATCTGTGTTGTACTTTCTTTCACTTCCTTCTCTTCATCTAGTGGCAACTTATGTCTGAGCTTTCTTAACACTTCCTTAGCATGCTTTCTGAGCTCCTCTGCCTCATCATCTTCCCCTGAGCTGTCTTCCTCTCTAGGGCACCAATCCAGATCTTCACATTCATCACTGATTTCATCTTGTGCAACATCCACTAAAGGAACATCATTTTGTTCCTTCTCTTCTCCACTTTCATGCTCCAGGTCCTCCTCAACAGAGCAATTTTCATGCTCATCCTCCCAATCAATGTCAGTGTTCTCTTCTGCCCTATCTTCTTCTGCATTTGAAACATCATTTTGTTCCTTCTCTTCTCCACTTTCAGACCCACTATCCTGTCCATCTTCAGCACCATTATCTTCATAATTCACATATACATCCACAACACCACCATCTGTAATGCACCTGTCCATGAAATGCACATTAGCATCAGTGTCCGACCTTCTCAGCCCATCTCTAAATTTTTTTCCAGGAAACAACCAGTACAGCCTGTGATTTTCAGTAAGCTCTTGAACATGGTAAGCCATCATTATGTCTGCAAGCTGATCCCTGACAGTTGCTATGGTAACAATGTCCCTCTGAATTTGTGTGACTTGTATATGACCACCAACATATGACACACACTTCCTTGACTTCTCAAATTGGCCATTGTAAAAGAAATGAATGCCTAACCAATCTAGCTCATCCATTGCTTAACCTACAGCAAGCAATGAACAATTAGAACCTAAAGACATGAGCTTTTTCTACTTTCTACAGCAACTAGAGCAGATAACAACTATAGCAACTGCAGCAAGTAGAGCGGGAAGGGGATGGGACTCACCTCAGTTCGTCTGCGCCGCCGCGGAACCAGTCTGACCCTCCCTACAGCATCGGTCGCCGCCCCGTCGACGGAGGCATCGAACTAGGGTTTGAGGAAGGGGGCAGGACAGCGGCCGTGGGAGAAGCAACACCTCGGGAAAGATTCGCCGTATGCACCGCTGCCGTAGTCGCCAACAGCACTCCGACCAGCCTTGCTCGCCTCAGATCACCGCTGCCTCGACAGGGCCAGTGACGGCGACAGAGAGAGGAGAGGAATGGGGATTTTTTTGGTTCGAATCGAACCTGTGCCGCATCTTTATCCAGGCCGACCTGACAAGAGGGCCCCACCGAGTCAAAACCACCATTGACCACTGCCACATCAGCTGCGGGTGAAGACAAACCGGCCAGGGTTTTTTTGTGTGTCCGGTTTTGGTTTGTTTAGGGGGTGGAAGAAGCCGAAAATAAGATGAGGAGGTAAAGTGAACCACCCACTTTATTCGGGGTAGTAAAATGGACTTTTTTCTTTCTCAAATACTTGTTCAATATTTTTCAAATATTTGTTCAATAGTTTTATATACATGATCAACATTTTTTGAAATACTTGTTCAACATTTTTCAAATACTTGCCCAACATGTTCAAAATATTTGTTCAAGATCTTTCAAATATTTTTTGAAGAGTGTTTTGTGTAATATATATATTTAGAATATTTTAGAGTATAAACAAAAGAAAAATAAAAGGTGCGGATGGACTAGGCCTCTGACAAGGATAAGTATCCACACAGCAAAGAAAAGTCTTCTTCCTCCTCCCGTCGGCGCCGCCGCGGATCCGCCCCGCCTCCGTTGGCATTTGGCCTGTGGAGGTGCGGAGGATCTTGGCCCCCCGCCGGCGGGAGGGACCCTGTTCTCATTTTTGCTAGACTGAACATCTTGGTTGGGGCTGTGTGGCGGCGGCGATGTCCCTTGGTAGCAATAATGTCTCCCACATCCCATCCCCGTCCCGATGGTGCGAATAGCGTTGTTGAAGGATGTGTGGAGGTGTGTCTCCGTCGGATCTCATGGAATTTGGTCGGTGCTGGTCTTTGATGGATTTATTTGGATCCAGTTTTTGTTCGTCTTCGTTCGTGTGGTTTCAGGCTTGATTTTTCCGATCTACAACTCCCTTCATCGGCGATGGTTGCTGCTCTGGTGTGCTCGTCCTTTGGGACCTTAGCACAATGACTTCCCAACTGTCTACTACAACAAGGTTTGCGCGGCTCCGATGATGGAGGGGCGATGACGGTGGCGCGCCATTGGCTCGCTCCAGTGCTTGTAGTCGTCGCTAGGTGGTCCATAGACCTGGTTGTAATTTTTATTACCTCTTGTGTTCTCTGTACTGCCATGATTGATGAATAGATTGGAAATTTCTCTCTCAAAAAAAAGAAAGAAAAAAAACTAAAATAAAAACGTGAAAGAAACAAAACAGAAACCAGGCTGGTCTTTCCAGTGCGCGTGAGCCGGCCCAACCGGGGTTCCGTTCAGCATGGGGTTCGCTCCTGTCTCGCTTACAATGCCAGACATAGGGCGCCCTTGAGATCAGGGCAACTTAGAGAGAGAGATCAAGGCTTATCCCTCCCGCCCTTTTCTCTCGGTTAGTTAATTAGTTTTGACTGAGATCAGTTGCAACGATAACTTGGGAAGCCGCCGCGCCTATATACGCTCCGCCTCCCTCTGCCCCGATCGCCCATTCGCCCCCAACCCACAACCAACCCTTCCTCCTTCCTCAAGCGCGTCAGCTCCTCCGCCCCGGCGACCCGAGCGAGATGGTTTCCGCCGACGCAGCTCGCAACGTCGTCGGTATCATCGGGAATGTCATCTCCTTCGGCCTCTTCCTCTCCCCTACGTAAGCCCCCATCCCCCCTCCTCTAATCCGCCGCCTCTTTTGTAGACAGTCTAGAGTAATCTATATTCATGGATGGTGGTTGTTGCAGGCCGGTTTTCTGGCGGATCATCAAGGCCAAGGACGTGGAGGAGTTCAAGCCGGACCCCTACCTGGCGACGCTGCTCAACTGCATGCTCTGGGTCTTCTACGGCCTCCCCATCGTCCACCCCAACAGCATCCTCGTCGTCACCATCAATGGGATCGGGCTCGTCATCGAGGGATCCTACCTCATCATCTTCTTCCTCTACTCCACCAACAACAAGCGGGTACGTACTGCCACATCCCTAAATCTAATCCCCTCGCCCGTTGGGTTTCGTCTAGATAGAACAAGATCTGGCCCTAACCCATGCCCGTGCGTGTGTGCGTTCGTGCTTGCAGCTGAAGATGATAGGCGTGCTCGCTGCCGAGGCGGCGTTCATGGTGGCCGTCGTGCTCGGCGTGCTCCTCGGTGCCCACACCCACGAGAAGCGCTCCATGATCGTCGGCATCCTCTGCGTCATCTTCGGAACCATCATGTACGCCTCCCCGCTCACCATCATGGTACGTACCTACACCCTCCTTCCTCATGAATCGATCGTACGTGTGCATGCATGCACTCTTTGATCCATGCTTTAAGCCCTTGATCCGTTTGCTCTTAATTCTGGAGGCGCAGCTGTTATTTTATTTCGTTTCATTTGTTTTGAACTTTGTTAGTTGTGTTTTAATGCATGCCGTTCTGGTCGTATAGAGTGATAATATGCATCGTTTACAAGACATGCGTGGTTAATCTGCATGCATGGATCTACTAGCTCTTTGGCCCAAGTGTCTTTGAGTGGCTAGATGAATGCATGCTGCTCACCTCACACAGTAGATGTACTCTCCACACACAAATTATTTTACGAGACAAGATGTTGCCTTGTGTACATTTTCTGTATTTTGTGGCTAGATTCACGAAGGGGTCTGGCTTCACACACCCAAGTTATTTCAGAAGATGCACACCGTTCAATTTACGTAGATCTACTTCAGACATCCAAGTTATTTCACAAGATGGTGTTTTGTGTGCACATGTTTGGTCAAAAAAGCTCAAAGGTAACGCAACCCCTGCGTGTCCTTTCCTTGTGGATCTGGACTTGCATGCCGTGTAAATAGCTATAGCCAGCCAACCAAACTTTCTGTTGCACCCGGCCGCCAAAATCTCGTGTTAGCTGTTGGAGTGACGGGTCCGCAATCGCATGGAAGAGCCGTTCATGACATGACTAAAAACATGTGATCCAGCACTTCATCACAAACGTATGTGCCAATGCCCCGAGGATGCATGCATGGATATAGTGCGTGCATGTTCTCTTTTGTTTCTTGTGATCCTTCACTCTTGCCAAACCTATGAGTTATGATGTTAATTAACCAGTGAGTTTGTGTACCTACTCATTATATTTAGATCAGGAATTCAATGAGTCAGCCTTGTTAATTACCTACGTACGTACGTGTGCTCTTATTACCTGGTGATGCAAGTACTACTAAGATAAGATTGCAATACTTGATTGCAGGGTAAGGTCATCAAGACCAAGAGTGTGGAGTACATGCCATTCACCCTGTCGCTGGTTAACTTCCTCAACGGCTGCTGCTGGTTGGCCTACGCGCTCATCAAGTTCGACCTCTACGTCACGGTCAGTACATACATACATACATACATACATACATACACACATCTCAAACAAGTATACCGATTAAACCTAGCTAGCTAGAATTTTCTGCCTCATCGATCTAACTGCCATTCATGCATGCAGATCCCCAATGGCCTCGGTGCTTTCTTCGGCCTCATGCAGCTCATCCTCTACGGCTGCTACTACAAGAGAACCCCCAAGGAGGAGAAGAGCGTCGAGCTGCCCACCAGCAACCCCGCTGGAGCCGGCAACGTCTCCGTCACCGTGGACAGATAAGCATTGGCTTGCAGCAGCAGCAGCAGCAAACTCGCCGTCGCCAAGTGATTCTGGTCCGGCCGGCGGCCGAGATTTTAGCCCTAAACATTTTGAGTAGTTAAATTCCGGATGATCGACGCTTCAACAAGTGTGGTGTGCTAGTCTTTGTTATAATTAGCTAGTCTTGATCGAGTGTGCGTTTCGTGGTGTGCCCTCGTGCAACTTAGAACTATATTCGTGCAGAGGAGCAGACTGGAACTTAATATATGTAGCCGAGTTGTCCCGAATAATAATTACACCACGCTTGTAACGTATGTGTACACTCGATCGGAATCTATTCTTACGCGATGATACAATATGTTTATGAATTATTTCTGCGAGGCTCAGTTGTTAAGACCGTTCGTTGTTGTGGAACCACATTTTTCTAACGTCTGCTTCCCTTAACACCACCACCATGCTGTCTTGGGAACGTGACGGCAACCCTGTCGCTGAGCCACGATAATCTGTGAAAAACGACGTCTACAAGTAATTTTACAGGGATCTCGTGTTTTTTTGTTTTAGAGAAAAAGTGCTACAGCCTTGTATTACCAAAAACAAGATTTTTTTGCTTGTTGGCATTTTTTGTGTGTGTGTACATTTTGTGCGGATCTCCTGATTTTGTACTTGAATTTTGGTTGTCATTGCTCATTTAGACAGACAAATACCGAATGCGTGTGATGCTCCTTTAGCGTTTAAGCACAAAAACCTAGATTGCCTTTTTTTTAACCCCCAAAGCGTAAACAATAGCTCTAAGGTATTTTATATTAACGTAAATCAACACACACACACACACACACGCACGCACGCGCACACACACACACACACACACACATTCATTACACTTCAGATAGTATTTTCTTTTTTCTTTTGAGCATCTTTCTGTTATTAACTCTATCATGAAAGAGCAACCAGACGAAGATTTTCTTTCTGGGCCTGCTAACACTCTTTTGGGCCATTTAAAGATAATTTGAGCATCGTGTTGACCTTTCATCTTGTTGTACATTTTGATAGAAGAGTATCTTGCTCCAAACCAAGGATAAATCCATTTGCCCATAGCATGGCCACTGAATTTATGAAGAATAAGATCCTGAAGCTCATTGGAACGATTGAATGTCTGGGTAGCTGGAGTCTGAAAATTGTCTGCTAACTCTCAAAGGAGTGCATCTCAGCTAATGTGATATGGTCATTTGTAAGCATAGGAACGTAGTTCTGGCTAATTTTGCACAGCTCGAGCAAAGAGTCATGCCATAACAACACAAAGTCACTAGATCCAACTACACATGATGACATCGAGCAACTTGCTTGAATGTTGGTAGATGTTTAAGACGAGATTTTCACCAAGATTTTTCCCCATGGAGAAGATTGTCATTCCAAGTTGTTATAAGAGCCCTCCAGAGGCCCCAACCGATGGCGCAAACTCAAAATTATTGATCCTTCTAGGGCAAAAATTTCTCAGATATGAACTATAAAAATATATTCTCTCTTAGTTTCCTACAAACAGTGAATGGTACACCTTCATTCTTCAGTTTTGTTTGTTAGAGACAATCACTCAGCACTATTATTAATACCTCTAATATTCCAGTTAAGAATGTTCCAAAGTCCATTGACGAGAATATAGATTCAAGATTTTCTCTAATATAACAACATCATAGAAACTGCATTAAACTGAGAGTTTGACAACTCTAAGTGTCATCTCTTAACGATGCCTCTAACTAGAACAAATAGAGTACGGAATATATATTCTAATGTCGTGTATGTAAGGAAAGTGTCCTTCCGCTCCCGAGCTCAAATGAGCTCGGTGAAGAGTATAATATAAAAAATTCAAAACACATTCAAACAATATGATTTTTTTGTGACAAGCACTGCCAAAAGCTTCAAGTGCTTGCAAAAATTCGTTATGGAATCACATTCCTTTAAGGTGTGGCAAAAACAACAAAATCAGTGCTTCAAAATGCTTTTGAAAGTAGCACTTTTAGAGTATCGATTTTTTTGCCACGCCTTCTAGGAATGTAATTTCATGAGGAACTTTTGCAAGTACTTGAAACCCTTGTCAATGTTTCTCACAAAAAGACTTCAGATTTTTTTACTGTTCACCGAGCTCATTTGAGCTCGGGCTGAGAAACTCTATGTCGTGTATATAACACATTTTTTACTGTTCACATCAGTTTGATTCACATCTTCGCCAAGGTTCTTGCACTGTGGCTTGCTCCCCGGATGCGGGAAATCGTTTCAACGAACCAGAGCGCATTCATCGCTGGCAGATGCGTGCACGATAACTTCGTTCTCGTGCAGCAGACGGCAAGGCTACTCCATAACATCAAGGCACCGCGCGTTCTCCTCAAGCTCGACATCGCGAAAGCATTCGATACCGTTGCCTGGTCCTTCCTGCTTGAGACCTTGACCCGCCTTGGCTTTGGCCGTCGTTGGTGCAAGTGGATCTCCATCCTGACATCCACGGCCTCCACGCGCGTCCTAATCAACGGCAACCCCGGGCTGCCTGTGGATCATGCCTGCGGACTTCGACAAGGCGATCCCATCTCCCCCATGCTCTTCGCTATTGTCATCGACTCGCTCAACTCACTGCTACAGCACGTTGTTTCCGTAGGCATCCTGCAACGGCTCACCACCCGTCATGCCGCCTCGAGCATCTCTCTCTTTGCTGACGATGTCATCATCTTCTGTCACCCCGACCCCCCTGAGCTTGCCTCCATCCGGGAGTTGCTACGTATCTTTGGGGATGCTTCCGGCTTGTGCACCAACTTCTCTAAGTGCTCCGTTGTCGCCATCCAATGCGGCAATGAGGTTGCCGCCGCGATCACCACTGAGCTCTCGTGTACTATCGCCGCCTTCCCCATCACATACCTCGGGTTGCCGCTATCCATCCGCAAGTGTCACGCGTCTGCTCTCGTGTCCCTGGTCGAGCGGCTGGCCAAGAAACTAGCAACTTGGAAGGCCACTCTCCTTTCACGGGGCGAGCGACTGGCCCTGGTTAGGGATGGCAATTTTATCCATGGATTTGGATACCCATGGATACCCGACCCGGTTGGGCAAGGGTATGGAGCACATTTCTGCCCATGGGTCCGTGGATATGGATACCCACGAACATCCGGGTTGGGCACGGTTATAGTTTGTGCTCCATGGATATCCAATGGATACCCGTACGTCATGTGAGGCCATATGCCAGTGATAGTAGAAAGAGCGAATCAATGGGAAATGGCTGGCAATATGCAACTGGTGCCATAAGCTATATGCTGCAGAATCAACCTCTAGTATGTCACACTTAAGGACTCACCGCACTACAAGAAATATGTCAACTTATGACCTTCTGTCAGTGACCCTCAAAGAATTGGTCATAAATTTATGACCATTTTAGACCAATTGGTCAAAAACTGTTCAGGGGGCTCCAAACCCTAAACCATTGCGACCATTTTGGTCAGAAAGGTCGTAATTTCCTTACACGAAATGGTCACAAAGCAAACAGTGCTAGTCCGCTGCCTTATTTCTAGTTGTTAATGACCAATATAGATGGTCATAGCCTTGTAGATTGTGGTGGGTTGTGATGACTAGGCGCCATCTCATCAGTTTTGCTTATGTGTCATGTCCATGTGGCAGTTTTTGCCCTAGGTTGTGAAGCAACCTATATTTCTATCATTCCCAAAATTCCCAAAAAAATCTCATAAATTCTTTGGGGCATATCTTCATCAAATATGTAAAAATCCTTCCTTGCCTAGTTCAAAACTAATTCAACAATATTCATTTTCCTATTCTGTTCACAACAACACTTTATGAAGGAAGTGCTATTTATATATACTTGATTGCCCTCGGAATTTTTGGGCACTCTTTCTATCCAAATCATTACCGCATGACAAAATTCAGCTCCATTTGCCTAGCAAATTTTCCTCGGCAAATTTCCAAAGTTTTTGTCCACTTAGAAGCATTGTGAAGGAAGTACCTTTTTTATATCTCTAAATGACATGAAATTTATACAGTTCCTTCATATGCCCAAATTATCACCCTCCTCCAAATTGCAGCTCAGTCAAATCATCTATGTGAGCCCAGGTTCAATTTATATTTTATGGCCAAATTGGCACGTTGCAAAGCAAGTGTTATATAGACCCCTCCTATTACCCTCAAACTTTTCGGGCACTCTTCCATAACCAAATAATTGCCACATGATAATATTCAGCTCAATTTTCCTAGTAAATCTTTCTCGGGAAATTTCCAAATTTTCTACCTCGAGAGAAGCTTTGTGAAGTAAGTACTAGCTAGGCTTACCCAAATGTTCTAAAAATTTACCAGCGCATGACCATACCAAAGTAACTTACCTACACCAATTTTGAGCTCATTTCATTCATCCAATCTCTCTCACTAGTTTTCCCAAGTTTTTGTCCATAGAAGAGCATTGTGAAGGAAGTACTACTTTGACATGTCCAAATGGTATCAATTTTCTACAATGCTTTCATATGCCCAAATAACCATCCTCCACAAAATTTCAGCTCACTCCATTCATTATTTTGAGCCCAGCTTCAACATTCATATTTTTGTCCAGCGTGGTACTTTGCAAAGCAAGTACCACCTAGGATCCTCCTTTTGAGCTAAAAATTTCTGAAGACATTCTCCTTAGTAGATGATCATCCTCAGCCAAAACTCACGCCCATTGGCCATGTGCATTTCCCGTACCGCTAATCAAACACTTGGCTGCTAATTCATGTTTGAGCATCGATCGGTCTCCTCGTGAGAATCTTATGTTGTAATTTTCTTCTTAGCACCAACCTGGGGAGTGCCCAACCCACTAGACATGCCTAGGCCGCCCAGAACACATGGCAACATTACAGTCACGCGGTGACCACGCGACGGGCATGCGAGTTTACGCGCTCTAGAGTTGGGGCCCTCGGCCACCGCCCAAACCTCGACGTATCGCCACCAAACCATGTATTTATGACTAAATAGGTCCTTATGTAACTATAATGATTTTTGGAAAAAATAAATAGCAAACTATGAGGCAGCTGCAGTTCAAATTTGACCCGCTTCCAACTAAATCGGCGGAAATTTGTCCTTTTCACGAGAGGTGGATCAAAAATTTTTACACCCAACCATTTTGTCAATTGTGCATTAAATATGGCCTAGTATTTTATAAAAATGATTTGGTCCAATTTTGCAACAATTATTTGGTAGTTCCTTCACAAAAAAACCTCCTTTCGGGCACTCAAAAAATGGAAAATGGTTTTTTCGTCCAACGAAAATGAAAACTTCCTTAGGAAACATTGTCTGCCATTCCAATATGCACCCTTGTGCACAATATGAGATCATTTGAACAAACTATGCCATGAATGTGGCCATAAGATTGATCATTTGGCTTGAAAGCCATTGATCTCCACATATGATAGCTCGTTTCTAAGAACACTTTTTTAAAATAATTGCCATATTACAGGTTTGTTATTTTTCCTGGGAACTTGGCCACAAATAATGACACAATGCGAAGGTTTCCCAATTTTTTGATTTTTTTGAATTTTTTATGCCCATTTCAAAATGCGGTCAAAACGGCGAGAATGACCGTTCCTAGCTAGTGGTTGAATCTTGGGATTTTTTTTGGTGTTTCTATGATTAAATAGGTACTTATGTAACTAGAAATGATTTTTGGAAAAAAAATAAATAGAAAACTATGAGGCAGCTGCAGTTCAAATTTGACCCGCTTCCTATTGAATCGACGGAAATTTGTCTTTTTCACGAGAGAAGGATCAAAACTTTTTACACCCAACCATTTTGTCAATTGTGCATTAAATATGTACTAGTATTTTAGAAAATCGATTTGGTCCAATTTTGCAACAAATATATGGTAGGTCCTTCACAAAAAAACTCATTTCGGGCACTCGAAAAATGGAAAATGTATTTTCCGTGCAAAGAAAATGAAAACTCCCTTAGGCAACATTGTTTAGAATTCCAAGATGCACCATTGTGCACAATATGAGATCATTCGAACAAACTATGTCATGAATGTGGCCATAAAATTGATCATTTGGCTTGAAAACAATGAATCTTCACACTAGATAGCTTGTTTTCGAGAACACCTTTTTAAAATAATTGTCGTATTACAAGTTTATTATTTTTCCTGGTAACTTGGTCACATATAATGACGCAATGCGAAGGTTTTCCAATTTTTTGATTTATTTTGAATTTTTTATGCCCGTTTCAAAATACGGTCAAAACGGCGGGCTTGACCGTTCCTAGCTAGTGGTTGAATCTTGGAATTTTTTTGGTGTTTCTATGATTAAATAGATACTTATGTACCTAGAAATGATTTTCGCAAAAAATAAAGAGCAAACTACGATGCAGCTACAGTTCAAATTTGACCCGCTTCCAGCTGAATCGGCGGAAATTTGTGTTTTTCACCAGAGGTGAATCAAGGCTTTTTACACCCAACCATTGTGTAAATTGTGCATTAAACATGTCCTAGTATTTTATAAAATCGATTTGGTCCATTTTTGCAACAATTATTTGGTAGGTTATTCACAAAAAAACCTCATTTTGGGCACTTGAAAAATGGAAAATGACTTTTTCGTCCAAAGAAAATGAAAATTTCCTTAGGCAACATTGTTTGCCATTCCAATATGCACCCTTTTTGCACAATATGAGATCATTTTAACAAACTATGCCATGAATGTGGCCATAAGATTGATCATTTGGCTTGAAAGCCATGAATCTTCACACTTATAGCTCATTTCTGAGAAAACTTTTTTAAACAAATTGTCGTATTACAAGTTTATTATTTTTCTCGATAACTTGATCACATATGATGACACAATGCGAAGGTTTTCCAATTTTTTGATTTTTTTTTGAATTTTTATGCCCGTTTCAAAATGCAGTCGAAACGGCGGGCTTGACCGTTCCTAGCTAGTTGTTGAATCTTGGAAACCTTTTGATGTCTCTGATTAAATAGATATTTATGTACCTAGAAATGATTTTTGGAAAAAATAAAGAGCAAACTATGAGGCAGCTATAGTTCAAATTTGACCCGCTTCCTGCTGAATCGGCGGAAATTTGTCTTTTTCACCAGAGCTGGATCAAGACTTTTGACACCCAACCATTTGGTCAATTGTGCATTAAACATGGCCTAGTATCTTAGAAAACTGATTTGGTGCAATTTTACAACAAATATATGGTAGGTCATTCACACAAGAAACTTATTTTGGGCACTCGAAAAATGGAAAATGAATTTGGCATGTTGCATCCTTGGTAGTGAGCAATTTGCGGGGGAGGCTCTGGAAGTGCTGGAACCGACAATATGGATTGCTAGAACTGTTGATTCAGGATGCTTCATCCCGGCGGTGAGCAGCCTCAGGGAGGTGCTAGAACTGGCGAATGCTACAACTAGAGAACGTCGGGGTGATGCTGACTGTGAGGCGCCAGACTGCGCTTGTGCGCGACGGCGCAACAGCGGGAGGGTCAACGATGTGTTCTATCTAATAAGAACGAGCAAGATAGGAAAGAAAATATAACTTCAGGGGTGAATCAAATGGTTATATACGAAAACATCGTAGGGGCGCCAGGCGAGCGACCCAAATTTAGACCGATTGACCGGCGCCTAACAGCCGCCTTTTGGAAAATGGTGTGGTTAAATTTTGCAACACCGATTTGTAGGCATTTAAAAAAAATCAGAGATTTGGGTCCAAAATTTGGATACTTGAGCGCGAGCCAGCCAACCAATGAGAAGCGAGGAACCACATCCACGCGGATCACCAAGTTGGACATGATCTGAGCCATCCATCATGCGCCCATCCAACGGTGGATATTGTCCTGAAATACCAAAACCCTAACCCACCTACCCACCTACCCTTTCCTTCTCCAGATCCGATCGAGGCTACCGCGCCTTCCTCTCCCTCGCCGCCATCCCCACCCACCACCGCTGCCCCCACCCATCGCCAACCTCGTCTCCGCCATCCCCTTCCCCTCGCCTTCATCCCCCATATCCACTAGTCTCGATCCGGCGTGTGTGCGTGCCGGCGCGGGCGTGCCTCGATTCGATCCAGCGCCTTCCTCCCTCCATCCCTTGGCGTGTGTGCCGGCGCGGGTGCCATGTGGGCAGCTCCAACACGACCACGACCACGAGCGGCGGCGGCGGCGGAGGGAAGGACAAGGCGAAGGGCTCTACGGTCTCCTTCACGGAGGGCGAGGAGGTGCTCGCCTACCACGGCCCACTCCTCTACGAGGCCAAGGTTCCCCTCCCCTTCCCTTCCCCCTCTCTCCCCACCTCCCATTCCGTTCTAGGGTTCGCCCGCCGCTGCGTCGGCTCCCCGAAGCTTCTCTGTTACATTTTTTTTCAGTCGCGGCTAGGGTTTCGAGTAGGGCCGTCGGAGCAGGCGAGGGTTCATGGAGTTGTAATCCGAGGGTGTATCACATCGGATGGCACAACACTCTTTTTTTCTTCAGATAAGAAAGAAACACAGCGCCGTTCCTCCTCTGCACCTCCCAGATTTTTACATTTAGGGCATAATTTTTAAATTTAGAGCGCACATGAGGACACTAGTTTGTGAGCATCCCAGTATCAGACCATAATTAGCACCAGGTGAATTATTCTCTTGGACTATGGGTACTTCATGTAGTAAGTAACAAGGAGTGGGAGATGGGACTATGATTAGCACCTGAAGGCTTTATGACATTTACCAGTTGCACACCTGCAATTCTTCCTTTAGTAATACCGACTTTGTTCTGTCTGCAGCCTGTCGCCTTCCTCCACGGTGGTCCTGGGATGGCACTTCGCCCGACAACTGTGGGTTCTTCGATCCGGAGTTCTACATGATCGTGCTGTTCGACCAGGTTGGTTTCGTTTTGATCCCCTCATGTGTTTGTTCACCGGTGTTCCTAGGAGATCGCGGTGCTTAATCTGCTTGTGTTTGATTGAAGAAAGGCGCTGGAAGAGCACTCCCCATGCTTTGTCTAGAGGAGAACACCACCTGGGACTTGGTGGCTGACATTGAGAAGGTCAGGCAGCACATCGACATTCCAGAGTGGCAGGCAACTGCAAATACATCTTCTTTTGTCAACTGCAACATATACCCTGCTGTAAAGAAACCACTTGAAGAAAATATTTAAGAGAGCAGGGCAGTTCGTGTAGATTTTCTTGCATTTGTACATAGCTATTGATCATGAATGTTGCAATGCAAGTTATTAAAAGAATGATGATACCTCTTAATGCCTTGTCTTTTCAGAAACTAGCTAGCTAGTCAAGCATTTCTTTTCAAGTTTGATACTAGTGTTATTGTTGGAGATATATAGTGGAAAACAACATCCACAGTGGTATAGATTGTTCCAGTCCATGACATTCGGGTGCAAATTGGCACATAGCACAAATCTTCAGAGATTTGAGCATACTCCTACCAAATCTTGTACTATATGGCATATCATTAATGTAGGTTTAATATAGTTCTAGCAGATTTAGGCAAATAGTAGTATATCTTATCTAACTGGACTGGGTGCTCTCTTTTATATATGGAATGATATCAATGTAGGTTCAATTGGGTTATCTGTAGATTTTCCATCTTCTGCATTATTCAGATTATTTTACCTTACCTTGTTTGAACCAAGAATCTGAGCAAAATAGGTAACTGTCAACTCAAGGATTTGAATTTATTTTGGCAGGCACCAATTGGCCAATGAGATGAAGGAGCTGAAGGAGATCCACATGGAGGACACCGAAGAGGAGGAAATGCATGACATCGACAGCTGCGACTTCGGCAACTCCCTTGCGGTTGTTGAATATGTGGATGAAATTTACAGCTTCTACAGAAGGACCGAGGTAATTATCTTCTTGGAACCCCGGTCAAGTTATCTAGTACAGAGTTGTGTGTCTGAACTGACCTGGCGAACTCACCCAATGCAGGTCCACTATAAGTTTGAGCTACTGGGTGAAATTTTATTCCTTACTGTCAACATCATTGATAGATACCTGGCCCGGGAAAATGTCGCTAGGAAGAAGCTGCTGCTGTTGCTGTTGCAGGTTTATGGCACTTGCAGGGACAACACAAATTCCATCTATTTTTTTGTTCTTTGTTTTGATTGATGTGCGTTCATTACCAATTTCTGAGGATGATTTGTGTTCCTCATGGAGATTAGTCTCGGACGCTACAAGCTATTCTCTGTTGTGTGGTATATCCTGATTGGTGGCATTCTATGTGCCAACTTATCCTGGAAACGACACATACATTCATATGCAGTCCTCTGTTATTTTTCTTTTCTCTGTGTTAAATGATCTAAATGTGTGGACCAAATGATCTCATAGTTTAAATGCACCATAGTTTTGCATAACCTCAGTACATTTACATGCACACGCATACACATTTGACTGCTGAGTATTTGAATTATTGGAATGTGGGGGTTGGTCTGTTTATTCCCATGTTCTTAAGTTTTGTGTATTTAGACTGTAACTCTTAAGATATCATTGTAGCTATAAGTAGACTGCAAGTTACCAGCAGATTGTGATGGCAGTCTAATTATCACTTTAATTTTCTCCCAAATGACTACAAGTGGACTGTACATTGTGACACCACTGATGCCAGACCTACAAACAGTAGTTTGATGGATTTGTAGGGTTTTTTGGGCTGTGGTATTACGATAGTTTTAGCTCACATGTTTGAAACCAGGTCCAGTTCCAACCCGATTAGGATTGGCCTTTTAGCAGCATGGATTTACCAAGTTGGGATGTTGGGATAGTTGGATTCCTATTGTCTCTTGTAGCACCAAATGCTAGTATGTTTTTTACTAAAGTCATCAGATAGTTAACTCACTGTGAGATGTCCACACTTGTTTTGTTAACAAACATGAACTGTTGAGTCATCTATTCCTGGCTGTTGCTTTTGTTCAGTATATACGTGTGCTTTCTGTTCTTTTGTTCTATTCATTGTGTGAGTACAGTTTCTTGTTGGCACCAAGGTGTTTGAGATGGTCTTCCTGTTGGTGCATGAGGAAGAGGAAGTGAAGTCATTGATTTGTCCACCGAGGAAGAGGAAGCGTGAAGTCTTTGATTTGTCCAGAGGGTAAGTCCTCGGTCTGTCCCACTCTTCCTTTGCTATGTGATTGTGACCTCCATGTGTTATCTACTTATCTGGACACTTTGGTTCATATACTATTCTTGTGATTTTCCAATGCTATGTCAAAAAATGAATCTGTAACCTTTAATGAATTCAATGTATGATCGTGATGAGAACGAATGAATGAATGATATCATACCAACTTGTTTTTGCCCTTGATCAGTATCATTTGTGGTAGCTCCTAAGCAACATGATCTTTTTCTTGCTCCGAGATCCCAAGTGTGGTGTTGTAATTTTGTTGTGCTTGATTGATGTCCTGCTAGCTGCTACTGTTAATTGTTACTGTCATGATGTTAACACTGCTTAGAATATGTTATGCACCTTAATTCTAGTAGTATTTGTTGTCAAAAGCATGATTGTATTGTGAGCCATCAATTTCTTGGAGTCTTCTTAGAGCTTGCTGGTATTTACTGTTTTCCACCAATATAATATTTGCTAATATTTACTCATGGTTGCTACTGTTATCCGTGCCCTCATGCATTAGGATCGACCCCTAGCTGCTTGTGTATTTGTTTATTATTCTGTTCAATATTCTTTTCCTAGCTGTTGTATGTTTGAGGATATTGCTTTCATTCTGAATTCATAGCCATGATAATGATCGTTTCCTGTCTTTTACAGGAGCTCCAGGCTCAAGAAGTTGGAAAAAGGGAACGCTTCATCTTTGCAGCTAATTATATGTTCCTGGATGATGTGAATGGCTGTTATAGTATTTCATAGCAGCACTTTTGTAGTTGTTCTAAATTCCTGGATGATGTGAACTATGGCATGATTGTAATATATATAATATACTCATTTTGGTCGCCATTTATGAAAATTTGTGTGATTGGGGCTCTCTGGACCAAAATACTGGTTACTTTATTGTTGATACTTTATTGTTGATATGTCGGAAATGGAACATATACTATTTGGGCCCTAAAAAGGCCACAAATCAAACAATGAACAAAAGGCGATGGCCAAGTAAATAAAAAGGCTTAGGCCCAAAAACGAAATAGATCACAAAAAGGCCATGATCCATGAAATAAAAAGGCCAAATTGTTGGGCCAGGCCCATGTAGCTAGAGAAAATTAATAGAGAAAATATATAGTAAAAATGCTGAATTTTTGGGCTAGGCCCATGTAAAAAATCGAATTGGACCGGGCTGAATCTTGTGCCACGTCAGATTGCCACGCTAGATGCCTACGTGGCCTGGGGAGGTTGCTAGTGACCAAAACGTCACAGTAGACGTATTTTGGTCATAAACGTCTACGACCATTCCAGAAGAAAGGTCGCTATAGTCAGTTTATGATGGCCAGCTTTTGACCTTATGTTTTTGGTCACAAAAAGGTCACAAATGGAAATTTGTGACCATTCAGTTACCAATTGTAGGATCGAAAGTATGTCTAGAGGGGGGTGATTAGACTACTTGACCAAATAAAAACTTAACCTTTTCCCAATTTTAGTTCTTGGCAGATTTTAGCTATTTTAGGACAAGTCAAGCAATCATCACACAATTCAAGCAAGCATGCAAAGAGTATATTGGCAGCGGAAAGTAAAGCATGCAACTTGCAAGAATGTAAAGGGAAGGGTTTGGAGAATTCAAACGCAATTGGAGACACGGATGTTTTTCCCGTGGTTCGGATAGGTGGTGCTATCCTACATCCACGTTGATGGAGACTTCAACCCACAAAGGGTAACGGTTGCGCGAGTCCACACAGGGCTCCACCCACAAGGGTAACGGTTGCGCGAGTCCACACAGGGCTCCACCCACGAAGGGTCCACGAAGAAGCAACCACCCACAAAGGGTCCACGAAGAAGCAACCTTGTCTATCCCACCATCGCCATCGCCCACACAGGACTTGCCTCACTAGCGGTAGATCTTCACGAAGTAGGCGATCTCCTTGCCCTTACAAACTCCTTGGTTCAACTCCACAATCTTGTCGGAGGCTCCCAAGTGACACCTAGCCAATCTAGGAGACACCACTCTCCAAGAAGTAACAAATGGTGTGTAGGTAATGAACTCCTTGCTCTTGTGCTTCAAATGATAGTCTCCCCAACACTCAACTCTCTCTCTCATAGGATTTGGATTTGGTGGAAAGAAGATTTGAGTGGAAAGCAACTTGGGGAAGGCTAGAGATCAAGATTCATATGGTAGGAATGGAATATCTTGGTCTCAACACATGAGTAGGTGGTTCTCTCTCAGAACATATGAGTTGGAATGGTGTATGTGTTCTGATGGCTCTCTCTCCGAATGAAGAGGAGGTGGAGGGGTATATATAGCCTCCACACAAAATCCAACCGTTACACATAGTTTTCCAATCTCGGTGGGACCGAATCAACAAACTCGGTCGGACCGAAAATGTAAACCTAGTGACCGTTAGAGATTTTCGGTGGGACTGACATGCAACTCGGTAGGACCGATATGGTTAGGGTTTGGGCATAACGTAATCTCGGTGAGACCGATTACACAAACTCGGTGAGACCGAATTTGGTAATTAGCTAACCAGAGAGTTGGTCAGGCAAACTCGGTGGGACCGATTTGCTCTTCCGGTGAGACCGAAAAGTTACAAAGGGGAAACACTGAATTTACATTGCAATCTCGGTGGGACCGATTCGCTCTTTCGGTGAGACCGAAAAGTTACGAAAGGGAAACAGAGAGTTTGCAATCCCATCTCGGTGAGACCGAGATCCCTATCGGTAGAACCGAATTGCTAGGGTTTGGCAGTGGCTTATGACAAGTGAAACTCAGTGGCGCCGGATAGGAAGAATCGGTAGGACCGAGTTTGGCTTAGGGTTTAGGTCATATGTGGATATGGGAAAGTAGTTGAGGGTTTTGGAGCATATCACTAAGCACATGAAGCAAGAGGCTCATTAAGCAACACCTCATCCCTCCTTGATAGTATTGGCTTTTCCTAAAGACTCAATGTGATCTTGGATCACTAAAATATAAAATGAAGAGTCTTGAGCTTTTGAGCTTGAGCCAATCCTTTGTCCTTAGCATTTTGAGGGTTCCACTTTCACATCCACGCCATGCCAATCATTGAGCTTTCCTGAAATAATCATCTTGGAATAGCATTAGCTCAATGAGCTATATGTTGTTATGAATTACCAAAACCACATAGGGATAGTTGCACTTTCAATCTCCCCCTTTTTGGTAATTGATGACAACATATAGATCAAAGCTTCGACAAATGATAATAAGCATGAAATATATCGTCGCTTTGAGAAGTATGTGATAAGTAAGAGCTCCCCCTAAGTTTGTGCATATTTAAAATTTGCTTTGGACTACAAATGCACAAGGAGTTAGAGTCATGGGTTACTCTTCCATGTCACATACATCTTGGTGGAGCGCTTAAAATGATAAGAATGAAATACATGCACTCATCACCAAGAATAGTGAATGATCACATCGGATAGATAGGATAATAGCATTAAGCAAACATTAAGTGTAGCTTATGATCAAACACATGATCATCAATGTCTCACAAGCAATGACATAGTATCTCAAGCACTCAAAAGCAAACAAGTTCGAAAAACCACCAAATAAAGCAAGAGAGAAAAGCAACACTCTCTCTCTCTCGAAGCCTATGATCTATACATTTTTCTCCCCCTTGGGCAACAAGTTACCAAAAAGTTCCTAGAAAATGCATAGTGCTAGATCGACGCTCAGGCTTGATCTTCAGGTGGTGGTGGAGTCCGGATCACTCCAAGGACGAAGGCTTCTGTAGACGTTGGAGTTGGAGCTGAAGTAGATGCTGGAGCTGGTGGAACTGAGGCTGTAGCTGATGCTGAAGTGGTGGCTCTGGTGTCAGCAACTGGCACGGCAGACGACCTCGGACCTCGTGGCACTCTGGCAAAGGCATGAGTGGTAGTCCTGCCTCTCCTCTCCTGCATGTCATCCTGGAGCTGCTCCACTGCAGACTGAATCTCCGTTACTTTGACATCCAAGTCATAGAAC